>NC_092560.1:31139659-31465214 GCF_037038585.1 Patagioenas fasciata
AGCATTTATTTTAATTTTCAAGAAATTTACCTGACTGTTTCTTGAGAACTTTTGCTAAATCTTCGATGATTCTGATGCAATCAAGTCCCTAAGACATAAAGAAAAAAAGTTGAAGGTTGTATCTGCTACAAGTGTTTCAGGCAAACCTTTTATTACTTGGCATTAAGGTTAAAGCTGTGTAATTAAGAGTTTCGTATTATACAGAATTATGTGAATACCCAAATTGACTCAAAATAGCACTTTTAAAGTAACACTAGCTAGTATCTTAACATAGGCTTACAGAAAGTTTATATTAGGCATGAAAGGAGATCGATATCCTTTTCCACTGTCTCCCACTCTAGTTGTTTATGCTACCAAAACATGTAATTTACCTGCACAGCTAGTGCTAGAAGCAATGGTAGCACACAACACAGAAGAAAACTGACTACTAAGAGTTGGTCTTAAACTCATGCCTGGACCAACAACAAAACCCCCTAAAATAATCTGCCTTTGTGGCATCTGTGTTTTTCTCCAACCTGGGACACAGCGATCCTGGCTGTACATACAGACTGGGGCATAAGATGCTGGAAAGCAGCTCCGCAGAGAAGGATCTGGGGGTTCTGGTTGACAGCAAGTTGAACATTAGCTAAGAGTGTGACCTGGCAGGCAAGAGGGCCACTCATGTCCTGGGGCGCATGAAGCACAGCACTGACAGCTGGGCAAGGGAGGTGAATGTCCCACTCTGCTCTGCACTGGTGCGGCCTCACCTGGAGCACTGTGTGCAGTTCTGGCCAACACAGGATAAAAAGGACATAAAGCTACTGGAGAGTGTCCAGAAGAGGGCACGAAGTTCGTGAAGGGTTTGGAGGGGAAGCTGTGCGAGAAGTGGCTGAAGTCACTTGGCTTGTTCAGCCTGCAGGAGACTGAGGGGGAGACCTCATGGTGGCTACAGCTTCCTCACAAGGGGAGAAAGAGGGGCAGGTGCTGATCTCTTCTCTCTGGTGACCAATGACAGAACCCAAGGGAATGGTGGGGAGATTTGGGTTGGACATGAGGAAAAGGTTCTTCACCCAGAGGGTGGTGGAGCACTGGAACAGGCTCCCCAGGGAGATGTCACAGCCCCAAGCCTGACGGTGTTCAAGAAGAGACTGGACGACACCCTCAGACACATGGTGTGAACTGTGGGGTTGTCATCTGCAGGGACAGGAGTTGGACGCAATGATCCTTGTGGGTCCCTTCCAACTCAGGACATTCTATGATTCTATAATAACCCGAAAAGCTTTTATAAAGTAATACATTTTTAGACTATATACACAATATAACCATAAAATTTTGCATTTATTAAAGATCTTTTCAATCTACCTCAGCAGTTTCCAGCCCATCCATTGTCATACAGATATCAAGGTCACTTTGTCTGAAGCCAAAGCCATTTTTTGAAGAGCCAAACAAATTCAGCTTGGTTCCTGTAAGAGATATGATGGGTTATAACCACATACCGGCACAAAATCTCAAATTATATGTACCTTCCAAACACTGCATATCTTTTGATGTAGGCATTAAAACATTATTAGCTTGTCATGCTGCATCAAAACTTCCTTTCTTATCAATTTTGCTGATGAGGAAAAGATCTCTAATTTTATTTCTCATATGAGCAGCCTGATAGATCCAGAAACAAGTTAGGTTTTCCAATCATTAAATCACTAGTATGCAGGTCCAGCCCAAAATCTGATAAAATATGTAACACCATTCTTTACAGAGATTTTCAGGGTAAGGGACCCATCTGTCTATATACCAGGCTCCACCCAAAATTCCTTCTGCTAATTTTGAAAGACTGAAGTCCAAGTGTTACTAAGAACTCCAGAAACAAACAAACAAATGTATTAAAATAGCTAAAGTCTGCAGATAGGTTATATGTATTTTAAAATATTCCAAACCCAGTAAGTTTCAATAGGAAGGATTACAAAAAGCTTGTTTTTTGTAAGAGCAGATACAACAAGAAGTCTGGCTAAAGAATAAGGCTAAAATAACAATTAGAAAAAAACGTTTCACCACTGCTTTGATTGTTTTCTCTTTAATTTGCCATTGTTCCTCCCTACTACTGTGTTGCATATATGACTATTTCAAAAATACTTAAACCAAAGCCTTAAAAGACTTAAAACAGAAATTAATGTAAAGAAACATACCAATGCTGAGCAACAATATAGGTTAAATGTTCAAAACTAAGGTGTTTATTATGCTGATTTGATATGTTTTCTTGGAAAACACTCAAATATAAACACAGAAAAGTATAAATATAAAGCTGGAACTGGCTGTTTACCTGGAAAATCCTGTCTAATGCAGTTTTCCAAGTTTTGTCTTATATGTTCCCGAGCCTGATCCTCTACAACGTTTGGAGCAAAATCATCTAAAATAAAATTAAAAAAAGACAACAATTCTGGCAAACTGATCTGTAGAACGAGTCAACAGCAAAGATTCAAATGAAAAAAATGAGGGGTTTACAGCAGGGGAAGGGGAGAGAAAAAGCAAGAGAAGATTCATATGTGAAGGAAAGAAACCAAGGATGAAGTAGAAGAAAAATACCTGTTCAAAGAAAAACATTAATTAGACAAATAATGCATTTTGTCTGGTCAGAAATGGTGAGAGAGAAAGGAGGAAAGTTGGGTCACTCTGAAAAGAACAAAAGTGGAGAAGTATTACAAAACAGCATTTTTATTCCATTTTTTCTAGAACACTGAAACTGTTTTAGTAAACACTTTGTTTACTAAAAATCATAAGTTAATGAACAGTCATGAAATCTGAAGTAGCTAAAAATGTAAAAGCATCAGTCAAAAAATTCACCCAAAATTAAACTCTCAGAAATTATATTAAGATGCCTAAACAAGTAATCAGACAGCCAGTGCCTAGGTGAGAAACCTAAACATTGTGTATTTCTCTAGATACAAACCACTCAGTAGTCCTATTAAAGCCCTTGCAAATCTTAGATGTGTATCTAAGAGAGTTGGATGCAGTGTAGGAAATAAATTAGTCCTCTTTATAACACCGTCAGTCTGTGGGTATTTCATTATTTTTTGCAATTGTTTTTTTACTACACAACAATATTCAAATGAAAAAAACTTACGGTAACATTGGACACAAACTTGATCTAGAATAACTGAAAATTTGGGTGTCAACTCAGGCAGTGGGTCAAGCTCAATTTTCTTGAAGTCTTCTGGACAATCCCTCTTTAAATGACCTTCCCGTTTGCACAAGCTACATACTACAGTAGGAGACTGCATGAACAGAAAGCAAGATTGGTTTTAAAAACTATAATGCTTTTATGAATTTGAGCAACACTTTCATATAACTGATAAGAAAACATAAGCAATATGTTTAAGTTCTGATATAGCTTGCTTACCTTGCCTTTTGTGAAAGCTGGTTTACTGAATTCATAAAACAGTTCAGATTCTAAACACTGTTCTGTTGCTGTGTTCTCTTCAAAAAGGCTTCCCTTCTCAGCAAGATCCTCTTGACTCAAGTTGATCCTCAGAAGTCCAGCCACATCTTCATCAAAAAGTTTGTCCTCATATTTATTTGGGATGGAAAAATCATCTTCTTCCTCTGACAGTGCATCATCATCTCCAGAGGCAGTGTATGTGTTATCTAGTTCATCTCCAGCTCTTATGATCATACCACACTCTCTCTGGTTTAGAAGATTTGGTTCTTCCTCCTCATCATCTGAGTTAATAATTTGTGATATATGACTCCGCACTGAACATAGGAATTTTTGGGGGTATTCATCCAGTTCATCAGTACCCTCAGTGCTCTCCTCATCGCCATCGATCTTGTCATCCATTATACCACTGCACTCCAAGCCAAACTCATCACTCTCTGTAAGTGCAGAGTTTTGAAAACCTTCTAAGTCTGAAGTACTACATGTCTCAATATCATGCTCATTCACTGTAACAGGGAGATCTCCACTATCACTGTCTTCATCTATTCCCTCCTCAGTAGTCAAGATATTATTCCACCTTCTTTTATGTTCTTCGTGTTCTTCCTCCTCTTCTTCCTCTTCATTTCCACTCTCTGACTCTTCACAACTCGGTTTAAAATCCTCATTATCTCCAGAAATAACCTCCTCAATTATACAGTCTGAATCTTCATGAGTAATTCCCAAATTACTCATATCATCAGCCAGTTCTTCTCCTGTGAAGCTTTCTGAGCCATCATACGGTTTTGATGGATGAATTCTATGTGCCTGGGGCACACCTATAGCCTCCTTTATACAATCTTCCACTACAGTCATGTTTGTTCTACCATCCAAGTTTTGCAATTCAGAATTTTCATGCTTTATAGCATCTTTTCCATGGTCCGGCATTTGGGATTTATCCTCACTGGCATGCAGAGATGATTTTTTGCTCAAATTTGCATTTTTTTTGTGAGGCAAGGCAAAATATTTGTAAGTTGCTCTCAGGCAGTGAAGAATATACTCATATACTAGCTGGCTGTTCAGAGTTCGTGCCACATTCCTTTTGACCGAATATGGGTCTAGGAGAAAGAAAAAGTGGATTAGCAGTGCAGAAGTTAAACTCTTCAAAAAACAATACACTTACATCCTTACAAAATTTGAATATGCTACTGTTAGTTACCCTAAAACATTGTGTAGGAACGTAAGATTTATGAATTGTGCTGAAAACAATTTTTAAGTCCATTTAATTACTTTTGAAAATGTTACAAAATACCCAAGAGAAATATTACATAAATTGATTTTTTCCAAAACATATTCTACTATATTATTGCCAATCATAGTCCAAAGTTGAAAAAAGTTATGTTATTACACACCATGTCAATAGCTTAGACAGTACCCTAGAAAATTAAAGAAACATTTATTTGAACTTTGTCGATATATATACCTTCCACAGCAATGCGCTTTTTAGGCCAGTCCTTCAATTCACGAGACACTGCTTCTTTGAGTCGTATACTAATAACCAAATCAGCCATATTGAACTCCAAGGCATAGAAACGAAGCAGTTCTACCCAGAGCTGACCCGCAGGTGTAGAACACTGCTGTCCTGAACCAAATACTAAGGGAACCTGTCAATTACAGAAGAAAATAATAATATTTAATGCACAGGTGTTTAGCTGCTTTTTACCCATAATGTGATATTACAGAATTCATAGCTGTTTCTACACTGTCATAATTGCAATAAAAATGGCAGTTAAAAAAATGGAAGAGGGTAAAAACTCAGATTATGAAACTTCAAAATGAAAGACTGCAGCAATGGTAAAGAATAGCATTGATGATTAATAATAATTGCTTACTTAAGTTTTTATGCTATAATTTATAAATTTCCAAGAAAATACCACAACTAACCCAATTGGACAGAATGGATCACGTACCCTATTTTTTAGCAAAGCTTAAGTTGTATTGTTAACTGTCATGACATGCAATTATCTAGTGATACTGTTCTTGCAAAGTTCTTATAAATAATTTGTAAGAATAGTTCAAAGCTAAGAGGAATTATTTTTCATATGCTTAATCTAATTCTGAGATAAAATTGCTTGAACTCTATAAGCTATATTATTCTCCCCTGACAGATTAAAACCCAGTGTCTTATGAAAGAGTTTGAAACAACACCTAGTTTCCTGCTAGCTTCTTAGCACCAAAGGGTAAGCAGGGTAAGTGTGGTATCAAGCAGTCATGAAATCTCTTAGTTGAGCTCCTGGTTTCACAACATAGGAAACAAAATCAGAAGATGGTTCTTTTTTTTGAGAACAGCAATGACTGCTAGACTAATACAGAAGTAAATTAAATGGTTCAGACCTTGCCCCTTCTCGGGGAAGTTTCTTCTGGCAAATCAGAATCATCAGTGGGGTTATGCTCCCAAACCACAGCATCATTCTCGATTTCCTTCAGATTAAAATTAGTTAATTTGTTTAATGAGAATCCTCCGATCTAAAGGAAACAGAAAAGGAAACATGCAGCTAAACATCATATGAGCTTTAAATCTTTCCCCCCATCTCCCCTAATGGCAGTAATCCAAACTAAAAGAGAACAAATGGATGCCATGAATATAACACCTGAGTTGTGTCCCAGAGAACTGCATTCTGGATTTGCATCCATAATACAACTTCTGATATCAAGATGGGTTTCAGCCTCTAACCCCAAGAAATACATGCTCTGAACTCCTAGTCTGATCCCTCAGGCAGATACTGCACCAGTGTGATGTACAGTTGTGGTCCACATTTTGAAGAATTAGATGTCAAAAAGAAGACATTTTTTGGGATGTAGTTATGTGAATTCAGAGTCCTCAAGAGTCTTGAGGAAAGGCTGAAAAAATGAGGAAGTACATTGTCCATTACCAGGAAGTGCATTATTCAATGCCCAGCTCTCCTTACTCACAAAAGGGTAAACAGAGCACTTAATTCAATGACTATGATTGTGAATTGCATCCTTACAGCCAAGCATAGACAACTGAGGTGTAGTCTGGCTGAATTCACATTCTTTCCAAATTCCTGCAGAAATGGCTGGCTTATGGCTTGCTCAAAATAGCAAGAGGTTGACAAGTTACACACCACCACGAGTGACTGGTACTCTCATTCCTACTATTTGCTGTGTTAATACACATACCCACGATCCCAAATAGACAGGTAGAAAAGGCTCTT
The DNA here is from genome assembly GCF_037038585.1 of Patagioenas fasciata. Taxonomy (NCBI): domain Eukaryota; kingdom Metazoa; phylum Chordata; class Aves; order Columbiformes; family Columbidae; genus Patagioenas; species Patagioenas fasciata. The sequence continues at coordinate 31,146,281 of NC_092560.1, forward strand.
TCCTCTGTTGCAGAAAGAAAATAACCATTAAAGCGAACACATAAGGTGACAAGCCTCCCTCTTCAGGATGATCAACACAGCACAACTGTAAAAACAAATTGTGCAGTCATTAAAGTTTTGAATGAGATCATCAAAAACTACTATTATAATTGCTGTTCAGAAGTCTGTCACATTAAATACTGACAGAAACTCAGAAATCTTTGACCTCTTGTGAGATGGACTTTGCTCTCAAGGCCTGCATATTTACTGGAGTAATGTTATTACCACAGCATTTTCAATGTTAGAGCCATAGGATGCAGACTGGTCAAGCAGACAGCATATGGCACATTTGCAAAAACGATGACTCATATTACGTAAATACAGCATGAGTAAAAAGTTTTTCAATGTTCTTCTTAAATCATATTTCAATTGCAGGCACACAAAGTCCTGGAATAAGATATTTTAATTCACATAAAGTTTTTAACTACATCTATAAAAAAGCAGCTTTTTCTTTCCTTTTTTTTTCATGATGGATTAAGTTTAGGGGTAAACTGGTGACTCCATTTCATATAGATTACCCTGACTTGTTTGTTAACAGAGCAAGATACTTAACAGTCTGCATGCCACTGGCTGAAATTTAGAATTCCACTTTTGAAACTTCATGGAACATCGTAACAGACACATTATAGTTATACCATTTCTAAAATTTACAATTTATAAAAAAATTAAATACCCTTTTTCCAACTCTTTTTCTAAAGACAGTTTCAACAACTGTTTTCTAAACACTATCAACAGTCTTACCAGCATAACATCAACGTTCATTCAAAATTTACAGGGGAATACAAATGACTCTTACCTTTGCCCAGTACCTGAAGGCAATCACTAAAGGTACTACAGTAGGTTCCAGTTTTCCAAGTGTAGCCAAGTGGTTTGTTGTCAAACAAGCATTCTCATTCCCTGCACTCACTTTACAAATAAGGCCACTAAAACCCAAAAAGAAACAAAGTAAAAGATCTTGGAGGTTTTGTAAGAACAGCCATGGGTCAGATGACATCTCACATAACAGTGTAGTAGAAGGCTGTAAGGAAAAACTTAACAGCCTCTCGTTATCTACATTAGAATAAACATGGAAAACTAATTTCATTTATGATTAGGTTGAAAATACATGTACTAAGATTTTCTGTAAAAGTGTTTTCAAATACAATTCAAATGTAAGTATTTGTTTCTAATGATATTAATTCACTGAACTAAAAAAAATACGGTACTACTTTCCTTTACAAATAAAAACCATCTTGCTGTACCACACCCATCAGAAAACAGTTTCCATGCTGTTTCCACAGCACAAGAAACATTTTCAAACAGTGAAAGATCAAGGTGGCAGCAAAAAATTGGTAATATTTCTGTATTGGTAGCTCTATATGGAATGTTTCATGAATCCTATGTGATATCCATTACATGGGCAAAATAAAATATTTCACTTTTTCTCAAGATGCTAGTATAGCTAAGCAAGCTGCTCTTGCCCTTACAGAAATCCATAATTTAATATGGTATTTACATTACCTATAAGGAAGAAAGTTTCTGCTTAAGCAGCTATCCCAAATGGAAGGGTTAGGGTACATGCTGGAAGCCGTAATGGTTGAAGGGATTGGGAAATAACACAGCCGAGGACAGAACAACCCTTACCCTCTTATTCTAGGCTAGGAATGACTTGCCCATGAGTGTTAGTTTGTGTTTCAAGATCCATGGAACTGTAATAATTTAGTACAGAAAGGTCATTTTTCAGATGTTGGTATATATAATTTACATTGCTATACACTATTAGAACACACAAAGTGACAACCGAGACCTTTGCTTTTCTTTGCACACCACCACTGGTATTCTAGCATGGAAATCTGCATCAACTTCCACAAAAGATTCTAGTGAGGAGAAAAAAAAAAAAAAAGAAGCCATGTTAAGCACAGTGTTGACTAAAAATACGAAGTGGATGCAACTACAGGAGTACAGCTAGAACCTCAACTTCTTAATAAAACAACTAATTTTGAGACAAATAACTCAGTACATTTGATAAATTAATCCTGTCACTCTTTCAAAGTAAGGTTTTCATATGTGATGGGAAGAGTATGGTCTATACTCTATGACAGCCACTGTTAAACAAAGCATTATGTCAGTCCTAGATAGAAAGAAAATACCCAAGTTTATTTTTCCCTGGTAATTCAGAAATGCTCTATGTATGAATTAATAATCATAGGAAAAGAGACCACAATCTGAAAGTACATTACCAAGTTTCTGATCACATGCTAGAAGAGCTTAGATTGCTTTCTGTACTATATGTGGCTCATAGAGCAGTCTGGGGAAAGAAAGGCAGCACAGTCTACCTGAAGTTTAATGATATCTTCACTTACAATGTAGAATAACACCTCCCACTAGAAACTTCTCATATCAACACAAATAATGAGACTTCAATAGTCATAGAACTAAATACCAAACCAAAGTTAGTTGTGCCAATGTATTATTTCCTGCAGTATTTTTCAGTCTCCTATCTTTCTTAAAATACAGCATGTGGTTCACCTGTTCAAATGTGGAATTCAACAATACTAAGCAATAATAATTTAACGGAATTGAGAAGGCAGCATTTTTTCTTACCACTGTTCTGGAGACTTTCTTGCACGACTAATAGAACATCTGGTTGAGTCACCTGTCAATAAAAGCAATAAAGTTGTTTTCATAGCCGTCAAAAGTGATTTCCCACAACTAAAAAAAAAAATTAAAATATTGTCCCTAGGCCACATCCATTTTCTCTTCCAGAGAGGGCAGGAAGAAGGAACAGCAACTGAGAAAAACCTGCTCTTAGTCCTTGGTTATCACTAAATTATATCAAAATTTACACAAAGTCCACTTATTTCGAAGAAAAAAAATAATCCTGGAGAATTTTTAAGTAAAGCTATCTTTACCCCTATCAAATAATTGGTTAGAGAAAGAAAATAAAACAACAGAAATATTATTCCAGTGTCAATGAATATGACTGTCTTCTGAGATAGTGGATCTACCTCACATCAAAGACTGGAACCATAGCTTTTTTCCAACTACAAGGTGATTTAAAAAGATGGACCCAATTTCAAATTAATTTCAGTTTGCAATTGAGTACATCTTTTTGAAACACCCTATATATGCACTTTATGAACTTGGATCATTCTTTTTCCCTGTAACACTTGCATCTTTGTTTCCTAGAGGAAAAGCTAAATTTTAACTATGAGAATGCCAAATCAACTACAGCAGGAGTAAGTATGGAATCAAGAGGTTTTCACAGTCCTTCATATCTTTTCCATGTTCAAGCACAAAGATGTATAGAGACAACTAGCATGACAAATCAAGACACTAAATAACTTCACCTATAAATTATGTAAGATGGTTTCATGGCTTAAAAATAACCTAGCAACCAAAATCTCTGATGTTTACACATTGGTACAGAAAAAAGATCGTGGAAGTGCCATTTAATCCAGCTGTAAGAGAAGATATAATGATCTGTCTCATAGGACTGCTAGGAGGACAGATGTTAGTTAAAGTGTTTTCCATTTTTCAGAAGGAAGATTTGATAAAAGACAAAGCTGTATTATACTGCCTGACCATCACTGGTGTATGCAGCAAGGAATGTTATCTTAGTGTGGTAGCTCTGTTTTACCCAATGCATTTTTAGCTACTATGACACTGTAAGTTATATTTAAGCTCTAATTTACATAAAGGTGCAAGCATTGAAAACCACTTAGACATACTTAAGAAAATAGTCTTACTTACACTGGCAGGAAACTGGATATCTATGTTGACATCTGAAGTTTTGAAACCAAATCTGCTATAGGATGAGCCATACAATCTGAATGAGCACTCTGCAACGATAAGAATGATACTGCATTTACACCACACCACCAAATCAGTAGCTTCTTTACATCATTCAGTAGATCTCAAATCCATACCTAGTTTTGATAACAACAGGAAATCAAGGATGTTCCAAGAGCACAGAACTGTGTTACTAAGTCCTGCCTTCTGTGCTGTTCCTAGTTAAAGGCTTATAATGAAGGCCAATGACCTTCATATTTAAAATTTAGCTAGCCAGTTTTTAATTAAGGTTTCACTTTGTGTGCTGTACTGTTTTGTTTGTTTTTAAGGTTGCCACTTCTAGAATTTAAAACAAATTGCAAACAATACCTGGCAATTTTTGACGCAGTAAGTTTTCCATCATTGTTTTAATGTTAAGCCTTTCTTCTTGATCTTCACTATTTAAGCCAAACTCCTGCACTACATTTTCAATAGCAACACCAATGGCTTTTATCTGGGAAGGTGTTGGAGAAGGCAGAGCGGTCAGCAGCTGTTCTTCTTGCTTTTCCTTTAAAGATAAAAAGACTGATGTTTTAATGATTTTCTTGAGGTGCTTAATATACTGGAATGAAAGCCTGCCAACTCATCCCAAGTAATACCACCACAGGTTTTTCCAGATAATGGAGACAATTGGAAGAACATCAACAAAGTAACTCTGACAGGTATAAAGAATTGGATATTCCAGGAAACTTCAGTAATGTGCAGAGGTACATATACATGTATTTGGAACATTTTAAAAGTCACCAATTCTTTCATCCCCTATGAAATGGGAAAGGGTAGGAGTTAAAGAGGAAGAAATAGAAAACCTGCAGAAGACAAATATTTTTGTCCATTTCAAGCTGAGAAAGCAGAAGGAACAGAAGACAATTTAAAAAAATAGGAAGTAAAACTGAGGTTATGCTGGAAGTTATTTCGATATTTATGTTCAAGATAAAACTTCTTCCTTCACATATAAACAAGTCTGTAATACTCCATAGTTCATTTACAGAATTTCTGAATTGAAATCTTCACCCTGACGTATAGGTTATAATTTCTAACTCTGCCATACCAAGTATATTCACTTCTTGCTATTCCTCATTGCTCTGGACTTGATAAAATACCAATCTTCATTGTTGAAATAAGCCAATGAAATATAAACTAAGAATACACATAACCAGTCAACAAGATGAGTCAGTTGGTAGAGCTTTTTTATTATACTTCGGTCACCAGTAACAAAATATTACTGAGTTATACTTGAAATGAGACAAATTAAATTCCAAAACTGACAGAAAAAGTCCAGCTCCCAAGTTTACTCTTTTTACCAGTATCACAAAGAAACAGTTTTAAAGAAGATTCAAACATGGTTAAAAAAAAACAAAAACAAAAACCAAACCAAACCAAAACAACAACAAAAAAAACCAAACAAAAACCCAAACCAAAAACCCAAACCAACCAGCAGAATGATCTTGGAAGCAGTGCAGTTTCATAAATCTGCATTTTATAGTTTTTCTTGTCCTTAACTCACCTTCAGGTTTTTCTTGTGTCTTTTCTCTTTAATATGCTTATGAGCAAAAGCCACTGACTCAATCAAAACATCACACAGTTTGCAGGTGTATTTTGCTGATGGGTAGCTTCGAGGTTGCTAAAATAAAGACAGTAAAAAACCCTAAAGTATAGAAAGATATTACTTTCATTTTACTCAATACCATTGCAAAGTTGAATGACTGTAACTCTTAGGTCCAGAAATACTCACTTTAGCTTTCCTAACTCCCTCTTCACAGTAAAAAAAATTGCATATCAGGTATAATACCAGAAAAGTGGTAGTATTGGGTCAATCAAGGCCAATACCTTGTCTTTTACACTGGAAAATACGCAGTTCCCATGGAAAAACACATTGACTGGACAAACAGACAAACTTTTCTGGTCCACTGCCCCAGCATCTAGTAATCTGATTTTAATTCAGGAACTAAAGCAACTGCCATTTTTTGTGCTTGCCTTGATGCCAAATCAAGATTTATCATCCTAAAACCCAAAGGATAACCTGCCTTCTCTTGACAATTCATTAACAGCACCAATTGCGTACACTACATCAATTCTATATCTAAACTTTCCAGCTACAGCCAGATAAAATGCTCAAAATGTACCTTCTATATTGTATTTACAAACAAAATAATACAAAAGTACTATACAAGTAAAGACAGTGGCACCTTCTTCAGTCTGTAAATGCAGTCTCGCTTCAATCGTTCTTCGGCTTGCTGCAACCCTAGAAGTTCTTTTGCCGACAGCACAGATTCGTCTATGACTGGATCATCCACTTTCTCTTGATCGCACTCAACGTTTCTAGTTCTTGATCTTCTTTGTTGCCTAAGTTTCTTCATTTCTTATAAAGAGTTATGAGAGCAAATAATGTCAAATAACTTCAGAGTACCACAGAGCATTTTCTTTTTTCTTTAATTACCACTCTGCTAATGGGCGAGTCAAAGATACAAATCGTCTAACTTGCATAGTTTTATGATCTGTTCTCTGCAGTCTGATAATAGCAAGAGTGTATATTTATGTCATAACCTTTATGTCATATTTATGTCAGTACCTTTGTTTGAAACTACTAAAACCCATTTATTTGTCCCATTGAACTCATCAACCTCATCTAGATAGCTTTGCTAAAATCAGCAAAAGAGCCTGAAACTCAATGCAATAGATTTCACTGCCCAGTTGAGACATAGCTGTATGTCATTATAACAAAAAGGCAGAATATATCCTAAGATGACAGGATGTCTAGTCAGGCTTAGGTAGACAAACAAAATAGAAAGCAAACTGATCCATAGACCACTATGAATATCACACAACTAGTGAGTGTAAGATGATCTGAATTACTTGTAAGAATTAAGAACACTACAATATAGAACTGCCATGGCTTAGCTGACATACAACAATTTATTATCACCAGTAATAACTGCATGTTAATGTCACTTGCCTTTCAATTAAACCAGCATATGGATCAGTATTGCCTCCACATTATTAAACAGACAAGTGAAAACAAACAAACGCATCAACCACTATTGGCTATGTAAGTCAATAAATAATGAACTTGCTAAGTATTTGTACACATTGCTTAATACAGCTGTGCAACTGGCAGAATAAACACGCTTAGAAAGCTTGTTATGTTTACAACAAAACCTCTGTAACAAATTAATTTGAACACCACTTCTACTTTTACGCAAACTTTGTCACAATTTTGAAGAAGGAATTGCTACTTGTCCAAAGAATATCTGTAAAAGTAATCTCAGGAATTAATCTACACAGACTAGATTTTGACACATTACCTTCCATTTGAACAGCTATACAGGATGTCCAGATGCATGGAATTTCTAAAGTTCCTTGCTTCTGAGGAAGTTTATACAACTTCCTCAGCCTCCAAAACCCCCATCACAGCATGAGGTTTGAATATGCAATAATAATAAAAATGAAGAGAAAACACAACTTCTCTACCAAATACATTTATAAAGTTTCTTTCCTGTGACCCCAATTTTTGTCTCTAATAACAGGCAAAAGGGAAACAATCTGGTTGTATATTTACAACTAGTTGTTTGATTCGGTTCACTAAATAGCATGCCTGTGCTAATGCTGTAAACAGGAGCAGTGCAAGAATGGTAATGTAATTTATTTCAGCAGCAGCATGTTTATGCTGGAATAAACAGAATGAGGCTTAATAGGTTGCAGGGACAATACTCCAAAGGAAGCTCCAAGGAGAAGAAATAGAAGTCTGAGTCTCTGAACTTTACACACCTCTTCCATTTTCCATGGTGACTTTCCTGCTCAAACTCTTAAGACTTTCAACAGTCATTTGACTACATTTTTACTGATCAGTGTAGACTGAACTTGGAGAAAATGTGTATTAAATTAACATCTCTGAAGGAAAGCACATGACAACTACCTACTTACCAATTACTTCTGTAACCACAAAGTAACTTAAAAAATTACAAAGTAAAGAAGTATTTCTAATATTTGGTAGTTACAGTAGGGACAATCTTATTGTAGCTTAATCACTAAATGAAGTAGTAGAAGCAGGCTAAAGTTAGAACTCCTGCAAGACAAAAAATCAGTGCCTCAGAGACTGGGTAGACTCCTTCATTATGAGCTACAGTAAAACTAAAGGAAAGGGACAACTGCATGAAAGATTTCAAGTAAAAGAAAGATGTAAAATAAAAATTGTTAGTAATTATTTGCTATGTGACATAGAACTTTCGAAGGAACCTCAAAAGGTGAGCTATGCTGTGCCTGTGTTTCATTGCATGATGAAATGAACCTTGTAAATCCTGAGCAGTGCTCACCTAACCTGTTTGTACCCTCAGGTACAAACTCCATGAGCTGCCCAGACAAGCCCTCCAGTACCTCACTAGTTTTACCATTAGAAACTTTCCATTTATTCCTCATCTGAATCTTTCTTGCTCAACTTCAGGCCCATTGCTTTGTGTCCCATCTACTGCGAAGACACAAGCCAGATTACTACATCAGCTTTTTAACACCTTTCTAGACAGCTGAAGACTGTTAGCATGCTTCCCTATCCTCTACTTTTGCAGAAAGATTGAGGATTGTTTGCAGTTCATGTAGTTTCTGCTTTTTATGTGCCCTGGCATTCTTCTTGCTCTTCTTTGGACTGTTTCTATTTTATTCATCCAAGTGGGATGCCAAAGCTGGATAGAGAACTGCTATTAAATTTACTGAAGACTGACAGAAAGAGGAGTACTTCAGGCTGTGAGTCTGTTTCCGTGCCTCACAACACCACGATGCTGAATACTCATTATCATCTTCTGATACACTATGATTTCAGGTTCTTCTCTGAAAAAAATATTACTTCATAACTTTTTCTCCTTTATTTGTACAGTTGACATTTTGTCCTGGTTTTGTTAAAAACAAGTTTTTCTTTTAGTGAATTTGACTGTCAGCTAAAGCTTCATATTAGCTGCATTTTCCTGGAGAACCAGACACATGTTTTGGTAAACATAGCAACGGAATGAAAACTTATTGATAAGCATGGATGGACATCTCGCGAGAGGGGCAACCAGAAACCGGTGACCAAGAAACTGACCAACTGTGTATAACATTCCATTCACGTGAATACTTCATATAAAGTGGGAGATCACGAGGATCTCGTCCCTTTTTCCTTATGGCCAACATTAGGAGAGGACCTTGCTAGCCATTCTTGCGAACTGAGGCCTAGTGACAGACTGAATCCAGCTTCGGTTGGCTGCAGAGTCCAACCCAGGACTTCGGGTGCTGGCTCTGCAGCTGCTGAGACTTTCAAGATTGGTTTTGTATATTTTGTATTATTTTCTCTATTCTTATTAGCAGCATTAGTAAAACATTTTTAATTTTTCCAACTGTCTTCTCTCTGTCCTTCTTTCCCTTCCGATCGCCTGTCCTGAGTGGGAAGGGGGGAGAGGGAGGGGCAAAAGGGGAAAGGGCGGGGGGAGAGAGGAGGTTAACAATACATCTGCCAGGGTTTTTGTTGTCACCCCACAAACTAAACCCTCGACACATTTCTACTTAAATAATGGCACTTGAATATATTTTTTTTGTATTTTATCCTCTAGGTAGGTCATTTATCCAGCTGTACAATGTTATTTTATTAACCTTCCTGCTTTCTGCAGTCAGTTCCTACCAGCTCCACAGCCTATTCAAATTTAATTAAAACAAAAAGCATGCTGCCTTCACTCATTATCAGAATAGTGTAATAAATATCAAACAGAATAGAATTCTCGTAGATGTTTGCTGAATACTCCCTATCATTTTGACAAAATCCTTGGTATCTTCCGAGTATAGTTACCTAATTAGCTCTGCAGGTCTCTTGTATTAATTTAATTTATAGAAATTTCCTCTAGTTTACTTACAGGACTGTCACATAAGAGTGTCTAAAGTACTACAGTACTAGTATTAGCAGTATCTACCAACTGCTTCTCCCACATCCATAGGGGACTGACCAACCTTTTAAAGAAATAAATTAGAAGGACTTGGTGTACTTTTTTCTTGACAAATCACCCAGAATCACAGAATGTTACTTAGTGGAAGGGACCTCAAAAGATCATCTAGTCCAATCCCCTCGACAGAGCAGGAACACCTAGATGAGGTTACACAGGAATGTGTCCAGGCAGGTTTTGAATGTCTCCAGAGAAGCAAAATCCACAACCCCTCTGGGCAGCCTGTTCCACTGTTCTGTCACCCTCACTGTGAAGAAGTTTCTTCTGATATTTAAGTGGAACCTCTTGTGTTCCAGTTTGAACCCATTGCCCCTTGTCCTACCATTGTTTGTCACCCAGAAGAGCCTGGTTCCATCCTTGTGACACTCACCCTTTATATATTTATAAACATTAATGAGGTCACCCCTCAGTCTCCTCTTCTCCAAGCTAAAGAGACTCAGCTCCCTCAGCCTTTCCTCATAAGGGAGATGTTCCACTCCATCATCTTTGTTGCTCTGCGCTGGACTTTCTCCAGCAGTTCCCTGTCCTTCTTGAACTGAGGGGCCCAGAACTGGACACAATATTCCAGATGCGGTCTTGCCAGAGCAGAGTAGAAAGTGAGGAGAACCTCTCTCAACCTACTAACCACTTCCCTTCTCATACACCCCAGGATGCCATTGGCCTTCTTGGCCACAAGGGCACAGTGCTGGCTCATGGTCATCCTGTTGTCCACCAAGATCCCCAGGTCCCTTTCCCCTACACTGCTCTCTAACAGGTCATTCCCCAATTTATACTGGAACCTGGGGTTATTCTTGCCCAGATAAAGACGCTACACTTTCCCTTGTTATATTTCATTAAATTTTTCCCTGCCCAACTCTCCAGCCCATCCAGGTCTTGCTGGATGGCAGCACAGCCTTCTGGAATGTCAGCCACTCATCTTTTTTTACCTTTCAAATACTTATAGTAGATTACACTATTTGTTCCAGAATGGATTCCCAAGATTAAAGTTGCATACAACTTTTTAAATTCCACTTTCCTATATGCCAGTAGCTCACTCTTCCTGAGTAAGTTCTCAGGTATGATTGCCACTGGTTCCATAAATCCTCTTCAGTGAGTTCCTGATGTTTCACAGAACTAAGTTCATTACACCCAGCAAATGCAAGAACTTGGGAAAGGATTCTACTCTGCTCTCTTCTCATCCAAGGTTAAGCCTACATGTGCAACTTCTATCAATGAGAAACACAGGGCATCTGTTCACAGTTTATCTTTTAGTGACAGCTGTAATAAAGGAAAAGGACATTTAATTCCTGGACTTTCTGGTATCAACCAGCAATAGCTTTCCTTCTCAGCAGGGGGAATCAATACTATCTTCGGCCCCCAGTCTCAACTAAAACAACGCAGATTTCTTGCTAAAAGGCAGTTGTTCTGTGCTAGCTGCACCTCATCTGTGCCTTGGTCTTTCTTATTTTATATAATTATGTTCTCTTTAAAGCTTCCTCTTTCCGCTTTTATCTACTTACACTACCTTCTGGTACTCACATTCAATGAAGATCCTATGATACTGATCACTTTATCCTCCTGTACTCATTTGGAAACATACTACAGTCTTGCATGAGGTACAGAAAACAATACTACTTATAGATTTCAAGACGTCTGGATGTGATTGGTGTCCTGGATTCCTGATTTACAGATCTGGATTAAGAAATTGATCATAATTATTGTACCAGCAATTGTTATGTTGCAATGTGTGACCAAGTATTGTGTTGCAGTCACTAAAACAGTTTAGAAAAAGTAGGATTTATCTGATACATAGATATATGCAAATAAGTCCTAAAGGGGAGAATTGTATCCAGTATCATTTAAAAGAATGAAACCTGCCAGAAATTGCAGTCTGCTCCTCTAACAACGTAAGAGTGATTTGTGAAACACATAATCACAGAGACCTCTGATCTTGCAGCTTCAGACCTTCTGAAGCCTGTACAATTAGTTGATTCTTGCATTAACACATATCTCAAGACATAATCACAGAATGTTAGGGATTGGAAGGGACCTCAAAACATCATCTAGTCCAATTCCCCTGCCAGAGCAGGAACACTTACATAAGGTTACACAGGAAGGTGTCCAAGCAGGATCTGAATGTCTCCAGAGCATGAGACTCTACAACCCCCCTGGGCAGGCTGTTCCAGCATTCTGTTACCCTTACTGAGAAGAAGTTTCTTCTCAAATTTAAGTGGAACCTCTTGTGTTCCAGTTTGAACCCATTGCCCCATGTCCTACCATTGGTTGTCACCAAGAAGAGCCTGGCTCCATCCTCGTGACACTCACCCTTTATATATTTGTAAACATTAATAAGGTCACCCCTCATTCTCCTCTTCTCCAATCTAAAGAGACCCAGCTCCCACAGCCTTTCCTCATAAGGTAGGTGCTCCACTCCCTTAATCATCTTCGTTGCCCTGTGCTGGACTCTCTCCAGCAGTTCCCTGTGGCACTGTGAAATAAAGTGTCCTTTCACTGGATTTTGGTCATTATATGCTAAAATGATTAAGTAACCAATACGCAAATGTGTAACCAATTGTCTCTTTAGGACTGCCCTGAGTAGTGATAAAATTTCATTTATAATGGCCACTACTTTTCTTTCTGGTATGCTGGCTTTATTACAGCATCCAGACTTGCACAACTCTGTAATAAACAACATCTTGTCTCTCTGTGCTACAAGTTGCCTTTTTTTTTTTTATTTTTTTTTTTTTTAATTTTTGTACACCAGGTGTCAGAACCCGGTTTCTGGGACAACACTCCCTTAGCCTGTTCTTTCTTGCATTTCAATACCAAGGGCTTGTATTCTCATTATTAGTAGCAACTGCCCATAGGGAAGTTCAATGTTCATGGAGAAACGGTTTTGTGTTATTGCTGTATTATTGTTGCTAGTATTAAGTTCTCATGATACCTACAAGGAATTTTCAATCTTTATTAATGTATGTTATTACAGACCTCACTGGTGGCTCCAAAATCTTACCATGTATCAGCCTAAGTGAAACATCCCTTATCAACCTTGACAGATTCAAACAAATTGTACCTGGAAAACCACAAACAGGGACACTACACAAATGTACAATCTACCTACTCTTACCACTTACAAACACAACACAATTTATAAAACAATTTCTGTATCATTTGCTGTAGCAATTTGTTTAAAGTGCTGCAGTACAGCACAGGTAGCAATATATGTATATATACACAGTATAGCTTGCAATACATGACAGAACAAAAATTATTTTTTTGCTTTACAGTGAATCTTCAAGTTTTACTTTTCACTAACACACAGATAAAGCTACTTTACTGGATAGGTAAGTAAAAACAATCAAACATTTTGATTACCAGAGCTTCTTTGCTGCATGTCTGGCATATCTTCATCCACGAACTCTTCCTGAAGCTGCCGTCTTACATTTCTGTTTCCAGAACCTTCAACCTCATGAAAAGAGTCCTTTCTTGTCCTGCTGTGCACAGGAATCCGGGCAACAGATCTGTACTCTCTCCAGCTGTCAGAAGTACCATGGTGGTCATCAGATACCCACTTCTTAATTTGGTCTCTTTGGGTATCATTTAACTTTGACCCTTGACCGTAAGTTGTGTTTTTAAGTGAATTTGGGCTATTCAAAACACTACGTGGCCCTCGCCTGGGGCTGCTTCCATAGTGACCTAGAGCTCCCTTCTTCTTTTGCAGGCTGGTATCTATTTTATTGCTATGGCCATTTCCATATTCATCCATGACTCGGTGGTCTTTCTGTAAAGGACTTCCTTTCAATTGTTCTTGATGCAAAATCTCCTGTTCCTTATTTTGTTTGGCAAAGTAAGGTTTTGCAGCATCTCCCATGGTTATTGCTGTTCAATTTAGTGATTCCCACCTAGAAATTAAAAAGTTAAAAGTTGTAATTTCAAATTAATCATGTGATAAACACCAGTTATTATTTGTTGTGGAAACCTCAACAAGCAAAGCCCTGGCTCTGTAATACCATTAAGGCAAGAAAGTCTTGGTGTAAAGCATAATTTGCTCCAAGCAATCAAAAGGCAGTTCAACACTGCTAGGTTTCTCCTCTTAAAATATCTAACACCTATGGATGGTTCACAAAATGCAGAAACAGCCTATGGCTTTTTTGGGCATTAAGGTCTAGACACCTTTAGGACAGACAACTACTTTTTAAAGTCTACATCAGAGCCATAGCCCCATACAGGAAAGCTTTAAAAGAATGAAGGAACTTGCTCACATGTTGAATATGTAGGAGGCAATAATGAGGATGGCCCCAAAGCCATTCTAAATCATCTGAATATTTTCCCTTCCCCACAGCAGACACTGTTCATCTTGTTAAGAATGAAAATTGTGATCAGAGGAGACAGATGTAGACTTTGAGCAGCAATCCATCTGTCAGGCAAATCTGATGCAATGATTAAGAAGCAATGCTGCACCGCCCAGTGCAATCTGCACATTCTATCTACACCACCATTCCAAGGTCTTGCATTACTGGGTATTAAGCACTCATATTTCACACTATTTTAGTATTCTCAAAAACATCTGGGTTACCATATACTTACAGTAAAATATTTCCAGGGAGCTATAACTTCAATGTTAGCACAAACCTGTGTGGATTTTGAAAGGTGGGGGTTACCTACAAGAGACTGGCTAAATATAGGTAGGCAGAAGCAGTCACATAACAAATTAATATTAAATAAAGCCACATACAATCAAACAAGCAAAAAAAAGGTTTTCACTTTCAGAAGACATGTATGTGCTTAAGAATGTAGGGAAGACTGTAGGGCATTTACAAGAAGCACCTAAACAGCAGGAAATGCCCTTCTGTTGCCTTTAATACAAGAGTAGGGTACCTGTTCTTCTTAAGGGGTTTGTTTGGGGGTTTAATTTTTTAAAGCTCTGCAGCCCCCAAAGGCATTCTTAGCCATCTCCACGTCTGTTTTCTATAAGTTGAGGCTTTTAGTGTTTAACCTTCTCTCAAGCAGAGGAGATTGTTTTGCTCTTATAAGTGACAAAACGGTAAGATTCCTGTCCTAAAGACCTGAATGTGTAGCCTGTTACATGCAACCGTGGAAAAGCAGCCACTCCAGCAAAGAGCTGGAAGAAGAGCTTCAAATGGCATGAACTGAACTTGCTTCCTATTCCACGAAAGAAACTGCTCTCAAATCTGAATTTCAGAGTGACCTAAAAACAGTCATGCCCAGCAGCAACACCCACACCCAGCCGCCAGGCCGGATGACGACACGCTCCCCACACTGGCAGGGCGCACAGAGGCGAAGTTCACTCTCGCCTCCGGATCCCGACCACCCCGCGACCCGCTGGCCTGCCCGTTGCAGGGTGGGCTGCCCCATGGGGGTCAGCAGCAGCGCCGCTGAGGGACTACTCGGCTCTCTGTAGGGACAGGAGCAGCGAGCGGCGCCGGCCAAGTTGCCAGCGGGACCCAGAGGCGGGTGTTAGGACACTGGCCTTCACCGCCCCCACGCACGAAACACGCCACGGGGACCGCGCCTCCACGCGGCGCCCCTTCCAGTCCTCCCAGCAGCTGGAGAAGGCCCGCAGGCCCCCAGCTCTCTCCCACCTCGCCCCCAGCCCCGAACAACAGAAGGCCCGGGGAGCGGACCGGCGGAGGCCGGAGGAGAGCCATGGGGCCGGTGCAGGGCAGCGGCGGGGACTGTGGTGCACCAGCCCCCCGCCCCGCTCGGCCCTGCCCCGCCGCCTCAGCCGGACAGCCCGCGGGTGGAGAGATCGACGAAGGGGCGGGCGGGCCGCGGCCTAGGCCCGGGAGGGGGACAGGAAGGGAGGCACGGGGGCGGCTGAGGGGGAGAGGGCGCCGGGGGACACCGCCCGCTGCTGGGGAAGGCCTTGCCCGGCCACCACCCGCCGGGAGAAGGGCACTCACCAGCAGCCGGCCCGCCTCCTACCGCCACCCCGCCATTGCGCCGCGGCGGAAGCGGCACCAACCCCTCCGGACGGCCGATCCGTCCGGGTTTTCCGGCAGCCCGGCCCCGCCCCCCGGCACGCACCTCGCCGGAGCCGCGGCCAGGCGAGGCGGAGCCTGAGTGAGAAGCGTGAGGTTGATCTATAGGTTAAACTCGGTAGCGTCCGGGAAAGCCGTGTGGACGGGAGGGCACGCCCAGCAGTGCCCCTCGCCGCTGCCTCAGCGCGTCGCTTCGCTTCCGGCGTCCCACCCGCGGCGGAGCGGGGTCGGTAGCCGCCGTGTCCCAGAGGGATCTCCAGGCAGACTTGTGGTGGCGAAGGCTTTGTGTCACGGCCAGCCCTACCAACGCAGGACCCACCAGTTGGCGTGGAAATCTCTTCCCTGCAGCTGGGGGAACAGGGCAATTAAGGTTCTGTGGAACCCAGCTAAATTAAACAGGTGGAAGGTGTGCGCTGCAGCCATCTTCCTGGAGATACCACAGTAAATAAAAGGATTGGCAAGAGCAATGATAAAACCAGTACAATATAAGCAACTACTGCAGAATAGCCCGTGAGTATAATGTTGCTTTCCTGTCCATGCGTACCAAACCCAATTGTGTGTAGCCCGCGTGTCTCGTGGAACTGGCCACCCCACTCGCAGCAGCCCGTGTTCAGAGCAAATCGCTCACCAGAAACACAAATTACAGGCAGAGGGAAAACCAGGAGCAGGCGGGAAGGCAGACACGTACCCAGTCTCCTGTAGATTAAAAACGTATTCTCTTACCACTAAATTACCCTTCTCACTGAATTAAGTGAGCTGTGTGTTTTGTGAATATTGCTTGCTCTGGCTCAACGTTTTCCTCATACAGGTTCTTCCTGTTTCTGCATGCCCTCTTCATTACCTAATCGCAGCTATTTTAGGAGGGTCTCTTGCTGCTGCTCTTTTGCATTCATATTCATGGAAATGTGCTCTTAACCCAACTCCTGAGACGGTCCTTACAAGAATTCAACTTCCATTCCAATCCAGGCTTCCTGAGCAAAATGTGCACAAGTATACATATTTGAAGGGAGGTAAATAGTAGAGACTTCCCGAAATTACTCAAGGTATCTTTCAAAGGCAGAACATTGTAACTTTTTAGCCTTTGCATCACTACTCGGGAGTTATTTTTGCCTTCCTCTATACAACGCCTGCAAAACAAGAAAAGTCTCCTGGCAAGATGCTCGATGGAGACGGTCTGGCATGAAAGGATAGCTTAACTAACAAAAAACATTGCTGTGAGCAGATGTGTCTGGGATGTCACACAGAGGAATGTTTCTGAGCCCTGTCTTGCCTCCCTCTTCCATCAAATTGTTTCAACAGCTGCAAGCTCGGAACATTTCATGTCATATTGACTGCGTTGGGTCAAACAATGTTTGATTTTAAGGAAGCCCGTCACTAGTGCACCTGTGAAAGACTGTCTCAAGTTCCTGTCTTTTTTATGAAACTGGAATTCCTGTTGTTTTTATGAACCTCGAAGATTAAATTTTATATTTCAGTTAGATAACTGGATACTCAAATACTAGCATTTCCTATGATCGGACAAATACAAGAGGAAGTGAGCTAAAAGGGTCAGATATACTCAATGCACATGATACTTGCAAGACCCAGTCTTTCATTGGCTGAGATTTATTTTTTTCTAAATAGGCAACATGAAGATACAATAATCAGCTTTGCGAGAAAAAGTTAGAATAGTGAGTACAAATACGCTGAAATAGGAAAGAAAATTAGCAGATCTTGCTAAATATACCTGGAATAACAGAAAAGAGAGAGAAAATGAAAAATATTGAAAGAATCCAACTCACTAAATTAATTAAAATGAGGCAGACACAAATATGTCATAAAACTGAACTTGAAAAACAAGTCACAGTATTAGGCATCACAGAATCATATTTTATTTTAAAAGAGAGATAGTATATGGAATTTATTAAGTACTAGTTTTGAATCTACCACGGACTTTTTGCTCCATCCTGAGCAAGTTATTACATTTCCAGTTTCTCCATAACTATATTACTTAGCTCAAACAAGTACTGGTTTTGTTTGTTTTGTGTGTGGTGGGGGTTTTGTTTGTTTAGTTGGTTGGTTTTGGTTTTGGGGTGTTTGTGTGTGTCTGTGTGTGTTGTGGGACACATACTGTTTTCCTTTTGGAAAGCTTGCTCAGCAAGGAAAAAAAAAAAAGAAAAAAGAAAGATTCTGTGTTCTTGTGAGACAAACCGGGCCAATTCAGGACCAGAAACCTGCCATACCAGTGCTAATGAGCATGGGATTTCCCAGGCATAGGAGTGGTAGGAAGCAGAGGTGGAGTGCCTGTTTTGACTGTGACTCAGCCGTCTCTTGGAGCCTCACCCCATATCTGCTGTCTTTGTCACCTCAGCATTTCACTCTTGCAACACTCTGCAGCTTGAAAAGCTACTAAGAAGTACTGAAAATGTTGCTACTTGTCTCTAAGGGCGGGTTGCACCACTTGCAGATAAGTCAGAAAAGCAGTCTGACAGTTATTTTTAGGTGAGATTTTCCTGAAGACAGTGGACCTGACCCATTTACACCTGAAAAGATGTAGTCACTTCCACCATTGTAAGCACATGACGGTTGCCATGGCAGGTTTGTGATAGTGTGCTATAATCAATCTGCCAGTCTTCCCCATATTGTTATTTCAGCCATTGTCCTCTATACCAAAAAGGTTTTAGCTGCTTCACTTTTTTGATTATGGCACACGTTTTATATTCATGGATAAACAGTTCAATAGCATCAATAGTCAAGTCCACCCTTTCATCATGAGCTCATTTGTTTGTTGCATCCCTTGCTGAATGTCCTGATGTGTCATGGGCCCACTGAGCTATAAATAGCTCACTCTTATGTTCCCAGTCCAGATCCATCTAAACAACTTCAGTTCATAGAATCGTAGAGTCATAGAACCATAGAATCATTCCGTCATATAATCATACAATCATAGAATGGTTTGCGTTGGAATGGACCTTTGAAGATCATCTAGTCTACTCCCCTGCAACAAGCAGGGAGATCTTCAGCTAGATCAGGTTGCTCAGAGCTCCATCCAGCCTGGCCTTGAATGTTTCCAGGGATGGGGCATCTACCACCTCTCTGGACAACCTGTTCCAGTGTTTGACCACCCTCACTGTAAAAATTTCTTCCTAGTGTCTAGCCTGAATCTCCCCTCCTTTAGTTTAAAACCATCTCCTCTTGTCCTGTCATAACAGGACCTGGGAAACTATCTGTCCCCATCTTTCTCATAAACACCTTTTAAGTACTGAAAGGCTGCAATAAGGTCTCCCTGGAGCCTTTTTTTCTCCAACTTGAACAACCCCGACTCTCTCATACTTTCCTCACAGCAGAACTGTTCATTTTTGTGGCCTCTGATCATTTTTGTGGCCTCCTCTGGCCCCTCTCCAACAGGTCCATGTCTTTCCTGTGCTGAGGGCTCCAGAGCTGGACACAGGACTACAGGTGGGGTCTCACCAGACCAGAGTAGAAGGGCAGAATCACCTCTCTCGACCTGCTAGCTACACTGCTTTTGATGCAACCCAAGGTACGATTGGCCTCCTGGGCTGTGAGTGCACATTGTCAGTTCACATCCAATCTTTCATCCAACAAGTCCTCTGCAGGTCTGATCTCAATCCCTTCGTCCCCCAGCCTGTATTGATACTGGGGACTGCCCTGATTCAGGTGTAGGACCTTGTACTTGGCCTTGTTGAACCTCATGAGGTTTGCATGGGCCCACTTCTCGAGCTTGTCTGGGTCCCTCTGGATGGCACCCTGTTCCTCAGGAATGTCAACTGCATCCCTCAGCTTGGTGTCATCTGCAAACTTGCTGAAGGTTCACTTGATCCCACTGTCTATGTCATTGCTGAAGATATTAAACAGTAGTGGTCCCAGTACAGACCCCTGAGGGACCACTACTTGTTATGTGTGTCCATCCAGATGTTTTAACATTGACCACTACTCTCTGAGTATAAACATCCAGCCAGTGCCTCATCCACTGAATAGTCCACCCATCAAATCCATACCTCTCTGATTTAGAGAGAAGGATATTGCAGAAGACCTTGTCAAAGGCTTTACACAAGTCCAGATAGATGACATCTGTAGTCCTTCCTTTGACTATTGATGTAGTTACTCCATTGTAAAAGGCCACTAGGTTGGTCAGTCAGGACTTGCCCTTGGTGAAGCCATCCTGGCTGTCCGCCATGTGCCTTAGCAGAGCTTCTAGATGGATCCATTCCATGATCTTCCCAGGCACAGAGGTGATGCTGACAGGGTGGTAGTTCCCAGGGCCCTCTTTTCTATCCTTTTTAAAAATGGGTGCGATATTGCAATGTTTCCCTTTTTCCATTCACCACTGGTCTTCACCTGACTGCTGTGACTTCTCAAATATCATGGAGAATGGCTTGGCAACTACATCAGCCAATTGCCTCAGCACTCTGGGGTGTATCCCATCAGGTCTTACAGATTTATGTATGTTCAGGTTCCGCGGGTGGTCACAAACCCAATCTTCTCTTACAGTGTGGGCGCCTTTGCTCCCGCAGTCCTCACCTTGCAGCTCATCCACTGGAGAGGTGTGGGAACAGAGGCAAAAAAGTTGCTGAGTGCCTTAGCCTTTTTCTTGTCTGTTGTTACCAGTTTGCCATTCTAGCAGTCTGGTCCACCTGCTCGTTGCTTGAATGTTCTTGAGTGGCATGGCTCTTGAATATGTGAGAATCTATGTGACGTACTTTTACAATCAGATTCTCCACCCAAGCAGCAATATCTTGCCACAGTTCAGCAGGCCAGATGTGTTGGAGAATGGCTTAGTTGTACGAGCAGAGCCTGTTCTGAAGGCCTTAGCATAAGCAGCAAGACTAGGCCGCAGTGGGAACCGCTGACTGTTTCAGTAAGATCAGCAAGGTCACTGAGACCTTGGCAGAGTTTCACGAACAGCTTTCAAGAGCACAAGAATGTAGAATAAGCATAGCTAGCAGCTGCAAGTAGGAGGACCATGCAAATGTGACTGTTAGAGCTTAAGCCAATTAGTAGGTGACAGGTATGCATAATTATCGTGAACTGTATAAGTATATGCTATTCGGGCTAATAAATTGAACTATGCTTTATCACTCATATTGAGTCGACCTGCGTGTTCCTCCGCCACTCGAACAGATGGGCCTACCTTTGCACTGCCAGTTGCTCTGCTTCCATTGCTGTAGCCACCCCCACAGAGCATTTGCCACCATCTATGGGTCAGTACTGGGCATTTTTCTCATTAAGCAATATCTAAAGCCAGCTGGATGGCTTTCATCTCTGCAAACTGACTCATTTCACTTTTTCTTTCAGCAGTTTCTGTGAGTTGTCATGTAGGACTCCACACAGCAGCTTTCCACCTTCAATGTCTTCTGACAATATGAAGGACCCATCAGTGAATGAGGCATATTGCTTTTCATTTTCTAGTTATTTGTCATCCAGTGGAGTGTCTTCAGCACAAGTTACCTCATCTGGTGACACCCTGAAGTTTCAGCTCTCTGGCCAGTCTGTGATGACTTCCAGGGTTTCCAGGCAGTTGAGGTTTCTCATTCAAGCCCATTGTGTGATTGGAGCAACCCGTTGACTCCACATAATATCATTTGTATGACTTGTAGAGGGTAAATCCAGTTCAGCACTGGAAATTGAAGTGCCAAAAGGAGCTGTGCTTTGGTTCCAACAAATTCTGAATTGGCTCATATTCTTTCATATGCTGCTAATGTTTGTGTGGTGTTTTTTTTTTTTTTTTTTTTTTTGTTTTGTTTTGTTTTGTTTTGTTTGTTTTTTTTCAGTTGGAGTGTAAGGTATGGGAAAGCAAGATGTGCAGCTCCAGCCACCTGGATGATAAAGGAAGATCAATACTAACATGACCATCTGGACGGTCAAAGAAATAATACTAACATATTAGATCATAGCAAAATATAAAGGGCCTTGGACAGATTGTGTTGAAGTACGTTTCTCATAATTGTAAAAAATTATAGCCCAGATTCGTGAGAATGGTATCTCGGGCCAGATAACTGCCCCCAAGTGCATGGGATGTGTGAACGTCCTTGGGCCTGGACTGTGAATGAGTGAGAATGTAATTGAAACAAACATAACGTGAGTGTGGTGTGTTTTTAATAACAATTATTGGCAAAACATCTTAGGTAACATCATAGTCCAGGCCCATATCTGTAACTGCTGTAAGTTGTCAATGTCTAATAAAGGCCTCAGCCTAGCTTAGCTCTCTGCTCTGTTTGGCTTAGCACTCCTTCCTGAACAAGATCTCTGTCTGTGTGTGCATCTCTGTCTGCGTTCTGGTGCGTGCCATTTCTGGTCACCACAAATGGTGTTGCGTGCAAGTGTGTGACCCTTGGAGGCTCTTCATCGAGCAGTGTGTTTGGTGGCGACCACGCAATCTGATGGGTGAGTAAATTTCATTTGTGGCCACATTAATCCCTATGGTATTAATAGGGACCAGTAGTCCTCATGGAATGAGAGAGCTGTGGGATTGCATTAGTATGGGGCAAGCCGCTTCTCAGGAACATAAATTGTATTTGCAAGTTTTACTGCAGATATTACGTTTTTCTGGGTATCGTATTTCTGAGAAGCGAGTCGCTTCGCTCCTGGTATGGGTGGAAGAGAATTGTGCCTGGTTTCCAAGTGAGGGGATATTTGACAGTAAAATTTGGAAGCAGGTTGGGGAACATTTACACATGCAAAAGAATTCAGGTCTTTCAGTCCCCGATGGTTTGCATGTAACTTTGAGATTTGTGTACTCTGCACTATCGCAGTTGCAGTCAGCAGAGCAAATAATGCCAGGGCAAACAGGGGAGGATGGACAGAAAACCACAAATGAGCAGGTTGCTAATGATTTGAGTCTTGACAGCACAAATCCTTTTGAGTCAGGCTCTGTAGATCTCGAAAAAGAGTCAGTTTCACATCCACCATTAATGCCATCCCAGCTGTGTAAAGATAAGGCAGAAATTTGTGTGGAGCTGGGTCAGGACTCTAAAACTGCCCTCAGCACCTCCTTTGCCTGATTTTAATGATGCTTATACAGCACACAGTAACCCCTTCATGACTAAGACAGCAGAACAGAAAGGAATTATGCAAAATGCTGTGAAAAGGCTATGAAGCACGGTGATTTTTCTTTTGCCTTTCCAGTTATTTACAAACCAGAACAACCACCAGAACATGACGAAATACCTGTATCTGTGTATTGCCTTTCTGAAAAATCAAGCAGCTTGTCAGGAATGTGAGTTAATTGTTTTATTGGTTGTTGTTACAGTTAATTCTTTGTGATATTGTTTGTATAAGTGCACTGTAAGCCTTCTCCCCACTTTTCCTCATGCTACAAGATGCTCTGTGCTTTCCCCCTCCTCCCTCCCTCTTCTCATGGTTTTTACTTATGAGATGGGGTCGGGAATGTCTGTTTACAGTCGCGTTCCTAAGAAATTAGTATTGGGAGGTGTTTTAGAACATAAGAAAGCACTTGGAAATATGAGGAAGGAAGATCTTACGAAATATTGTAATTAATGGTGGCTGCTGTGTCAGTTAGATGATTGGGAAAAGTGTCCGGAGAATAGAACCTTGAAGTATAACACTTTGTTGCAATTAATATTGGTTTTAAAACAAGAAGAGCAGGACAAAAATAAAACTCTACAAGAGATCATTAAGTCATTTCAGACAGTGTTACAGGTGGAATGGTTTGAACTTTAACAAGCTGAGAATTAACTGATAACACACAAGTCACAGAAAACTTGCAGACCACTCTGCAAGATACTTTTCCTTATTAACCTGTTTTCTTTGTAGGTATCTGTTTAAACATATTGCATTTTAAGAAGTCTTCGCCTGTTATATGGTACAGTAAGTTCACAGAACTCTAAATCATGAGAATCCATTGACTCAAAATGTACATTTTGTGATTATACAGGAGACGGTGAGTACTTCAGTTCTTTACTGCATAAATGTGATGACAAGATTTTGTGTGTGACAGCTGTTACTTTTCTTTCTAGCATGCTAGCTTTATTCCAACATCCAGACTTGCGCAACTCTGTGATAGGCTGTGTCGCATCTCGGTATACGAAATATGGCTCTTTTGTATGTGCACCTGATAAAGAATCCTGATTTTGGAATAACCGTTCTATCATCCCAGACGAGGCATGAATAAAAGCTTTGCCCAGTCCAGCTGGCTAGGGCAGCGGGGAGCAGGTGCCAATTGGGCTCCAGCGTGCACTGACCTGTTTTGTCAGGGAGACCCAGCGGTGCCTCCACCTGGCTGAGCAGTAAGCGGTTCAAAGGTGCAATGCAAAAATCGAGATATTGTCTTGAATCAGTGTGACTGTGATCCATCTGTATATTTGAAGTTGGTGTTTGGTTTGCATATCTGAGTGCAGTATTTTAATTTGCATATTTATGTTTGGTACCAAAAGAATTTTGTTTGGGGAGATAATTACAAAATGGGAACCGGTTCTGCCACTAAAATACCACCTTGCTCCCCCTTAGGATGCATCCTTACACATTAGAGTAATTGCTCATATTGTTATCTAATGATTTTGAGACCAGGAAAGAATTTAAGTTGTTAAACTCTGATTCATATTGAATTTATGTGCTAGTTGGAGGTATAGGAAATAAAACTGGATGCTATGGTGGACGTGAACTTGGAAGGGGTTGTATTTAAAAATTGCTAGAATATGAACTGATTTAGATCTAGGAAAATGAAAATAATGGATTGATGGTTAATATGCTGTTTATTGACATCTGTGAGACATTGCAAACAGTAAATGGGGCTGAGGAATGTAACTATTGCTCAGTTAATTAGACCTGCATATAGAGTGTATTATGGCTGGAGTGAAATGGGAAAATAAGAAAGCTAAATATCCCAGGCCTGTGTCAAACTGCAAGATAAAATGAGCTCCTTGGCAGTTCCTGAGCAGCTCCTCCTTAGCACCAGCAATTGACGCCACCTGCGTGGCCTTGCCTGTATCTAAACTGCAGCAAGAGAAAGAAAAAAACAAAACAAAACAAAACAAAACAAAACAAAACAAAACAAACTGGCTGCCTGCTCTTAAAGCGGTGAAAGGGGGGTTTTCTCTCCCTGCCACTGCAATGATGTTGTAATACTGAGTGGAGCAGTCTGAGGGTGAAATTTAAAGGCATCCCCAGCAGATCCATAGTTCTAATGAAACTGGGAAATTAAAGCAAAAAATTGTTAATACACTTATTCTGGGGTAACTAGTTGTAAGAGACTTCTTAGTAAATTCACCATGATAGTTTTTGAGAATGTGGAAGAGAAAGACAGAAAGACCATTTTTTGAAACCAACAGAATGCCAAATTTGGAATAAAGTTTTAACAGATGAATTCTTGTATTTGTCAGAAAGCCCTGATAGAACTCAAACAGGACTTCAATCTGGTAAGGAAAAACAATATCCAATAAATACAAAAGCCAAAATGGAGTTAGAGACTTTGATGAACAACTTTATGACAACTTTACAGGCTGACCACATTCGATTGGACTTGCATATTTGTCTATTTATAGTTACAACACAAAACCAACCTGTGGCTATTGTAAGACAGTACGATGAGAATGCTAACAGACTGATATACTGAAAAGAAGGAAGGGAGGGAGGGAGGGAGGAAGGGAGGGAGGGAGGGAGGGAGGGAGGGAGGAAGGAAGGAAGGAAGGAAGGAAGGAAGGAAGGAAGGAAGGAAGGAAGGAAGGAAGGAAGGAAGGAAGGAAGGAAGGAAGGAAGGAAGGAAGGAAGGAAAAGAAAAAGAAAGAAAGAAGGAAAGAAAAAAGAGAAGGAAAGAGAGAGAGAAAGAGAGAAAGGAAAGAAAGAGAAAGAAAGAGAAAGAAAGAAGGAAAGAAGGAAGGAAAGAAGGAAAGAAGGAAAGAAAGAAAGAAAGAGAAAGAAAGAAGGAAAGAAAGAGAGACTATTTTTTGAAACCAATGGAATGCCAAATTTGGAACGAAGTTCTAACAGATGAATTCTTGTATTTGCCAGAAAGCCCTATACCTCTCTTGGGTCAAGATTTGTTAAGTAATCTGTAAGCTCAAATAATGTTTTCTGAGAATTCTGTTCAGTTGCATGTCCCATAAGAAGATGCTTGGATGGTGCAGATCTGCTTGCTGCAAGCAAGAAATCTCCAAGGAAATTTTGGAGGCTTTATTTCCACTAGTATGGGCAACCAAAGTATCGGTAAAGCCAACACTACACTGATAGAACTCAAACAGGACTTTGTTGCGGTAAAGAAAAACAATATCCAATAAGTATGAAAGCCAAAATGGGCTCACAGCTAATGCCATTTAGCAGATTACTGTTACATATGTCTCATCTTCGGTCGTTTGAAATATGTACATGTTCCTATAGATACTTTTTCAGGTATGTTTTGTGCATCTGCTCGTACAAGTGAGAAAAGCAGAGATATTCAGCCTCACTGGACCTGCTGTTTTGCTATGCTGGGAGTGCCACAACAGGTTAAAACTGACAGCGGTCCTGGATACACTGCTAGATCCACACAATATTTTTTATAGCAATGGGGTGGTTCACATGTCACAGATATTCCACATCCTGGGCAGGCTATTATTGAACAGGTACATTCCATGCTGAAGCGGATGTTATTAAAACAAAAAAGGGGGAATATGATGCCTCAAGGACAATTTGACAATGCAACATATACTTTAAATTTTCTGAATTGTACTATGCCTCCGTCGTCTGTCACAGCAGTGGAAAAACACTTTCGTGTTCCAGATTCACTATTTCAGAGACCAAAGGTTTTGTATCAGGATCCCTTGCACAACAGTCAATAGCAAGGGCCTGTAGAGTTAATCACCTGAGGAAGGTGCATGTTCTTCATTCAAGAGAACTCAAGTGGCTTTCTGCAAAATGTGTTAAACCTGACTATGAATTGTACAAACACGACGCAGGACCTAATGCGAGAGATAGAGCGTCTGTCCCTGCAGCAGAGGGCAACAGAGAAACAGAAGAGACCAAAGGAAGAGGCACTGGCATATCAGAATGATACAGATTTACATTATTTGGACTGGGGACTAACTGATGAAAAAACTTTCAATGTATTTGTTTTCCTTATTAGGATGGCTAACCAGCTTTCTCCAATATTTGTTAATAACAGTGATTGTTGGAATTTGCATTATTCTATTCTATTGTAGGTTGATTTGTAATGATAATGTGTAATAGGAAAATGACACATAAGGTATGATGATCCACAGTGGACATTCAAACTCCCCAACAGAATGCCCCCTTTTGACTTTGGAGGCAAGAGGTGACTGCACCACCACTCCAAAGTAGTCTGTCAGATGACTGTGGTCACAGGTTGGATTGTGTGGCAGTTGCACATTCCCCTGAAATCGGCACTCCTTCCCTGTACAAGATCTCTGTCTGTGCGTGCATCTCTGTCTGTGTCCCGGTGTGTGCTGTTTCTAGTCACCGCAAATGGGCTTCAGACCTCCTGTATCCCCAGCTCCAAAACCCCAGGGTTGACCTCAAGTTTTCCCTGGTGTTTTCTGCCAGAGGGTCCAGGTGGAGTCATTATCCCTAACTGTGGTGTAGATCACATTTTTGAGATCTTGTCTTGCCTGGACCAACCCAAGAGCTACTGCATTAACTTTCTACTATTTAATTTTTTCAAAGGCTTGCTGCTGCTCAGGGTTCCATTAAAAGTTTTTCTTCTGGGTGACTCCATAGAGTGGGTTTATGATGAGGCTATAACCTGGGATATGCATTCTCCAAAAACCCAGAACACCTAAAAAAGCTTGTGTTTCATTTCTGTTGGTTGGTGAAGACACAGCTGTTATTTTGTTGATCCCATCCATTGGGAGAAGACAATGCCCATCTTGCCATTTTATTCCTAAAACCTGGATCTCCTTACTTTGCTTTATAGCAAAACCAGCTTTCAAAATAATCTGGATTATTCTTCTTCCCTTCTCAAACACTTCCTCCACTGTGTTGCCCCATGCAATGGTGTCATCAATGTACTTCAGGTCTTCTGGAGCTTTATCCTGTTCCAGTGCAGTGTGTATAAGCCCATGACAAATGGTAGGTCTGTGTTTCCACTCTCAGGACAGTCAGTTCCAGATGTACTGGACAACCCTCCACATTAAAGCAAAATGTGGCCTGCATTCTGCTGCCAAAGGGATCGAGAAAAATGCATTAGTGATATCAATGGTTGCATGCCATTTGGTGACCTTTGACTCCAGTTCGTATTGGAGTTCTAGCGTGTCTGGTATGGCAGCATTAGGCGGCAGTGTGAAGGAGTTTGACAATGGAGGAGTTTGCCTTAGTTGATGAGGACTGGATTAGGGAGCAATTATGCAATCTGGACATCCATAAATCCATGGGTCCAGATGGGAGGCACCCGTGGGTGCTGAGGGAGCTGGCTGAGGTCATTGCTAGACCACTCTCCAGCACCTTTGCCAAGTCTTTGGAAATGGGAGAGGTACCTGAGGACTGGAGGAAAGCAAATATCACTCCAGTCTTCAAAAATGGCAAGAAGGAGGACCCGGGTAACTACAGACTGGTCAACCTCACCTTCATCCCTGGGAAAGTGATGGAACAACTTATCCTTGGTACCATCGCAAGGCATATCAAGGATAAGAGGGTCATTAGGGAAAGTCAACATGGCTTCACGAAGGGGAAGTCGTGCTTGACCAAACTCATAGCCTTTTATGAAGACATAACGAGGTGGATAGGTGATGGCAGAGCGGTGGATGTGGTCTACCTTGACTTCAGTAAAGCATTTGACACAGTGTCCCACAGCATCCTCGCAGCTAAACTGAGGAAGTGTGGTCTGGACAATCGGGTAGTGAGGTGGACTGCGAACTGGCTGAAGGGAAGAAGCCAGAGAGTTGTGATCAATGGGACAGTCTAGTTGGAGGCCTGTATCTAGTGGAGTGCCACAAGGGTCAGTACTGGGACCAGTATTATTCAATATATTAATCAATGACTTGGATGAGGGAACAGAGTGTACTATCAGCAAGTTTGCTGATGACACCAAGCTGGACAGAGTGGCTGACACACCAGAAGGCTGTGCTGCCATCCAGCAAGACCTGGAAAGGCTGGAGAGTTGGGCAGGTAAAAATTTAATGAAATATAACAAGGCAAAGTGTAGAGTCTTGCATCTGGGTGGGAACAACCCCAGGTCCCAGTATAAATTAGGGAATGACCTATTAGAGAGCAGTGTAGGGGAAAGGGACCTGGGGGTCCTGGTGGACAACAGGATGACCATGAGCCAGCACTGTGCCCTTGTGGCCAAGAAGGCCAATGGCATCCTGGGGTGTATTATAAGGGGGTTGGTTAGTAGGTGGCGAGAGGTTCTCCTCACTTTCTACTCTGCCCTGGTGAGACCCCATCTGGAATATTGTGTCCAGTCTGGGCCCCTCAGTTCAAGAAGGACAGGGAACTGCTGGAGAAAGTCCAGCGCAGGACAACAAAGATGATGAAGGGAGTGGAGCACCTCCCTTGTGAGGAAAGGCTGAGGGAGCTGGGTTTCTTTAGCTTGGAGGAGACTGAGGAGTGACCTCATTAATGTTGATAAATAAATAAAGGGTGAGTGTCACGAGGATGGAGCCAGGCTCTTCTCGGTGACAAACAATGGTAGGACAAGGGGTAATGAGTTCAAACTGGAACACAAGAGATTCCACTTAAATATGAGAAGAAACTTCTTCTCAGTGAGAGTAACAGAACACTGGAACAGGCTGCCAAGGGAGGTTGTGGAGTCTCCTTCTCTGGAGACATTCAAAACCTGCCTGGACACATTCCTGTGTAACCTCATCTAGGTGTTCCTGCTCTGGCAGGGGGATTGGACTAGACATTGTTTTGAGGTCCCTTCCAATCCCTAACATTCTGTGATTCTGTGATTCATTCAGGCCCTGATAGTCCTCTGTTAGCCTCTACTCTGTTAGATTTTTGCTCTGGCAGTGTGGGACTATTACGGGGTGAATGAGTCTTACTGATCACTCCTTGACTCTCCAGTTGCTGGATCAGCTTATGGCTGGGGACCAGGGAGTCTTGATTGGTGTGATATTGTTGCCAGTGCACTCTTACGTTTGTGACTGGCAATTCTTTAACCCACAGCAGCCTTATCACAGACAGACCAGGGAAGCTAGGCATCTGTTTAATCTTCTCCAAACTCAAAACTATACCAAAAGCTAACTGCTAACGTTTTGGGTCCTTGGAGTACTCTCTCCTGAGGTAGTTTATGCCAAGGATACATAATGCCTCTGGACCAGTCACAACAGGATTCTTTTGCCACTCATTCCCAGTTTAGGTTACCTCAGCATCCAACACAGGCAGTTGTTGGGATCCTCCCATCACTCCAGAAATACAGATTAATTCTGCCTCTTTGTATTCTGATGATATTAGAGTACACTGTGCACTAGCGTCCACTAGAGCTTTATAATCCCATGGGACCAACTTGCCAGGCTATTATACCCTCACAGTCCAATAAACCCAGTTGTCTCTTTCCTCCACCTGGCCAAAGGTCCCTCTGATTCTTGTGAGAGTCTTCATTGCTTGACTTTTATAACTGAAAAACAGAAGTCCTTTCATCAGGGTCAAAAGTGTGATAAGCCCTACTACTCTGACCAACAGATACTGGAGCAGTAATTTTCCTGAATGGATGCTTTTTGGCTGTTTCTTTCCTTGCAGTTCTTGTACCTGAGCTTCTAGTCTCCAGTCAGGTTCACCATCCCACTTCCTTGTGTCCTCCCCCTCATCATGCAGGAAGAACCACATGGTAGCAGGTGGTATGCACCATGGGTACCTTTCCCTTGAACAGAAAAAGCCTGACTCTTAGTAGCTGAGACATTGGTTGGTGTGAGTGAGGAAGACCTACCTTTCTTGTATTGCTCAGGTAAGTCTTGGGTCAGTTTCTCCACAGCTGAGACATAGACCCATAGGAAGGAAGCAAGATTATCTTTATATTCTTGGAGTTGTCTGGCCAATCCATCCATATTTGGTGCCTCTGTGTCTGTCCAGCTCATTATCGCCAGGATATTGGGATATGGCATCAGTGCATGTCATACAAACTTTCACCACATGGACCACATGCACCAGGTTTCATCCTGGTCTTTGGATATCTGTCATCCACATTCTTATAGATCAGCTCTACCATGGCTAATTCCCTCAAATACTAGATACCTCCCTCAATGGTTGTCTGTTTGCTCCAGGGATTTGCAAATTCTTCTTTCAGGGGATACCAGTCCTTCACACTTGACAGAAGTCACCACCAGAAGCTGAGGTCTCCTGCCCTTTTTCCTAATTCTTTTGTCAACAGCCTCATTCTTAGCAAGGGATGCTAGCTGCTGGGCTTCCTTACCCTGTAATTCCTGACTGTTGACCCCAATATTCCAGCATTGAGGTAACCAGCTGAGAATTTTCTTACCTTGTTGACATCTAAAATCTTTTTGCATACCTTGCAGCTCACTTAGCAAAAGGGATCATATGGCTTCTGTCTCATTTATGATCTCAGTTTCTTCCTCCTCCTGTTCTTGTGACTGTTGTGCTGCAGAGCAGGCTGCCTTTTCTGATTCTTTCTCTGACTCCCTCTTAGGAGAGGCTTCTTCATCCCTCGCTAAACTAATTGACTTCTGCTTCTATTGTTTCTCTTTAGTTATAGAGGCAACTTTTATAGGCTCTGGTTTATCCATGGTGTCTGTTGGTATGTTTTCAGATGCAGAGATCCTCTTTTCTCCTTGAGGGTCTGCTTAACATCAAACAGCACTTGGTTGGTGCTGGCCAGGCCCCAGCACACTGCAGTAGTTGTTCCTCTTTGGAATAGCCAGGGAATTTTTTTTTTTTTCATACATTCTATTGTTTCAGCAGATTCCTATAGTTGTTCAGGGGTGAAGCTCCAGACTATTGGAGGTGAGGAGTTTTCTAGATACCTGCCCATATTCTCCCACATGCCTTGTCCCTCATGGCCACACTGCCGTGGGGCCCGGGTCGTATTCCTAAGTAGCTTGTTAACCTTATAAAAAGCCAAAACAACATCCTAAGAAGCTCCAATATAAGTATTTTAACTGCCCAAGGATGTTCCAGTTACTGAGAAGTTATTGTAATGAAGGAAAAAGCATCATAGAAGAAGGTGGTGGAGGCACTGTTCTTTATTTCCTCCACAAAAAACCTCTCAGAGGGAGAAGTATAATTGTTAATTGTCTCCATGAGTTGGTGTCCAAAGTACAGTAAGGCTTCAGTACAGAGCCCAAATACCAGATACAGCTCCAGGCTAGTGTTTTAATAATAAATTTCTGAGGCAAAACATTACAAAGCACTACAGAGCACAGCAAACTGCGAAAGCCAACACCATTCTTCAACAATAGAGCATGGTAGAGATCAGCTAATATTGAGAATAGATTAATCAATATCAAGTACCACAACTGCTAACATATAAATCCCTTCTGATACACTCTGGTGAAATCTGTATTATCTAAAGCCCATTGTGCCCCACTTTAAGCACCAAAAAAGACTGTTGTGGTTTAACCCCTGCCAGAAACTTAGGCTCACACAGATGGTCACTCACTACCTCCCTGTGGGATGTGGAGGGAATCAGAAGAGTAAAAGTGAGAAAACTCCTGGTTTGAGATAAAGACAGTTTAATAACTAAAAAGTAATAATAACAACAGTGATAATAAAGAGGAAAACAGGGGAAACAAGCCCCTGAAACTACAAAGAGATAAAACCAACCAAGCAAACAAGAAAGGCAAATGATATAGATGCAAACAGTTGCTCACTGCCAACAAACTGTTGCTCAGCCAGTCCCTGCAGTCCCTGAGCAGTGCCACCCCCACCCCCAGTTTTGTTTCTGAGTGTGATGTCATATGGCATGCAATTTCCCTTTGATCAGTTGGGGTCAGCTGTCCCAGTTGTGTCCCCTCCCAGTTTCTTGTGCCCCCCCCGCCCACTAGCTGGTGGGGTGGTGTGAGGAGCAGAAAAGGCCTTGACTCTGTGTCAGCACTGCTCAGCAATAACGAAAAATTTTAACTCCATCGCAGCCAAAATCAGTATACTCAGTCAAAATCCTGGATGTTCACAACATTTTGATTGAGATGCTCAAATATGGACTTACTAGCAGAGAGCAATCTAATGAAAATCTCCAGGTGTTAAAAATGATTTAGAACTAGTCAGAAAGGGTATAAGGTATAAGGCAGAGAGGCCTTACATCAGCTGTGTCTTTACATCTGGGAGCCTACTGGGGAAACGCATGCAAACCCTACCGTAAGCTGCACCTCGACGTGAAGGGAGACTGGGACAAAATACTGCCCGTCTTAGAAGCTAGAAGACCACGGCTGACCTCAAGCCCCATACATTGCAGCTTGATTTCTGCTCACTAGATGGCAGCAGATTCAAAAGAATGGCCGAAAAATGCGCTCTGAAACTGCCCGTGAAAACAGGGTTTTCACTTAGGCAGTGAAATAAATGTGCAATAATAAAATCTAATTAAAAATCTAGGTAGTCTGGCTAAGGACAACAGGGGAGGAAAAATGAAAGCACAGGCTACAGTCTGGTCTGGAAAGTGGAATCTTCTGCCACAGTTTCCATCCAACTTGTGCTGTGTCTGCCCCCCAGGCTGGGGTTTCTGCCATTCCCCAGGCTCACCAGATTAAAGCTGATGTGCTTGTGCCTCCCTATGCCACATCCAAGTACTCGTTCTCGGTGGCAATAGCATCTGAGAGAATATTTCAGAAAGACTTTCTTATTCTAACATACTTTCACCTGAATACTTTCTTCGCCCTGAAGCACAGAGACTGTAAAAAAGAGGGAAATACATTTAGCTGACTATCTTCATTGTCTTAAAAAGCTCTAGATAACCATCATACTTGATCTTTCATTGAGAATGGATTCAGTTGCCTCAGACTTACAGCATGCCTCTACGTGTTATAAAATGTGTAACTCAAGAAATAAAGGACCTGAGGAAATGTTTAATAAATGGAAATGCTAACAGCTTCTGTAGGTGGACTGTCAGAAGAGATGTCTGTCCAGGAATGTGGATCCGTAAACTTCATTCCAGTTACCAAAGTTTGTCAATACAATTGTCACAGAATCACAGAATGGCTGAGGTTGGAATGGACTCCTTGAGATCATCTAGTCTACTTACCTCTCTCAAGCAGGATCAGCGGCATCAAGTTACTTTGGATCATGTTCAGTTGTGTTTTGAGTATCTTGAAGGATGGAGATGCATGTACTCTTGTATGGAACTGTTACTCCTCAGGGGCAGGACTTCGCATTTCCATTTGTTGAATTTTGTGGGCTGATTTCTCCATCTTGTCCTGGACCCCCTGGTGTATCAGCATGCTTGGGGTGCACCACTAGGAACCGGCCTCCAATTGAACTTCACGTCATTGATCACAGTCCAAAAGCTAGAAGGTGAGAGATGGGCCAACCCTCCTAGCAGAAGTTTACACAGCAAACCTGTTGTGCAATGTAAATCGTAAAATGTTTCACACACTGGTACAGCTTGCACTCATTCCCCTCGTGAAATAAATGATACTGGCAAGGGGACTTTCTAATCTGCAGCACTGCATCTACAAGGCTTTTGCTGGCATAAGCAGAAGGTGTGATTTTTCCATGGCACAGTGGAGCATAAACCAAGTAATGAAGCCTGTTTGTGACGCTGTCCCATGGCAGACATTCCAGGATATGTGCTCACTCCATAAAACAGATGTCTCCTACTCTCAAAGCAACCAGGGGATTTTGACAAGGTTGCTGATGTTATGGAAAATATTAAGCAATAATCCCTTCCATCGACCTAATTCCCAGTTCCTCAGATAGCTAAAAATGTTGTAAGTCTTTTATTATAGTGGATAGTTTTACAACCCCCACATGTTTTTTAGTTCCCTGGTTAACGGATTTTTTAAACACTATAATAAATTAGAGGTACAGAACATGACTAGTTGCTCACTGTGAGAAATTCTTGTTGTAAAAAGTATATAGATAGTATTGACTTTCCTAATTTACTGTTTATAAGAAGCATTACTTTGTGAAAAGAATTAAAGACTTTCATTAAATACAGCCTAGCTACACACAGGCAGACATACGTATATGTGTGCATATATGAATATGTAAGTATAAGGGGTCACATACTCAGTTCATTTGAACTGATGTATTTCTATTTACTTCAAAAATAGAAAATAACCACAATTCAGGAAACAATACAGGCCAAAGATCCTCTTACGCCAAGATTTTCTCAAGATAATTGCCTATAACACCTGGGCTGTAAAATTAATAGCTGTGCACTCTGTGTAGTCAGAAGTACTGGTCTTCTTCCAATTCAGTTCCTCCTGCAATCGGTGGTGGTGCTTTATATGTCTAAAAATCAGTCTGGCTGTGTAAGACCTATATGCTATCTTTAGGTATTTAAGCAGAAAACGTTTGCTTAAGTTTAAAAGTAAACCCTTTTTATGGCCATGCTTTTTTACTATGGGTTGTTACTAGTAAGAGGCTCTAGGCAGGTGAAGAGGAATAAGGCTTTGTAATTTTGTTCCATGTGGGGGGAGTTTCTCATGGTTTTCCTCCATAACCCACTTCTGTAGCAATAGCAAGCTACAGTTACACAGCAGGACAAGACTCAGAAAATTATTCAGCCCTGAACAGTATCTTCTGTGTCACACAGCAGCATGGCACAGGTGTAGGCGAAGGGACCTGTGTTGGCTGTGATCTCCAAGGGCTCATGTCAGGACCTGCGCTTCATCCTATGCTTTGTCCTGTGTCAGCTACCCCAGTGGCAGGACAACACATCTTCCTGCAGCTCCAGCTCCCATCCCTGGCTGCTCTGGATAAACAGGAAAGGCCAAGCTTTCCAATGCAAGCATGTTGGAGGACAGATGCTGGCTGGCCTGTTTTTGCCGGAGGGGCATGTGGAAGGTTTTCAGGTGTCCATTGGGAACAAGCACTACCTCTCTGCTGAGGTTGCCAGACGCCTGAAAATCTAACATAAGTATCTAAGTCCCCAGAATCTTCCCAGAAACCATTTCAGGCTGGAGAACAGGACAAAGCTGAAGAAATCAAAGAACAGTTCTGTTTAGAGGCAACAAAAAGGAATAAAGAGAACTACTGAATAAAGTAACTTTCTTGGACTAGTTTTCCCTTCTGAGTCTATGTGTTCTTAAGAGTACAGCTGACATGAGTAAATGTGGTTTTAGCTCCAGTCAGCTTTAACTACACACTGCTGGCATTTGGACAATTGTTAGCATCATCATGGGGTGGTTTTCCAAGCTGTGGAGACACATTATATCGACATGGGAGAGGTCTGCCCTCCTCCTAAAGGAAGCAGGACAATAATTACACATAAAAGACAAACAAATCTACTGTGTGGGTTGTTTCTTTATTTTTATTTATTTATTTTTTTTAAATGCTTATCAAAATATACCTCATATAACATCCAGTGCTAGAAATATGTTGCATTATCTTTTCACATGCATCAAGTTATTTGTATTTGGGCAAGTTTGAAAAGCCCTGTGAGTACATCAGGAATGTAGGAAGATGTAAATATTTCTGAAATGGGGAAACCAAGGAAATGGACAGTCTTAAGTCAAAAGCTTACGATTGCCTTTCTGATGTTAGATCGTTAGATATGTGGATTAGAGGATTATTTGGAAAGAAACAATGAGGTTTTGCCTGGACATATTGATACATATTGTTATTTACAGTTTCCACAAAAGTGTGTAGGCAGTTTGGTTGCCAAAATCAGAGATGCAACTTTTTACACAAAACAATGCCAGTTTTTTTGATATATGTACCTAGTACATTTGCCCTTAGTCTGGAGCAGATTAGTTCTGCCTTTAACAGTTCCTTTGTGACAAGTAACAGTGAGACAACATTATAAATTAACTCAGAGGGGTTTAAGGCTTCTCTATAGCACAGGGAAAATTGAATTTTGCTTTTCTATGGTTGAAAGCAGAAAGGGGGCAGAAAGGTGAGGTTTTATGTTAGTGGTAGGGCTGGTGCTGGCGAGGAGGATGCAGGTAGGGGAAGAAAGTTGGCAGGGATCAGTTGGCGTCAGGAGAAAGGGGCTTAGAGGAGTGCCTGTTGGTTTCAGGGGGCTATTGAATGGGGAAGGAGGGACAAGTGGCATTTCAGCAAAATTTTTCGAGGAACATGGCCAAAGCTGCAGAGAGTTATGTCTGAGAGAGGTGAGAGATCTCTGAGGCCCTGCGATGACAGACACTCAGGCAGTATGAAGGATGTCAGGTTGTCACACTCTTCTTATCAAAGGTGAGCATGGTCACAGCCAGGGAGCAGTGCAGGCAGCTGGGTGATGGTGGAGGCAGGGCCAAGACAAGAAGCCTTTTTGTCTGGGAATGAGGCTCCCTCATTAGCACAGACTCCTCCAAAGCCACATTTTGCTGTTCTTCATGGCTTCAGATGTTTCATTGGTCTTTTGCCTAGCTGTTGCTTAATATCTCTTTGACCCTTTCATGCCTGCTGGGGATCTGCAGGATGAGTGGGAGCAGTCACAGGGAGAAGACTGCACTGCTTATGCTCCTCTGGAACATCTTCCCCACAGAACCTGATGAAGAGTGCCTTTCTTGTGTGACTTCTTGGTACTTGGATGGAGACAAGTACCAAAAGGAGCTTGATGCTTTGGCCAGGGGCACCCATTTTAAAGGATATTTCTCTCTCCTTCATCTTCCTCTTGTCTTCCCCAAATTTGCAACATCAAGCTACTTCCTAATTGTCTAATGTTGTTCCTGAGGTTGTTAGCTTGTATTAATAAAAAAGCTAGAGCTCATAGAGAGTGGATAAGGTTTTTTATCGCGTTTCAATCATTAACAAAAATCCCCCCAGCCACAAATTTATATTGCCCCAAACAAACTTTGCTTTGTAGTAATCCCAAAGGCTATACTTAAGAAGAGAGCCTTCAAAATCTTTATTAAACAATTAAACGATATACAAATTTTGAATACATGAAATCTTGAGTATACATCTATTAAAAATCTTGAATTTACAGTCTTGCATATATATCTGGAAGTTATTTGAAGCACAGTCATGTCGTGATACCCTTTATGCACATTGCATTGTAATCTGTAGTATTTCTATTCTGTTGATTTGATACTGTGGAATAAAGTAGGCTTCAACAAGAAAATGAACTGGTGCTATTTGGTTCTACACAGTATTTCACTGGAATTTCAATAGTTGTAGTAATAATGAGAAATGGGCTTGGGCCAGCTCTTGAGGGGATGACCAGCATCTTTATCCTTTGTTTGTGACGGATCTGGCTGTGTCTCTGGGAACACTTGTGTCTCCCTATGTGTTACTGTGTTTGGGATCATGCAAGGGTATGCTGATGATGGCAGCTTGCTGCTGCCATACCACAAGAGGGACACAAAGGCACACGTTGCTTTCTACTAGTCCCTGTGAGCTTGAAGGATCCTTAGGTTCCAACTTGGATTTTCAGAAAGCAGATTATTTTCTTTCAGTTTTAGTTTTCAGGAATTTTACTACAACTCACCTATAAGCTTCCCGAGGGAAAGTCTGAGAAAGGCTCTTATGAAAAAAGGGTGCTTTGGATAACAAATGACTTTAAACAACTTTGTCACAGTTGCATAGTGTACTGAGAAGGCTGTGTGGCATCTAGACTGATAGTTGTAAATCATATGAAGACATTAGGATGAAGGCATCTCTGCTTATGTATTATACTGTGGGTGCATACAAGAGTCACAGAATCAAGAAAAATATTAAAGAAAATTAGCATCTGGAGTTTTCCCTTCATTAGTGTTTTTTAACATTTAGCCAAGAAGACAATTGCAGATGTGATGAGACAGTTTAATAAATTAGTGGAAAATCTTATTAAAATAAAAATTGGTCCATAAATACAAAAAGTTGGAGACACTCTGAATTATACTGCTTTGCTGCTGCAGTATCTCACTGTTCCTCCAACACCTCTGCTGTTTCTGAAATGTACACTGCATGTGCAGCCAGGCTATCCCTTCTGAGGCAGTGAAAAACATATTTGATATGGACTAGTTTGTTGTGGAAAGAGCAGCACTGCCTGGATTTATGCTGCCTCAGTGGCCTCATCAAGTAGTCCTGAGAAATATCTCCCTCAGAAAAGATCTCAGATGCCTTCTCCTTTGGGACTGTCTACCCTTGTATCTTGCACTGTGGCCAGGAGACGTGAGAACAGGGTTATGTCCACAGGGCTGACTTCTGGTGCCCATATACACTATTTTAGTCAATATAAATAAAATATATGTTTTTCTTTTTACAAGAAGAATTTCCAGCATGTGGCAGGGTGAGGGTGGGGAAGGGGAGGACAACTAGGGATTTTGCTGCAGTGACAGCTCCTTGTTCTTCAGCTGAAAATCTAATGCTAGCGAGTGGTGATGTGGCCATTTGGCATCATTGCCAAAGACAGAATACTGTAATATTGTGCTACATCTGGGTAGGACCCTCAATCTGAGATCAAGTTGAATTACTAATGTTAACAAACCCAATGTGTTATTGGACGAAGAAATAGAGTGTTATTTATGATTTACTGATAGGGCAGGTGGGCCCAGGGAGTGATTTCCCTGAGGTCATGAAGTCATCAAAAGCAGGACCGAGAGCCGTCCCCTTCTAGGCTGGGGAGGAGAAGAGGTGGTCTTCTCCACAGCTTTGCTCTTTCCATTCTATTTTCACCCTCCAAGTCACACACTGAGGCTGAGAGGCACTGCGAAGCCATAGACATGCTTCAGATATGCATCCACCACAGAAGTACTGCAGGGACTGTTCCGTACTCAGGATGGGTGATACCAAATTCTACCCAACACAAGAAGGCTGCCAGAATTCAAGTTGTATTTTCACCTCTGTGCTGTATACAGGGACTATACAGTATAAAATGCAATGATAGACTGACATTAAAGACAGTTCCCTTCCCTCTCTGCTTTTTCTGGCAGCAGCTGAACATGCACCGACAACACACCTTCCATTACTAATATTTTGAAACCTAGAGCAGGAGAGTGCCTCAAACCGCAGCCTTATAACGTAATGAAGAATACACACAGCTGGAGTAACAACCACATAATTATTTAATTAGTTTTTGACAGCTTCAAATTGCACAGGCGAAGGAATGCATGAACCACACATGGAAGCCTGCCAGCAAAGGTTTTACACGTACACAGATGGTTTTAGCTATTGTAAGTGCAAAGCCAGGTTGCTGTACTTTTACTGCAAAACCTAATAGCACATCATGCGCTGCAGAAGTTATATCAGGGGAATAAAAATGGCATGTGTCATTATTTCTTCCCCGTTATGTCAGAATGTTGCTTTTGTTGTATTTAACTTCCCATAACCAAATGCCATGAGACAAAAGATGGGACTATTTTAGTACTAATTTAAGTAATCTGTAAAGTAACAGGTTTTTTTCTTGTTTTTTTTTTTTTTTTTTTGGCCTAATAAGCTTGAATAAGCAATTATAATACCACTAATTAACATTATATATCACTTTCTATTTTAAGGTCCTCTTATGGATATGAATTAATTAACACCTCTGTTGGGAAGTTAAACATTGATATTTTTATTTTGCAAAAAAAAAAAAGAAGAGTAAAGCTGTAAAGAGTAAAGTGTAATAATTTGCTGGAGGCCACAGTGTGATTCAGGGAAAAAGAGTCATCGAATTTCCTCAGTTTTCATTTGACTTTGAGGAGAGCTAGAGCAAGAAATTTCGATGCAGAAATGAAGGAAAAATAATTGCCTGCAACAAAATGGATGAGGAGGGCACTAGCATTAGTGGCAATCTGTCTTTGGAAAAATAGATTATTCCAAAGGGGAAGATAATAATTTAGAAGTGAAGTGAAGCCTAATGTACTGTAAATATTTGCTCTTCTGCTGCTGCAAAGCCAACACCCATCTCTCAAGTCACTCCAAAGTGTTTATAATTTCCATGTGTTGCGAGCCTCATGATTTTATATTAGAGGGGAAGTGATTTCTCGTGAGTGCACATAATTAAGGCTAACAGTTAAAATAAAACATGAATTAATTCAAAACTTCACTCTGCACTCTAAATGAACACATATGTTGTCTGAGGTTTAAAAATTTAAGTCCCCCTTTTTTCCACATAATAGTAGTTTTCATATTTTCCAGCCTTTGCTTTTTATGGTTCTGGCTGGGATAGGAAATGCTAAAAGCCCACAAGAAAAGGCTATTCCCATAGAGCCGTGTGAGATATTCACAACAAAAACCTAAACCATGTTGAACACATGTGGTTTCAAGTTTCACAAGAAAGTCAAAACTCAGACTCTGTTGAAGTTTGTAACATGGTTTGACTGAAACTGGTGCTTTTTTCAAGTAAATCTGGTCAGATTCCTGGTTTTGACTTGAAACCATGCAAAATTTGCAGTTTGACAGGGTCTGAGAAGAAGTCTTTGGGCCTGATCCTGCTGATGCTTTGAGGGGGACGTGCTGTGGATGAGTGGTGGGTGGAAAAGATGTCAGGGCTGTGGTGCCCAGCTGGTGGGAGGGTGGCGAGGGCATCAGCTGGGGCTTCAGGACTGTGAAAACAAGCACAGCCTTGGTGGGTTTCCTGATGCAGAGAACCGTAGCCGAGAACAGTTGTGTGGAAGTCCTGTGGCTTACAGCTCTTGTGGGAGATCCTGGAGAGCTCCAGCACACCCCTCAAAGGCCATCTTGCTGCATCTTTTCATGTACTCCCAGCATAAGCCTGAGAATAGAGGTTGGGAGACACCAAATACTTCAGGGCTGTATTCACCACTACCTTACATCTATAGGGTTTGTGTGGATATTATTGCAACCACAGGGAAAACACAGCTTTATTTTACTTACAGAGATCTCTTTGACTAAGGAAATGAAAGACTGTGAAGAAATACTTAGCACCTATGGTGAAGCCATGCACACAGAAATCTTTGGAAAAGCTAATTCCAGTTAAGAATATTTGCTTCACTGTTCTGCAATAACATACTGGAAATTAGCATCTAAGAGGTACACACTTTTTAAGAGGAAAGAGTCACTTGGTGATGCTGCAACCTCAGTCTCTGGAGATGCATCACAGTAAAAATGATGAGCTAAATTCCAGTATTGCAAGGATGGATATCAGAGCAGATTTTTTTTTTCTTGTGTATTCCTAGAAACATCTTTAGCTGAGTTATTAATACTACTGTAAATTACTGAAACTGAAAGGCTTTCAAATCAACCTTACCTTTAATTTTCTGTGCTGCTAATTGCTCTTCAAAATTCTGTCACTGTAAGCAACGAAAATAGGCTAGAAAACTTATAATCAAGGTTTTAATAATATGACTAAAATGGAATACTACCTTTATAGACAGGTTTATTTTTTATCTCATACACATAGATACCAACACATTCTCCCACATATATTGCTGTGTTTGGGAATACTTAACTGAGAACAGAGCAGATGGTTTCTGAGTACATGGAAAAACAGCGTATGTCTGTGTATTAGGTAAGACCTCTGTATCAGACTAATGAATACTGAGTATAGTTTCCCTCTTTTCTTTAGTGGTATTTTGAATGTGTAGTTTTGTGAGTTCAGCACAGTGAGGGCAATAATTACACTCACAAATAAAATATATCTCTTTACAGCTCCAGTTCTTCCATCTGCACTCTGATTAAGCATAAGTCACTGGGTTTGTTCAGTTTGGAGGAAACTAAAAGAAGACCTCATCGTGGCTACAGCTTCCCCACAAGGAGCAGGCAACAAACTCTTCTCTTTAGTGACCAGTGACAGGACCCGAGGGAATGGCAGGAAGATGTGCCAGGGCAGGCTTAGGTTGGACATTAGGAAAAGGTTCTTCTCCCAGAGGGTGGTGGAGCACTGTGAGGTGTCAAAACCCCAAGCCTGACAGTGTTCAAGAAGAGACTGGACGACACCCTCAGACACGTGGTGTGAACTGTGGGGTTGTCATCTGCAGGGACAGGAGTTGGACTCAATGATCCTTGTGGGTCCCTTCCAACTCAGGACATTTTATGATTCTAAACATAGGTCACTCCTGTGAGTGATAGTTTATTACCCTGTCACTATTTTTATTTTTTTTTCAAGATGCCTGTGTTTCAACTGTAAATGACGTGATTTGCTAACAAATCTAACACAGCATAATTCTGCTCTGAATCTTAGCAAATGTCCACAGTGTGCAACTTCCATTATTTATGCCTGCTGTTGTTCCTTCTAATAAAAATACTAAAGGAAGCAGACACCATCTCCACCAACCTTTCTCTGCAAGATTCAGCCCAACCACATATTTATTTTGTCTAGAACCAGCTGAAAATCTCCCAGATGACTGTGAGTGACAAACAAGTGTCTTTGTGGTTTCTGCCATGATGCTGTCTTCTTGTTCAAAAAGAACTTGTGGGAAACACCCCTGAAACAGCCTTGTTTTCTTTTAACACCACCCTTTCCCCTCGTGCCTCCAAGAATCACAGAATCACAGAATGTTAGGGATTGGAAGAGACCTTGAAAGATCACTTAGTCCAATCCCCCTGCCGGAGCAGGAACAGTTAGATGAGGTTACACAGAAAGGTGTCCAGGCGGGTTTTGAATGTCTCCAGAAAAGGAGACTCCACAACCCCAGAGAAGGAGACTCCACAACCCCCCTGGGCAGCCTGTTCCAGTGCTCTGTCACCCTCACTGAGAAGAAGTTTCTTCTCAAATTTAAGTGGAAGCTCTTGTGTTCCAGTTTGAACCCATTACCCCATGTCCTACCATTGGTTGTCACCAAGAAGAGCCTGGCTCCATCCTCGTGATGCTCACGCTTTATATATTTATAATGAGGTCACCCCTCAGTCTCCTCCAAGCTGAAGAAATCCAACTCCCTCAGCCTTTCCTCATAAGGGAGATGCTCCACTCCATCATCTTTGTTGCCCTGCACTGGACCCTCTCCAGCAGTTCCCTGTCCTTCTTGAACTGAGAGGCTCAGAAAGCAGAAAGCAGCTGAGCTTTGGTGATGTTGAGACTGCTGGCAAGTTATCGCTGCCCTGCACTGCCAGTCCATCTGCATCTGCTTCTAACATCTTCCCTTGGCTGCAAACTCTTTGCTGCTTGGGCAACAGTGTCCGCACTGCAACAAGCTGTGAAGCAACATCTACCACCTCCTGGAGGTCCACTCCAGTGTCTTGCTCATCTTCACATGGGCCCAGGACATGAGGCTTATTCCATGCTGAGCACTCACTGGCTGCGCATCTGGTTACTCTGTCCCTTTGCAGGTGACCACAGATACAACATGAGCACAGACAGAAAATGCTGAAGGGGTGTCCTGAGGCTTTTATGGGGTGGAGGTGACTGGTAGGAATGAGAATTGTAA
This sequence comes from Patagioenas fasciata, assembly GCF_037038585.1. Classification (NCBI taxonomy): domain Eukaryota; kingdom Metazoa; phylum Chordata; class Aves; order Columbiformes; family Columbidae; genus Patagioenas; species Patagioenas fasciata. The sequence continues at coordinate 31,190,297 of NC_092560.1, forward strand.
ATGCTTATCTGGGCTCTGCTACTTGGGACAGTAGCCTGAGAAATTCACAGAGTGTGAAAACTCCCTTTTATTCATAGGACAGTAATCATCTTAAATGTCTTTAAGAAAAGAAAATGTAGGCGAGTCCAATTTACTTCACGATGGCAGAGTGGAAATGGAAAATTCCATCTGTTTTGTTTCACCACCAAAATTTATTTTACACTTATGCTGCAATATTTGTTCAACATAATTGTAACAAATAGTGAAGAGTAATTCAGCAAGTGATTACAAAAACCCAGGAGGGGCATATTTTGTTTAAAATTTATATTAATTTGTAATGATTGCATTTGAGAATAGCAATATTTCTGTTTGGAAAGTTTCTTACTTAATTCTAAGGCTAAGTTATGCTGAATTGCTAGTATTTAACAATAAGATCAGTAGATCTTAAAAAAAAAGAGAGAGAAAGAGAGAAAGCAGAAGCTGCTGTGGATACTGCCAAACCACTTCTCAGCTTTGTATGATCAAGCACATTGGCCAGTTTCCCACCACAAAATCAGTATAAATAGCTTTCCAAATGGCTTAATTTTTTCTGGTGCTTTCCACCCCAATATTCTGATGGCACTTTGATAACCTATGAAAAATCTTTAAAAAAACTTTCTTTCAAAAGGAGATTTAAAAGTGTTTTGTTGCTTGTCTGTGCAACATATTTTTTGTATTTCTTGATGCTATATCAAAGGTCCTGGCTTCGTACTGGCATTCTCTTGCTTCTAGGAAGCCTGATTCTGTCCCCTTTCCTCAGAGCTGACCAGCTTCTCGCTTGACAAACAGCTTCATTCACTTCAGCAGCTTGGTGGAATTAAGCACACCACAATCTTACCTTTAACAGTTAGTGTTTATTATGTTGACTGGTTTCTTCCCTCCTGAAATGAATTATCACTATTTCATAGATTTTTCCACTAGGAATTATTGTGTAGAGTTCCACATTTAGTGTCACTCCATGCTTGAAAACTATTTGCAGTGCTTATTTTGGATTACAACTAAAGAGCAAGTTTTGATTGAAAGAATGGCTGTGACCCAATCATTAACTACCATACATGTCAATCTGAAATGATGGAAATAATTGCCATTGACAGTTTTACTTTGTAGAAGCGTATTTTCTTCCCTTCAGAAACTTGTTTTATCTTGGTCTACTGGAAAAAGTGAACAAACACAAGGAAATGCTTTCAAAATTATCAGCTTCTAAAGAACACCAGTAATCACTTTGCATAATCCACATCTGGGCTCAATCCAGTTTTCCTTAATTAGCTACAAATGCAATGCCTGCTGCTATGTCTCAATTTTTCACTGCATGTGCCTATTAAAGTGGAAAATGAACTGGATTCTCAAGTTAAAGAATATTACTTAGGTAGTTAAGTGGATTTAGAAACTATGGCATTCCTTGTACTATAAATAGTACAAAGGTGATTATTTTTCAGCTTTTACAGCCAGGACACTTCCATTTTGTGAAAATCACAATGGCTACATACCCTAGAAAAAAGATATTTAACAGGTCAGTAACCAGTAAATCACACACATTTAGGTCTTCTGTTCATCCTGTAAATACAAATATTATTGTAAATATTATTGTAAAACAGTGAGTAACTATAGCATCTCTGAGCCTGAAGTCATATGGCTGCCTTTCATGTTTCCCTTGTTAAGGCTGGACGTGGTATTCACATATATCTTAAAGCCCTTGCTGCACTTATATTGAGGTGCTACAGTTATCTGATCCTCACTGCTCCAGAGGTGACGCTGTTGTCCAAAGGACAGGAAGATCAAGCAGGTAACTTGCCCTAGAGTATCCCTTTGCTCTGAGATCTGAGATAAAGAATACAAGAAGTAATGTATTTTTCTTGCACTGGGAAAAGAAAACAGGTCCTCATCAAACTTCTGTTGAACTTGTTACTAAAGGAAGATGTGTCCTGCTAAACATGCAAGTGGTGTACGAGTAGCACAGATAGGTGAAGAGCATCTTCCAGACATCTACAACTACTAGTTTTCTCCCTGTGTCATTCACGTGTATATATATATATATACACACATATATATACACATATATACACATATATATATGTATTGCATCAAGTTGCACCAGGGCAAGGTTTAGATTGGATATTAGGAAAATATTCACGGAAAGGGTTATCAAGCATTGGAACAGGCTGCGAGGGAAGTGGTTGAGTCACCATCCCTGGAGGTATTTAAAAAGGATGTAGATGTGGTGCTTAGGCCACAGTTTAGTGGTGGACATGGCAGTGTCAGGATTATGGTTGGACTCAATGATCTTAAGGGTCTTTTCCAACCTAAACAATTCTGTGATTCTACAATTCTATGCATCATTATCCAGTCACAACATCCTGGTTTTACCAATGGTTGCCCATACAAGAAATACAAGAGTGTCCCTTGGTGTCTTCTTGGCTGGAGAATGATTTTGAAGTGCAGCACCTTGATCCCTGGTGTCAGTGTTGCCATCTCCATCCCCCAATGCTCCCTATTCTGAGCCTGTGCCAGCCCTTGGGAAAAATTATCTGCCTTAGAACTTTTTTTTAAAAATTCAAAGCTGCAAGGGAAAACCCAACAGAAGTTAAAATGATTTCCTGTCTCTTCCTCTGCTTTCTTTTTTTCCTCACATTTTTCCTCATGGATGCATTGCTAAAGGCATGATCCAACCCTCAAACAAGCCAATGGAAGCCTTTCCAAGTGCTTGACGATATGATAGATCAATATCTAAATGGAACTGTAAAAAAGGTTTAAAAGCTGATTTTGCTAAAGGAAAACAATGTAAAAGCATTTGGCACTTAGACCAAGAAACATGGTTGCTAGGTTTCACCTTGACTTCTGCATCCCTGGGAACAGATCTGGCAGGCCATACTGCTACTTCAGCTCTGGTCTGCAATGCGCGGGGAGGAAGCACAGTCTTCAAGTTCAGGTCTGTGTGCATGCATCTGAGGATCTGCTTCACTTCCCTCCTGCTCCCAACCCACATGCACCGTACGCCTCTTTGTGAAGATGGACTCAACACTGTTTGTAGATACTTTGCCATGGAGCAGTCCCTCAGTTCAGAAATGGCTTAATTTGAACAAAATAAGTAATTATTTGAATCTTTCCCTCCCTGCTACCCTCTGCCTGTGCAAACCTGATGAAGCTCTTTGAAAGTCAGTGGTGTTACGTTGCTGTAACTACAGTACAATGCTGCAGGGAGCAGCAAGTCCTGTTCTCATCGTCCATCGCACAGAGGCAGCAAAGTGGCTCCAAACGTTCCTAAGGAAGGAGCACGGACACAGCTGCCTCCACTGCAGCTGCATGGGGCAGATGTGAAACGTGGAAGCTCAGCCTGAAGGAAGGACTCTTAAAACTGAGAATTAGGAAGATGTTTCTATTCTGTTCCAAAATAACTTCTTTCCCCACTCCCATCCCCCAAATGTTCCTCCCTGTCCTTCAGAACTCAGAGCACACAATAATCTCACACTTGAAATATATGATTAAGAGATACCCGATCTCTTCTTGGGTGTCATGGGACAGCACTGGTGCTTTGACTAAAACCAGGCTGATTTATATGAGTGGAGGCTTTTGTTGACTGTGACTATGCAGAGCTTGGCCCCTGGCTGCAGAAGTGTGCAGAAAAATCTGTTCCAAAATACGCTGTTCAGCTGTGTCAAACCCCATTTACTAGTGACAGCAGTTGGGACTTACGCTATTCTGCTTTCCAGAATGTGCTATTAAGGAAATGAAGACTAAAATAATTTCTTCTGTTCAGATTTTCAGTTGGTTGTCTTAGGTAAGATGTTCTCTCGGAAATTTTGTTTAGTACTACCCACAACTATTTCCAAATTAACTAAGTTTGTTTTCTAAAGAAGGATTTAAAAAAAAAAAAAAAGTTAACAACAAATTGGAACCTTATGGACTATTAAAACTGTCCTCTAGAAAGAAATGTCAGCATGATTGATATGTAGAAATTCTTTTTAAAGCCATTAAAAAGCTGTGTTCCAATCCTTGAGCTCTTAGGAGAAACCTCTCCAAATTGCTTCCTGTTGTCTAATTTCTGGAAATATCCTGCCCAGAAGCAACACAACAATAGAATCATGTCAGGAATACAAACAGCAGGTGAGCCACATGCATCAGGGATTGTGGGGGAAATGGCTTAGTTTGTTTGTTATTCAAACATTTTGTTAGGTAAGAAGATGAGAAAACAATAGCTGGAATCTCTAGATGCTCCGAGGAAATCACTCACCTCACAATCATTACTGTGTCAAGGACACCAAATCCCATGCGACCTTGATGACCCAAACATACCTGGCCGAACTAAAAGTAGAAAAGAAAAACACATTAAAAATTTAGTTGGTAAAGAGAGAGGTAATCCACTGGAGTCATTAGGTGATATTTAAGTTTCGATGAAAAGCTTTTATTGTGAAATACACACACACAGGGGTGTTGGTGTCTCTCACAAATTTCATGCTATGTTGATGCTCTTTCTTTGATTATACTTCTAATTCAGTAAATAAACCAAAGGCAGCAAGGGAATTTTTCTGAAAGCCCCAAAACTGCTTGGCTCAATTTGTTCTTGAGACATAAATGTGAATTATGCATGCTTGTTCCTACCTGTGAGCTGGTTGGAGCTGATGGCAGGCTGGGAGTGCAGCTGTGCCAGCCTGGCAAAGTTACAGCGGCAGCAGGCAGCTGCCTCATTTTCTGGCTCCTAGCAGTATGTGGGTGAAGAAAAATAATGTTAGCGTTTGGCTAACATCACACGATGGCTTCCAAAATATCAGTTCAGCAGGCTTCTCTCATCCAACAAAAATGGGCTCTCACTGGGTATTAGCAGTAACACACACACCCCCACACCCATAATCAGTGGGTGTAAAATGTGAAAAGGACTTTTGCCAGGGAGCGTTCACATCCAGAGCTGTGAATGGGAACTGCATGCTTGGAACGGAGGCATGAGAACGCTCTTGCTGTTTGCATCCTTTTGTTCCTCTGACATTTTGGGATTTTGTGTGGGTGTGATGACAAATTTCCCCTACAGCCCGCAGAACCAAGTCACGGGTTTAAATGTAGGCTACCGGAGAAGGATCACCCCTCAGAAACACAGCTGTGGGGAAACAGAGAGCAAGCCGTGGTATGTGCCGGAAGGACTGAGTTGTGCCCAGGCTCCACTGGCTTGTTACGCTCAAAGTGAAGGAAGCAGGGAAGCACTTCAGCCCGGTGCACTGTTCTTCCTCCAGTACATCCCACTGCCACGGCTGCTGCCACTGCTGGCTGTTGAACAGCCCAGAGATGCCCTCTCCAATGCTTGAGGGACACGTGGAGACACACATTAGCACAGCTTATACCTGTATAACTGCATTACCATTTGCACAAAAGCATGTTGCTTCTGCCTTGCACTGAGCCATAGCATAAATGAAAATTGCCTCCAAACCACTGAAGAACGCTGGTCCAGGAGGGTTTGTTTTGAGTGAGCCCCACTGACAGCAGCATCAGGCTGTGCATGTGGCTTCACGGACAACTTGAGAGATGGTGAGAGCAGGGAGACTGCAAAGGTAGACAGACACATAACAGTTTAGCTGAGAAGAAACTAAGCCAGGAGTAAGGGTGAGATTTGGGGATTGTAAGTCTGATAACCCAGCTTGGACCATTGTCCCAGGGAGGGTTGTGGAACAGAGGGCAAGGAAGGGAGAGCATGACGCCATGGACTGTCACCCGAGTGTTGTTAGTGCTGGAGCACTTTGTGAGTCCAGGGAAGGACAGTGAGAACAGGAAGTTCTATCTATTATCTACTCATTACTATACCAGACTTTGCAAAGAGGTAAAAAAAGACACGTCTCAGTTATGGCAATATTTCCTGCTCTAACTGAACTCCAATTTAATACCATCAAAAAGTGAGTTAGGGGATTTGGGTGAGTCTCAGTCATCAAGTGAGGAATTTCACATCTGAGATTGTCATCTGTCAATACCAAGTAGACTATAGATCTGCAAAAGAAGAAAGAAAAAATGCCGTCAGATGACTACAGATGGAAAAAGAGTAGAATTCAGTTGCAGTGGACTGGGCTGCTGTATTTTAGGTTTGAAATCTGTTTTCTCTAAAACCTTTCTTAGCCCTATGGAAAGAAAAGTCTCCATCTTCTCCTTTCATAATGAAAAAGAAATTACTTTGGATTTAAAACATCAAATAAAATATGTGAAAGAAACAAATTCAGAGCAATATTGCTGTATAAAAAGAAAACTGAATCTGTTATGATGCAACTATATACTTGAAAGTTTTTTTAATCTTAGAACTGTTCTGCAACATACCATTCCCAGATACATATGATTGTACTGATATCCAGAGTTTTAAATATATAATCCCTGGTATATGAAAATAAACATAGACCTTCCTACATTTTAGGTCGTATTATGTTTTGCTTAGGCTGGCAGAGGAGAAAAAGAAAGGCAGAAAGGAGAAAATGGAGAAGAAGTAATTAAAAAAATGAAAATAAACCACTAAGTAAATAATAAATAAACCCCCTATGACTTAGAGAGAAACTGAGAGCAGCGAGAGGGGAGAAAAAGCTTAACACAAAAACAACGGAATCCAAAGCTATGGAAGAGAGTCTTTTACAAGTTTTCTCCCTCTGACAATTTTAAAGCAGAATGGCCTTTGTTTTGTTTCAGTAGAAGGAAGAGAAGATTCAGAAGTTGAACCTTCATCAGTGTCCTGAAGAGGGTGGTGGGCTCTAGAAACGTTCACCCTGAGGAGGGTCCTTCTGCCCTCTGGGAAAGCCTGCCTCCACAAAGTCATCACATCATGCTCATAAATCAGAATTATGCTTGCATTGACAAGAAATCCAGACTCAGGCTTCTAAATGCATGGAGAAAGAAGCAAACTATCTCTAACTGTGGTAGCAGTGATATAATGTAAATGTTTATGACTAGGATTAAGATACTTTAGTGTTTATGGCCTAAGTACAGATACATTACCTACTTTCCAGCCTACTGGACAGTAACTGCTGTTTTTGTTACCTGTTTGACTACTTTATTCTTGATCTCTGTCATAAACCTCAGATGTATGTCACCTAGAGCTGTTCAGATGATAAATCTGCTTCCACTTCTTCTAACACCTCCATCTTTACAGATATTCATTGCTATTACTAGTGAAGAGCTGTGCCAATATCTTTAGCAGTGAAGATTAATGCAAAGATATTGCATAGCTTCTCATCAATATCTTCATCTGCCCAAATTATACTTTATAGCCTGCCTAGTCACCAGACCTCTGCCATTTTTTTTTCACAGGTTCATTGATTCAGGTACATCTAAGTTATCTGGTAGTGTTTGTTTTTAAGCCTTACGCTATTTGCCATGCAAATCCAGCTTAATCCTTTTCTCTCCCAGATCCTACTCTAATTTACGTTCTTGTTTATTGACCTCATCGGTGTCAAATTTCTAAATTCTGAAGACTTTCTCTTTTCCTCAAAGAACGTTGGTGCTATCTAGTTACACTGGTAAGTCTCTTGCCTCTCTTGTATCCTTTCTTATTTGGTGGTGCGTACATTTTCTGAGTCTCAGTAGTGATCTTGTATAGCTAAATTACTTTTTGGAGTTTTACTTCCTTTAAGTTATCAATCCTCAACCTTTTAGTGAAGGCTTCTCTAATAAAATATTGTTCCTTTCAGAGTCCTTTTATGCGTGTAAAACCTAACTATAACAGCTGCTGCTAGACAGTTGCATGAGTCCTCTTCTTATATGAATTAGCTCTTATATATCTTAAGACTAAATGAAAACTATCTTCACCTTCTGCTGCAAAACTCTTCCAAATAGCATGTACTTAGAGCGTTAAGAAATTGTGTGTTTACCTTTGGGGCCATTTGGGGAGACTCTAACAGCAGACCATGGAGCTCTGTTATGAAGCCAAAAAGCTTCTAGTTAAAAGGCCTACACCCTTACATGATTGAAAAACACTGCCAATTTTGCTAATGAAGAAACTGATAGCAGTCTCACATTGTTCCCCACCATGTGGAGCCCGTGCTGGAGGAAGACAAAATCCAGCTGACAGAAGAGAAGCAGTGGGACAAGATGTGAGGTTGTTCTCTGTGCTCCGAAGCAAGCGTGCACACCCTCTGTCTCTGCAGTTGTGTAGGAAACAATCCTTCTGCAAATGTAATAGGCCCAGGCAGGATCTCTTGGCAAAGCATATTTTAATAATGATTTTGCAAGACTGGGTGTTCTACCTAAAGGCAGGCACGCCGAATAGGGCAAAAAGCCCCTGCTTATATCTCCCCACAATCCCAGCCGCAATTTCCCTCCCCTGTTCCCCATTGGTTGGGTACTTCAGGGTTTACAGACTACCCTGACACACACAATACCCTTCCCCTTATCAGTCTATTTAAGATATAGATTCCTGGTACTTTGGCTACACTTCCCTTAAATTAACTTATCAGTACAGGTATCGGTATGTATACAGGTGTCAGTACATATTCCGGGAAGAGACTGTGTATTACATTAAGAATTCATAGTCCGACGTCTCTCAGTCCTTCCCCTCTAAATGAGTTAGTAAATACAGGCATCAGTATGTATACAGGTGTCAGTCCGTATTCTGGGAAGAAACTGTGTATTACATTAAGAATTCATAGTCCGACGTCTCTCAGTCCTTCCCCCCTGCTAGGGTCAGGTGCCAGGTCCTCAGTTATGTAGAAACAACAGTTCTTCGTTAAATGTTCCTTACAATTTCCTCCTCTCTTGTTTTATACTTTTGTTGTTTTTGCATTTTCTTATGATACAGTTCTATAGGTGGCTTCAAGCCTAGACAACATGATTTCACATTTTTCTTCTGGAGCTATGCATTCGCTGTTCCTTCTTTCTTCTTGTTCTTTTAGCAGGATCATTTTATCTGAGTATGGCAGTGGCCCTAAAGGCATTTGCTTTGATAGAGCTGTCTCAATAAGGTGTTGAACAAGTCCTCGGACACACAGAATGATGCAGCATGCTGTAGAAATCAGTGCTTCTGTTAATACGATTAAAGAAGTAATTTCTCTCAATTTTCCAAAACAAGATTCTAACAATCTCATGAGTGGACTATCTATACCTGAATTCTCAGCCAATTCTTCTGCTGAAGTTGTGGTTAGACATGTATCACCTTTTTCTGCCAACATCATATCTAGGACCGTGTTATTTTCCCATGCCATTCTACTAGTAGCATCTAATTTTTTGGTGATTCCTTGAACTGCTTGTCTAGTATAACTTATAAATAAATGTTATTTATCCCATCTGCATTCTTGTTTGTAGTTACCTACCAAAACAAAAAGGACTCAAAACCCACAGCTACTTGATTTCTTGCTTTGTGTTCCTTGGGGACCCCTCTGGGGACCCCAATCTAATTGAAATAAACCCTGTCGTCAAAGGAAAACCCTAAGCTCCTTTTTCTGTTGCCCTGATCGATCACAGTGTTCAAATGCCAAGGTAAAAGGAATTGCCAATTGTACAATGTCACAGGTACCTTCCCTGTGGGGGATAAAATGGAATGGAGGGTTATCTTCCCACAGTACCACCAAAGATCCACTCCAGAAGCATTTGAGGACATATGAGGACCAACTTCCCGTGTCTCTACACACCTACTCATGTTCCTAGGAACTTGGTATCATTCCTGCCCCGTCGTGAGAGACAGGCAGTATGATTTCCAATTATTCCTGAAAATGCCAGGGAAATTTTGATACTTTTCCCTGCGAAGCTGGAAATAGTAGGGAGAGAGTATGACACGACTTATTTCCCCATGCCGTAGAGTCTTGGTATAAGGCTAAGATGCACTCCATCCACTGTCAATCTTCACTCCATCCCAGAGCGAAGGGTACCACTTGGGCCACAGGCCTTCCTGCTGCACAGGCATAGCAATTGCTCTTGTTTAGGCTTTGCACCATATATTTGATCCATTTTACCCAGGCATTTCTATCTCCATATATTTTGAACCTTCCCAGGGCATCTTTTCTACTAATGTCTATTTGTGATCCATAAACCCCACTTACTGAATCATCTGCTCCCTGTCTTGTAATTAGCAAAGGGTTGCACTGCAGAGACTCACATCCTGGGAGAGATTGTCCTTTAGATAGGATAATTTTTCTTTTCAACTCTATAACTGTTCATTGCTCACTGTCCATCCACTAAACTCTGTGGTCCAGATAACACTGTACCAGGAGGGGCAATGAGAGACAGCAACAAAAACTGTGCACTTATTTAAATCATCCTTAGACTCAGTCCCCTTGGACACATGTTTGTTTTCATAACTCAATTCTCTTTAGCTCTGTACATCCCCACAGTTAAGGATGTGGCAATCATCTACTCAAATTGTTACGGAACCTTCAGTTTCAGTGATGTTTGTTAAGTAGCCCATTTGTAAATTCTACATATACAGGATTAACAATCCCCAAAAGTTTCGTTTCATTTTCATCTCTGTATCTTTAGTCGTCTGTATCTTTAGTCGAAGGGGTTCGTCAGTTGTCAATACTTGCCACTCGTCATTGTCCTTTGGAGGTTCAATTGGCTCTTTAATCCGTGTCTAATGAGTCCACTCTTTCTCAGCTGGTTGTACCACTGTCTTGATGATCAGCAGAACTTGAAATGCTCCTTCCCAATCTGGCTGAAGCTTCATTTCTTTCCAGGATTTGACCAGGACCCAGTTTTCAGGCTGAAACTTGTGAGCTGCAAACTCTAAAGGCAGAGTTTGTGCCAGAAGGCCTTGGTGCCTGAGAGAAGATAGACAAGACAATCCGAGTATACAGTTTTTGAGAAATAAATCCTTAGTTTCAAACTGTGGAGGTCCACCTGTTATTAAACTTCTGCTACCGCTGCCGCTGCGGCAGTGCTCAGAAGGAAAGCTTCTCCCCATCTGATAAGGTGATCAACCAACACTAGTATGTATTTAATTTGACCAGCTACAGGTAAATCAACTTGAATATTTTGCAAGAGTTGTAAACTTGGACTCTGCCCTCCTGCAGGCTGCTTTTTAAGTGCCTTTTTATTTATTCTTTTACAAACCACCCATTTTTCACAAATTTGCTTGGCTATAGTATAAATTCCAGTATTATGTCACACATTGCTTGTGTTCCCCGATAACTTTCCTGATGTAAAATCGCTAATACCTCCCTCATGATTTGCTTGTTTAACATTTCTCTACGATCTGGGAGTACCCATTTCCCACTCTGTTCCCTGGCTCCTAATTCTTGGAGGACTTCTTTTTATTTTTCATCAAAAACTGGAATTTCCTGTGGGGCCAGGACCTCAAGGGTGAGATAACTTACAGTTATTACTTCAGGTTTTAAGGCTGCTTCTCAGGCCATTTCATCTGATAACCGATTTCCCCTAACACAAAAGCAGTTTCCCCTCTGATGTCCATTAACATGTACTACAGCCACTTCTATTGGTGACATCAGATTACATAACACTTGTCCAACTGGTTCTTCATGAACCAATTCTTTCCCTGTACTATTAATTAGACCCCATTCTTCCCAGATTTTCCCAAAGGTGTGCACTACTCCAAATGCATATCTAGAACCATTACAGATGGTACCTTCTTTTCCATCTAACATTTGCAGTGCCTGGTTGACAGCTTATAGCTGGCATGTTTGAGCTGACCAGTTAGGCAACCTTCCCGTTTCTTATTTCACCACTCACACCTTCAATGATGGCACACCCATTGTGTCTTTTCCCCTGAATTATCCTTGAAGACCCACCCATCTGTGAAGAGGTGCAGCCCATTGTCATCTCTCCACAGGAAAGCAGCAGGGTTTAATTTCCTGCTTTCTTTCGCCAGAAGAGCGGTTACTGCTGCAGTTTGCACACACTCAAGACACTGTGTCTAAGAGCTTAGATAAGTGTGCCACTGGCTGTCGCTTCCCCTCAGCCCACTTGCTGGTGGGGCAGTGTGAGAGGCAGAACAGGCCACTCTGTGCAAGCATTGCTCAACAATAACAAAAACATCTCTGTATTATCAACACTGTTTTTAGCACAAATCAAAAAACATAGTCCCAAAGTAGGTACCACAAAGAAAATTAACTCCACCCCGGCCAAAACCAACACAAGCTTCAAGGTAATATAATAGCTTTCAAATTTTCTCTTTGTCACCCCCCAGGCAGTAACTGTGCTTCCACATCCAGAGCCTGTAAAATATTTTTCTCTAATAAATAAGCTGTGGAATCTTCTACTAATATATTTCTTCCCCATACACTTTTAATTCTTATTATCACAAATAGGAATTTATTCATAGTCGTCTCTCCTTCCCCCCTGCTATCCCATTTATTACAACTCTTTCTTCAGTTTTAGATCTTTTTAGGGTAGAATTTAGAAGGGATAGGGTAGCTTCCGTTTTTACTAAAAGCTAGACCTCATTACCTCCTACTTTACCAATTATATGCCCTTTTGTGATTTAAACCAGTTTCCCCACAAAAAACAAAACAAACAAACAAACAAAAAAACAAACACCACCAAAAATATTTTCAGCCCCTCTGATTTTCCAAAGTGTATTGAGTTTTCTTACTTTAGTGATTTCTAACAGTTGCCATCCTCGGGGTAAATATCCCAGATTTCCACAATAATAGCATTCCATTTTCTCTCATTCTCTCACTTTTATCATCGACTTCAGTCTAAATCTTCTGCGTTGTTTTTTTTTTTTCCTTCCAATCTTTATCTTTCGCTTGCAAATTCCTAGCTAAAGCTGCTGCTAACAAATCAATCTCCTTCAACTTTTTGCTCCTCTTCCTGACCATCATACACAAACATGACCACACTCAGAATTTTTGCAAATTCTTCCTGCCAACCTGGCACGTGCTCTCTGAAATACTTCCATAGATCCACAAACACACTTGCTACCAGTTCATTACAAAGCCTTCCAAAAATCTTCCCCAGTCGGTGCTCCTCTGGTTTCTGTCTACATTCCTGCACTTCAGTTCAATTTACTCTTATCTCCTCAAAAGCTCGAAAGCTTTTATCAGATTTTTAATCACTGTTTGGCAATTACCTCCGTTTGTTTGATTATTATAATCTCAATTACAATCACCTTGGGGCCAGGCAGTTCTTCCCTGTCTGTAGGGTTAGTTCCACATTCTTTTAAATGACAGACCAGCTCTCTCAATAACAGGTTAATATCGGCTCAGGATGGATTATATCCCCCCAAAAATGAGAAAATAATGATGCACATCGAACCCCATCTTCCCTTAAGAGTTTGATTTCCTCACACAATCAAATTCCCAGGGTGCCAGGGAGTGCATCCATGTAACACTGGAGGGCATTCACATGTACATCCTCCCCCTTCACACTTCTTCCCCTGCACACACATACACACACACACACACATCTGCTGCTGGCTGTACTGCAAAATAACTGTAGTAATCCCAGGGTAAAACCCAGCAAAAGCAGTAAGGACAACAAAGACAGTTGGGGAGGGAATCGAGAGGTTATACAGAAAGCAGAGACCAGCTCTGCAAGCACCTTAGTTAAATTACTCCCAACTGTAGCTAAAATTCCCAATTTTTCAATACCTCGGCCCAGGGTGTCCCCTTTTCTATGCCAAGTTTTATTTCCCATCACTAAAAAATTCAGGGAGACCCTCCCATTGAATCACGAGGTTCAGAAAGGACCCCTTGCTTTCTAAACTCCTTCAGGAGTTTAGGTGCAGTTGGATCCAGTCCTAGTCCCAGACTTGGTGAACGGTTTATGTCTAAAGGATATTTTCCCATTCTCAAAAGAGACTTGAACTTTTATGTGCACTTTACACTGATCAGGCCACACACTTTACACTCGTAAACATGCTGCAGCAAGGGAGGGACTGGAACCCACCCTGGTATGGAGGAAGATTTAAACCCCCTACAGTTTTGTTTGTTTGTTTGTTTGTTTGTTTGTTTTTGTTGTTTGTTTGTGTTTTGTTTTTGTTTTGTTTTGTTTTGTTTTATGTACCAATTTAGATCTTGGCATAGCCAATTGTCATCAGATCCGTATTTTGGTCAGAATACCTTCCGCTCTATTATGGGCTATTTTGTCCAGACAAAACACAATACTTTATCATTTTCTATTTATCCTTCCTTTTTGTACATCACAAGTTTCCCCAATACCTTAGAATCCTCCCTAAAGGACTGTATGGAGGAATGTTATCATTTTTCCTTTACATTTCCCATTCTGAGTCCCGAGGCCCCTCCTTCCGCCTCACCCCTCCTCTCAGAATGCCGCTGACCACCAAGGTAATGCTTAACAGTCTGTTTTCTTACCTTGGTCTGTGCAGAGTTGTCTGGTTGCTTGTATTGTGCCTACCACTTTTTCCTTTTACCTTTCCCCTATGGTTTGCAGAGATCCGTCTTTTTCAATACAGCCTCAGGATTTCTGTCGGTCTCTTCTAGAGTCCCTACCGATGATCCACAGGACCGTTGAAATCAACGGGTCGCGCCTTCCTGTCCTTCGGCGATAGGGACCCCTGAGATGACGACGTTTATCCCGGACAAGCCCCCAAATCTGTAGGAAACAATCCTTCTGCAAATGTAATAGGCCCAGGCAGGATCTCTTGGCAAAGCATATTTTAATAACGATTTTGCAAGACTGGCAACACACAATACCCTTCCCCTTATCAGTCTATTTAAGATATAGATTCCTGGTACTTTGGCTACACTTCCCCTAAATTAACTTATCAATACAGGTATCGGTATGTATACAGGTGTCAGTCCGTATTCTGGGAAGAAACTGTGTATTACATTAAGAATTCATAGTCCGACGTCTCTCGGTCCTTCCCCCCTGCTAGGGTCAGGTGCCAGGTCCTCAGTTATGTAAAAACAACAGTTCTTCGTTAAATGTTCCTCACAGTTGTGAGCCTCCCCTTGGCTTCACGCTGTCCTTGTTCCTGCTCACCCCATCGAGGGCAGCTTTGCCAGCAGAAGAGTTGCAGCAGGAAGTCCTGCAGCTCCCAAGCCTGCTGGAGGGGCTGGTGGGACCTCCTGCTGTGGGTAGGGAGGCTCTCTCACAGCAGCTTTCCCTCACCCTATCCATTAGTTAGTTGTCTGCTTTGTTTTCCTGAGTCATCTTCTGTTCCCCTCTGCTCACACACATCTCAGCCCTGCCCCGGCCTCCTGCTCCAGACAGATGCTGTCTCTGTCACAGGCCGCATCCCAGCAATCCCAATGGCTTCCCAAAATCCTTATGCCGAGTCTCCATGCCTGCATAGCTCTAGCTCCACATCCCACTGCCCCACTACGTCCCCTCACTCTCTTTTGGGCCTCTGTGTGCCTCCTGTCACAGCCCACATGGCCAAACACCACCCACATCCCACTCTGTCTTACAGCATCTGTGCCTACTGCCAGCTGTCACTGGGTTATCTCTTTTGAAACACCCATATACTTGATGCGCCAGGACTTAGCTGGCATTGTGATTACATGCAGCAATGAATTACAGCTGGCCATTATAATTGCAGATGAGCACACTCTTTCTGCAGAGGCTCTGTCTTCTTCAAGCAGTGATGGATGGATTTAAATCCTTCTGTCACCACCTTCTAGCTAGGAGGGAGGAGGTCCTGACATGTCTTCCACTGTGGTGGTTTTGCATGCAGATCTGGCTGCATGTCAGAGGAAGATTGTGGAGGCCCTGGAGCTAATGGCCCTGTTAATTAATGGGAAATCTACCTACTAGGTCTTCTATCTGGCTTCTTGCATTGCTCCTGCCAGACATGAGCCATAAGCTTGGGTTCCGCCCCAGAAATCCATCTAGGTGCTTTGTGAAACTAGCCCTGTTTTTCTTCCTTGTTGTGAACAGATGATTTAGTCCAGTGGTGCACAGGAAAAGAGCAGTTGCATTCAACCTGGTGTCCAGGTTTAGAAGTTATATAGCTCATTTTGCTTTGCAGACCTCTTGGAGGCTGGGGTGGTTAAGAGCATGAATGAATCTCTACACAAATCTTGCTGGTTGCACTTCAATGTACCCCCATGGGCTGCATTTTTCTTGTAAACTTAATTGCCTGAGATTAGGGTCTATTTCCTGGCACTACTGCTGAGGTTAGAAATTCTTTTGTACCTGGAAAGCTTTTGCTTGGTGGTTCACGTCTCACCTGCAGAGAGTCCGGGGCTAGTGGTGACAAAAGTAGCTGCTCTTTGCACTGGTCCCGGAGGTGTCCTTTGCAGAGAAGAAATGATGCAGGTGGATTCAGAGGAGAAATCCCAGCACCAGGGACTATCTGGCCATTGGGAACCTGCTCGGATGCCTGTAGGTGGCAGGAAGAGCCCACCTCGCTGCTGGGGTGATGCCGCAGACATTGCTTGCTGCCGCAGGAGTTTACGAACTTGTAAGAATATAAGTGAGGGTTATTCTGCGGTAGGAATTACATTTTAAGAGTTTCTTGTCCACCAGCAATCCCACTGACGGGGCCTCGACCACAGGATGTGTTTGCTCTGCACCACAGGCTTTTGGTTTCGTGCTAAGGTTAGCCACTAAGCCGTTCCCTTCCTTTCACCCTGGGTAATACCATCCAGGGTTTGCTTACCTATGTAGCAAGAAGAGGTTTACATGTTTTTGAAGCAATAAAGTCAGGCTGTAGCAGGCAGATATAAGGAGCACCACATAAAACAGTTGGAATTTGGGTGCCTGCTCCGCTGGCATGCTAAAAATATGTTGGTATGAGCTTTAGTGGATTTGATTTTAAGGCACAAGTCAAAAGACTGGATTTTTTTCCCCCTGGCTGTGAATTCTTTGCTTGTCTTTACCCCAATGCATGTTACAGATGAGCACCAGAACATGCCCTTCAAATGGGCCTGAACATTAGTTTGGAGAGTGTCAAAATGTGAATGTACTGGGTGTGTACCAATGTGGTTGGGTCCAGCTGCTGTGACCAGAAGTGAAGACAAGGCTGCCTTTATACCCTGACTAACCTTCACCTGGCTAGGGACTGACAGAAACCCTTCACTCACATAGGTTTGTTTTCCGCCCTTTCTGTGTCTGCATACACCAGTAGAGTATTCTCCCCCAGGACAGGTCTCTTCGCTGGATGCTTTGCACGTAGTCTCAACCTGTGCTTCAGCTTCTCCCTCAAGAACTCCCTGCCCTAGCAGGAAATACCAAGCAAATGATGCTGAACTACGTGCTGTGAGGAGCTCTGCTTTATCTGCTTTTTTTTTTTTCTGTTGTAAATGTGCCTTTGGGCATTGGCTTTAGGTTCTCTTTTCTCCCCAGAGCATGACAAAGAGGACCTCAGAAGGCCTGTTGGCTCTGGCTCTGGGTGTTTGGTGTGGATCAAGTTATGCAATATAGTTCCATGACATCTGAAATCACATTTTTGGTCCATTTCTTGGTATTGTAGTTAACATCCACATGGGGAATTCTTGTTCTAAGAACAAGAAGCAGTATCCTAATTTCCAGTTTTTCTGTGACCTCATTCAATCTGAATGGTGTCCAATATACCTCCAGCCATGTCATCTACAAGGATGAAGGAACCGAGTTTTTTAATGGTGGCACAGGTTGCTTAGGTAAGCTACATATTGATAACACGAAATCTTCCCGACAAGTAAATCATCACCGGAAGCTTAAGAACAATAATTACCGCTTAGTTAGAAAACAATGTTATTTTCATTGCACCTGTCATTTAAATCCTATGATTATTCTTCAAAGTGATATTACAGAGATTTCACAGAGTCACAGAATGTTAGGGATTGGAAGGGACCCTAAAGATCCCCTAGTCCAATCCCCCCACCGGAACAGGAACACCTAGATGATTTCAAATGGGATCAATGGTAGTATTATGCACCTGCAGAGTGATTCTCAATTCAAAGAGCTTTGCCAGCATTGATTTGGCCTCCCAGCACCACTGCCCAAGCAACATCTAGATGAACTAATCCTGGTTATTAAGTTGTTCTCAAGTCTGCAAAGAACCGAATGCTAATGATCCTGCTCAGTTTACCTCCATTCTTTACCCATGAAGCAGTCACTTATTCATTTCAAAAAGCCTGAAATAAAAGGTGCTGGTTTTAAGTCAGAGGGGAAAGTAGTGCCTATGTTTTCCTCTGTACATCTGGGTGTAACTAATGGATTCAAACCTAATGCAATATCAGCTGTGATACATAACTCCTTAGTAATCAGACATTCATGCTGCCAAAAACCAAACCCCAAACCATATGCATCTTGATCTGTCCTGTCACCCTTATTTGCTCTCCATTGTAGTCATCGGTCAAGATGTGTAGCTCTGATAGGTCATGAACTTGTAAATAACACAAAAATGTTGCAAGTTGTATTATTTTTTAATGTCGTTGTTGGAATTCTCAGGGATAAGTCCCTAAATTTTGAAGGAAAACTCCAAGAGCACAAATAGCAATTTTGAAGCACAGAATAACATGGTCTGTAAGTTAGTCTTCATTAACAAGCACAGTGTGTGATAAAAGGCAGCTGCAAGGGAGTAAAGCAAGTTCTTTACTGTCTCTTCTATCACATTTCTTAGGAGCATTTAGTTTACAGTAGATTAATGTCCTAACCCCTTAGTTTATTAGTGTGAAACACAATCAACCCTATGTAATAAGATTAGACAGTAGGAGCTTACCCCAGTGCTAATTTTTAATCAATTTTCCACCAGTTAAAACATATGATGAGAGCTAGTAGACTGGAAACTGAATATCTGTTCATGCATCATAGGAGAGTCATCCTTATTTTTCACAAAACCAATCAGTTGCAAATAAATATTTCATGTGCTTTACATTTTTGTGCTGCTCCACTCAGATCTGGGTTCTTAGCTTTAAGAGGATAATAAAGCTCAAATGGTTGGAGAACATTACCAAACAAGACTCAGTAAGATCCTGAGATATGAGAGGTCTGATCTGATTACCCTGCATACAGGATTAAGAAATGATGGGCAGGAAACTTCAATTTCTGCTGGAGACAGTATTGATGTTGCCCGTTGTTCTCATCTGTAGCTCTTTGTAAAGAATGACAAAACACCCAGTGACTTCAGCCAACTATTCCTGAAACCCCGGGGTGGTAATAGGAAATTTTCACCATTGCTTAGTGTTGCATATGATCTGATTTCTACTGCTTGTGAGCGTTGTCTTAGACAGGCTGTTACAAAATCAGGATTTCAGCATGCAGCATGCAATGCTGACCACTGCATGCTTCCCTGTCATCCATGCTCAGAGGGACGTGTTCCTGTGATGGAAGCCTCCTGTAACCTTACTATCAGGAGGGAGGATGTCATTTTCTATGAAGTGCATGAGGGATAAAAAGCTAAACCTCTTATGTATACTTAAAAATTCCCTGCTGTAGCTTGGAGAGTAGAGCTTACTTAACATGAGGTGTTACAGTTCCAGGAAGAGGGGAAGTTAGCTTTGCATAGTGGGAAACCACTGTGGCTACATAATAGTCCCATTAAACAGGATTGCATGTTCCCTTGAATTCTCATATAAAAAGCAGTCTCAATAGCAAATCTATAATTTTTCCCAGTGGCCACGTTTTATCAAAAGCCTTCAGTATAACAAGGAGCTTGTCAACAACAGGAAAGTAATTTTGTCAGTTGAACATGCTATGTAATTAAAGGATTAACATTTTCTCTGAAATGGAATTAAGAAACAGAAATGGGTCTGAAGTTAACTCCTTCATGGTTAGATGACTGGCCAGGGATTTGAAGGTGTAAAATTTCATTGGGTAATGTGCTTTTTGGCTAGAGCTGTGCAAAATACTGCTGTGAAGATATTTTGGACTGAAATATTTGGAAAAATTTTCTGTCAGAATTTTGATGGAAGGAGACTATTAGAGGAAGAATGATGTGAAAACCTGGAAAGAGGACAAAGAAACGTGTATTTTCCAGTCCAGCAATGCTTCAGTCTCCTGCTGCAGACGGTGATCGTAAACCCATACACATACTCGCTGGCATACGCGTTTACCTAAGTTTGAAAATATGCAAATGCAAACTCTGAGAAAATACACCTTTTCAGTTTTTACATATTCAACATGGCAAGTCTCCAGTATTTCATAATAATTCTGTGTAACTCATTGTTTGGGTAACAAGCATGTCTGAGCATCACCCTCTTGCATGTGGATTTCTGGGCCTGCCCAGAACACCCAGACACCTGTCAGTCCCGGCAAGGCCATGTGTCTATTTTGTTACTGCCTTAGTTACGGGTTGTACATACTGAGACTAATTTTATCTTTCTTTTTCACAGGACGTTAAAACTCTTGAAATTATCACTATTGTTTTAGCGAAAAGTATGGCATGGAAACACATATATTTTTAAGGTGAGTTTCTCACAAATATTTTGAGAGATTGTTTTACACACAACTTCGTGTGTCCTGTAATAAATTGCAGGATTAACCACTGAGCAGCTATTAGAAGACTACATGCATGTTCCTGCCCAGATTACTGTGAACAGCTTCTGTTTCCTCTCACTTTTGACTCTTGGGATGATGCAGTTCCCATGTCACTGGACTAAGGACACCGATGGGTCATACCATCTGCACAGACATCTCATGCTATCACTTTTTCTCTCACCTCTCTCCTTTGCCACTACTGAGATCACCATCCTTTCTTTGCCACCAAGGTTCATGACCTGAATGATATCTTGATGCTATCTTCTGCTTTGCTTCTAGCCTTACTTTTTGCTTGATTTGTAGCCCTGGGCTATACCTCAGCTCCTGCAGCTTCCTTCACACTGGAAGAGGCAACTTCTTTTGCTTTTTCTCTCTGCAGACAAAGCTGTGGTCAGGACCTTCCTCAGGTCTTGCTGTGCTCCCTGATGCCTCCTTATATGCCACCCATGAAGATCTCTCTGTCGTATCACCATGGGTCCACCGTGGGTTTCTGTACATCACAGGGTCCGTGCTAGCTCTGAATGGGCCTGTTTGGGAATCAGGAGCTGTTTAGTCGTAACAGTACAGGGGACAATTCTTGTTATTCATCCCTGCCCCACTTATGCCTGGCAACATTTGTGCTTCCTTCATGACTACCCTGGGTGTCTTTGCAAGGTAGTTTATTATGCTGCAATGACACACTTTACACTCAAAATGTGTAGTTTTCTTACTCAAGGCTTGGAGAATCAGCCTTTCTGCTTATTCAGTGGTGCCCTTTACTTTTGCATGTGTCCCACTCAGTTTGCTCCATGACTTGTGACTGACATGCAGCACCAAAACCATGAAAAATATTCTCCGTCAACTCCAAATATTTTTAGAAGACTGTAATGAAACTAGAAAGGTGAAAAAATATATGTCTTTTGTTTGTGGGATGAGACATTTTATTTAATCTCTTTTTTTTAAAGATTTCAGTGCCATTAAATAAAACCAAAACTGAAGTAAAGTTGGAAGACTTAATTCTGAAATCATCAAAATGCTTTAACTACATCTGCTGTCTTTGCACTAAAAAAGGCTCTAGGTGTAAAACTCCAGCCAGCCATATGCAGCAGAAGAACCTGCACACTGATTTGTGTGTCTGCTTGTCATGGAGGTGTCCCTGCTATCCTTTGTCCCCATCACTAAGTATGAAATACCCGCAGCATGGTTTCAAATGGTCTTGACTTTCCCTCAAGCCTTTGCCTCAGACTAGCTTCTGTCACAATGTCTGAGGTTAAAAAATGATAGCTTAATAAACAGTAATTTTACAAACATTTTGTTTGTAATGTTTTATCTTAACACAACGGAGTTGGTGTTTTCCATCAGCCCTTTGCAAACACTTTGCAACAGGGAAGGAGACTTTGGACAGAACCTATTGGTATGACACTGTAATTTAAGTGGAAATATTAGAGTAATTTATTAATCCTTCAGTTCCTTATCACCGAGTCAAATGTAGGCTCAACATGAATGAAAATCACAGTGTGCTGTGCTCTGCAGGAAGGCATGGGTGGTGGGATGGGTGCTCACACACATGCTCAGAAACACACACACGCTCTGCTGCTTTGCAACACTGCAGGCTTTCCCCAGCTGCTTGAAAAGAAGACAGACTTGTGCACTAAGGAGAAACGAGGATCTTACATGAACTGTCTGTGCTCCCACAGCAGATACTTCATTGCATTATAGAATTGTACTATAAGAACTAATACTGCTGGGGGAAGAATTAAAACCCTTGTTGATTTCCTTTTTGGTAAACCTAGACCTGTTTACTTCAATAAATATACAGGACCCTAGCTCTACATTCTTTCTGCTTTTACACGAGTAAAAATAATGAGGCTTTGCAAGAAAATGAAAAGCTTCTGCTACCTCCTTTCTTTTCAATAAGGAGTTCTAGGCATTTTAAAAATCTAAAAGGAGCCTCAGCAGGTAAACAGACCTCATGTTTCCCCATTTACTTGTTTGGAGGACCTAGCTTAGCATAAGAAGACTTCGTGCAGGGAAAAGCAAAGAAAAAGCAGCTGATACAGTTTGGGAACAGTTAGCTGTTTATTCTGCCCTGATCCATATTTTTTGTGCAGAACTGTGTGGCTCACTTCTAAATCTGAGAGAGCCCGAGGGTTTAAAGGATAGACAGCAGTTTGGCTAGGCTGTGTCCAGACAGACACAGACAAGAAGGATTACCTGTGCAGTGCTGATGCCCTCTAGATAGGTGATTAACGATCATGTGTCTCCT
The DNA here is from genome assembly GCF_037038585.1 of Patagioenas fasciata. Taxonomy (NCBI): domain Eukaryota; kingdom Metazoa; phylum Chordata; class Aves; order Columbiformes; family Columbidae; genus Patagioenas; species Patagioenas fasciata. The sequence continues at coordinate 31,212,828 of NC_092560.1, forward strand.
GACACTGCTGCAATGTTGCCTTTGCTCTCATTCATCTCTCATTAAAGCCAATCAGAAATGTTCTGCTAACTCTAGAGGCAGCCAGCTGAGACCCTGCTGTAAAAAGGTCTTAGAAAGGAGCTGTGACATAGAAACAAGCCAGTCCCATCCCTGGTTTTAATGCATTTAATGCTCAGTGATTGCTACAGCAGAAAATCTCCCCCCAAGCTTTGTGCACATAATTGATAGGCACAGTTTTTCAGCATGCTGTGCTGCTGTTCTGAACTGCTTTGTAATGCGAGAAGGGATAGTCTTTTTTTTTTTTTTTGCTATAAAAATGCCAGGATCCACTTCTGGCAGGCTGGTACTGTGAGTAATAGTTCTGGTTAAGTCTCTAACCAGCAAACAGCATCAGGTCAGGCTCAGCAAACTGAAAACCAGCTCTATCAACAGACTACCATAACTTCCCTGCAGGAATTTGCATGGCTGCTTACTATACTCAGACATGAAATAAATTACCCATAATGCAAGTTGTTCTCTCCTGAGCTTTGTGGCTCGCAGTAGTGCACACCATCCCCAATTTGAGCTGTGATAGTGCAGCTGTGCACAGTGCAACCACACTGCCAAAAATCCTGTCTCGGATGAGGTCTCTGATGATCAGTGAATGTGTCTGGGGAGTGGAGGTCAGTGTCAAGGTCTGACCATGTTCCACCTCTCAGACTGAGGCTCTTTGGCTGGGAAGAGCCATCATGGCGAGGCTGGATGCAAGGGCTGGCCCTCTGTCCCCAGGGAGCTGCGTATCATCAAGAATGCTTGCTCCAGCCCTGCGCCATGGCTGTGGACCACTACCTCTTGATCCAGACCCTGATCTGGACCTGCTGCTGTGCTCTGGCAAAGGTCTGGAGATGCTGTGGCAGAAAAAGAAGACTCTCCTGGCAGGTCTGAAAAACCACCAGGATGCATTGTAACAAAATCCTTGGGTGCAGCTAGTGGACCATTTCTGGTGTTTAGAAACTGTTCTGGTGACTCTCACATCCTCATGAGGAATGTTTTTTGACATTGCAGAGATAGAGCATGCATTTTTAATGTCAGCTTACCACTGGTACATATTGAGCATAGCTTTCTTTGGACTTTCACCTCACCACAAAACTATTAACCTATATCCATACTGAGACAAAACCTATATTGATGAAACTGTTCAAATACACTGTAATCTAGGACTACTTGAGAATAAAATAGTTTCAAAGTGTCTGAACTGGCCAGGGTTGATGGGGCTAAACTGTTAGTCCACATTGGCAAACTATACTGACCCATTTTAGTCTAGGGTAATTCCTTCTGGTATTTACAGAATCACAGAATGGCTGGGGTTGGAAGGGACCTCTGGAGATCATCTAGTCCAAACCACTTGCTAGAACCCTTTTAACTTGAACGATTTTAAAACACATACAGATTGAGTCTTAGGAGGTGAGTTCTACCCTAGAACTAGGATTTTTCAGGCTCTGAACTGTTTTTTAACAAGAAGCTGCTATTTGATGAAGTTAACTTAAATGGCTAAAACATTTGCTTTCTGCAAAGTTTTTGTGCTGAAAGTGAAAACTTGAGCCTGGCAGGATGGGGTGAAGGCTGGTCCGTCTCTTCCAATTTGGAAATCTCAAAACACTTTAAATCAAAAGGAACTTTTTTTTACCTCCTCACTGGGAAACATTACCCTTTTCTTTCACCCACCGTTCAAAAATTTCTGCATTGCAGTGATGCTTCATGGAAATTGTAGTTCAGCTGCCCCATGCACCCTCCCATCTGTCAGGACGTTTTGGTGGCATGTGTAATGGACACAATCACCCCATTGTACACCATGAGGGATCAGTCAGATTACAGTGCAAAGTCAAACCATAGTTGAATGGTTGTCATGTGGGAGCAAGAGTCGTACAACTGAAGCACAATTTTCTGAAAGCCACAGAGTTTGACCACAGTTTGTTGTCAAACTGCTTCCAAATGAAAAATTTCTTCCTAGTTCAACATGCTGAAATATTTTCTGTAAGTTTTCCCAAGGCACATTTTCAGTTCTGTTCAATGTTTGCAAAATCATGTAATCAGCTTGGTATTTTGAAAAAAGGGAAGCGGTTGCCTGAAACTAGTTCTTAAAAAAAACTTTAAAAAGGCAGCTCAATCTATTCTGTAAAATGGCAACCAACTGTTTTGATTAAATTCTCCTTGAAGCTTACAAGAAACTCTTCTTTGATCTGGCAAGTTACACTCATACTTCATAGCAAATTATCCTTCCAGTAAAGCATAATTTATCCAGGCGCAATACCCATCTTGAGACCCAAGCAATGTGCAAAAAGAGATAGGTTGAACTCACACTCTGTACTGAGTTATACAAGAGTATTAGCTTGAGATAAGAAAGATGTGTTCACTAACTTCAAGAAATTATATCCCCTGCAAAATTTAAAACTCAATGGATACTTATCAACAACTGTCATTTTGACTGTGTAGGAAAGGAACAGTTACATCACACATAGATGATTTTAATCAACTGTACAGTAAAGTTGAAATAGTGGAATCTCTTTGTTATTTTATGTTTTAAGCTTAATCTGGTGCCTCTAGCTGAAAACAATATTTTTAAACATTGCTGCTAATTATTAATATAATACACATAACTTAATGCTACAAAACTATGCTAATAACTTCTTAAATATTTATACTATATATACAGTAATTTATCTTTGCATTTTGTATTGAGTTTATGTGAGATAATCTCCTCTAGGATATCTAAACAAAGCATCTAATCTATTAATTGAAGCATTTTAGAAGTGCAGTTTACCTAATATAACCTTCACTTTACTGAACCCTCTGCCATGTATTTGATCTATCATCCATCTCTGAAGGGATTTGACAGTCTCTGTGGATGAAGGACTAGCACAATGACTCATAAAATTGTGTATTTTTTCAGGATGGTTCCCTAGGACTGCACATCAGGTGTGTTATGTGGACCTTGGTCCTCTCTTTCAATGTTACTCAAGACATTGACCCTCAAGATTTGGCTGAAACCATGGTTTAAATGCACAGCTGGTGCTTAAATCTCAATGGATTAAGTAAAACACCAAGAGACTGTAAAGCACTAGAAAAAAGCAAAGTGCCTTGAACAGAATCAATTCACGCCACATAGGAGCTCTACTTATGCCTTCCACCCTTAGTTTTTGTGGTTCTTCTCTTCCTTCTGGCAGTTTCTGCCCAGGCACAGAGATCACAGGTCTGGCATCCTGCTTCGATGGTGTTTGTCATGTGTCCCGAGGACCTATGGATCTGTGGCACACTGCTCATTCAGTGCGGTGCAGGGGTACTGCTTCATGTGAACTGCGTTGGGTAAGCACTGAGATCACAGGATGTTTACGCAAAGCATATGAAACCCTGAAGCTTAGATTATGCAGATAAGAGATCAGATCAATTGATGACAGCAGGGCCTGCAAGAAGAGACATGACTGAGTGACAAGATATGCCCAGAGCTCTGCACCACTCTGACATGGGAGCGCTGTGACACATGGGAGGTGACACACCATCCCCTTGCTCTCTGTTCCCAGGTGTGTCAGATGTGATGTAAGGGCTTCTGCCCCGACACCTGCAGCCCAGTTTTATAATGAGAAAGTTGCTCTGCTGGGACTCCAGGAGCTTGTTCACTTGGTCCTGCTGGCACATAACAGCTAAAATGAACAAACCACTGGACAATAACAATAAACAAATAAGGTTGTTCAGACAAAAATATTATGGAAATCACAGGTGATGCTCATTGGTAATCAAAACTCAGAAATGGAGGTATGTGATAAGGAAAGCTAAAAGTGGTAAAAAAATCTCTGATGCATAAAGTTGGTTAAAGGGAGTAATTCTAGAAAAATTTCTCACTGTGAAATGGTCACTTAGGATGCACAGAACGGAAGAAGATCGTTCAGCACTGTAGCTTAAAAGAGCTTTTCTAACTTGCTAATGTTGATTTTCTTACTAACCAAGCCTGAGAGACTAGCAGAGGACTGAAAATTCTGATTTAATGCCAATATTTTAAAAGTAAAGAGGATAACCATAGTATGTATATAGCTGGGTAGCCTGGCGTAGGTAGTGAAGTTGCAGAAAGGTTGTTACAGTAAATCATTTGAGATAGTTTTTTTGATAACAGGCCTTGTAACAGAACCTTGGTGTCTTTTCTGAGGAAATTTGATGTTTGAGAAAGATAACAGTGATGCTATCTTATCATGATCATGATGATTGTGTTTCACCATTGTGTTTTGCCCAAAGCAGCCCTAGGGTTTGCTCTGCGCTACTGTGACATCTAAAATGCATGGAGACTGGCAACAGCCATTTAAGCAGTTTGGTAGCACATCAGCCAGTCTAAGCTCTAATGTCTTTTAAGGAGGAAAACAGGGGCTACCAGCCCCTGTGGAGTACTATGGAGCTAGATCTGATACGCTTGTGTCCTATAGTCAATAAGCACAGTTATGAAGCTGCAGAGTCTACATTGTTAGTCTTGCACAGGTAGCAAAGAGAAACAGTAGAATATTTGACTGAGTCCCATTTGGTATACAGATAAAAGAAACACATTTCAGATTTAGCATTATATTAAAAATCCATTATATAATAGACATATATTCAAAATTGATTGAAAATAACTGAAAACAGAAACTGTGCTAGAAGATCATTCCCAGTATGCTTCTCAGAGATCTGATTTTGGCCAAAAGATGCTCAAAGACTTTTTCAGTGTATGGGGAGAACTCATGAAACCAGTGCTAGTGAAAGTGGGAAAGAGTACAAAAAGTGGCATTTGTAAGCCATGGAATGCTTACATCATCTATATGTACTGAGAGAGTCAATTGGTGAATAGAGCAATATGTCAGCTCTGGACCATAATGCTAGAAAAACAGTAAGGATAGAATATTCTCATAAAATATGGCACTTTACTCTGTGGATTAATCTGAAAAACACATAAAAATCACATTAGGCAACCCATGAAACATGTGGTCTTATGGTAACATAACAGCCAAGTTTGTGAATGCCATCCTTCATTGCAGAATCAAGAGGCAATCAAAATAGGAAAAAGGGTATTACCTCTGTCTCCAACACGAATAAGAACACTTCCAACTACAGACCTTGTTCTCTCTGCAAAAAGGACACTGAGAAACTGGACTGTGTTCAGAAAAGTTTTATAATCACAACTTAGGGTCTATAAAACATACATGACAGATTAAGATTTAAGAAACTTAGTTTATTTTATTTTTCCAAGAGAAGATTTGGAGGTGAATTAATTCCAGCCTAGAAATGCTTACATGGAAAAATACTTCAGATAATTGCAGACACTGATTTAACAGAAAAAAGTCATATTAAGATCAAGTGGCTGAAAACTGGTATGAGACGAGCAGATGAAAAATGAAATGCAAATCTCTAAAAGAGAAACTACTTAAGCTTTGGAACCATCTGGCTATGGATGTGGTGCATTCTACCATACCCAATGCTTTTAAGTCATAAATGGATATTTTTTTTTTAAAGATATACATAAAGCTCAAACAGAAAATATAATGTCAGTGCAGAAGTTATTGGGCAAGGTTTTCCTGGCTTGCAAAAGGTAAGGCTGTATGATCCTAATGCTCCCTTTGAATGTCTGGCTCTTTCTGTTGACCACATGAACATGACAGTAGTATAGCTAAAGAGGATCTATGGTTAATTGTGAAGCTTGAAGGATCCTCTAGGTCAAGTTATTCTAGAATTCTATCCATGTTGCCTACACAGCATTTTACAAAACATTTTTAAACAGCTGCTCTATATTTTCAGAGCAGGACCAGCTGAAACTCATCAGAAGCAAGATATGACTCTAACATCAGTTATGACGACCACTCTAACCTCATGTGATCATGTTTCCAATGACTGGGCACATGTGGCAAGCCCTAAACTGGGATTCACAGGCTTCACGCATGAACTGTGAACTTTAACATGCTGAACTCAAAGGAGCCCCCCAGACATCTCTAATGTCCTTGAATTCAAGACATCTCAATATAACCCACCAATAATAATGAGAAGCACGTATAATATAATGTGCGTGTATAATAAATAAATGCACGTATAATATAATGTGCTCTGAGCACTTTTGAGAGACAGATGAGAAAGTACTCTGCAAGGCTGTACATTGGTGGGTGTACATGAGCTACAAATACAGGGAGTGATGGAATAGAAGTTATATGGTTGTGGATTCAGAGCTGTGATTTCATGGCCAAAATATAGTAAATCTGCAGATCTCTGCAAATCCCTAATTTTTCCTGCAGTTTTGCTCTTCCTGTGTTATATAGACAGGTGGTCTACAGCAATCATATATCCCTAAAAATACCACAAAGCTGCCTTTGAATGATTCAGATCCAAGTAATTCTGCGTACAGTGACTACAGCCAAAATCTCCCATCAGCAATGCCCCGTCCTCCTTGCCAGAAGCCATAGCTGTACCCCGTGGCTCCTGGTAGACCCATTTTCCTTCTGATAGGAGCTGATTGACTTTATTCAAGTCCACCCTGCCTCACTGTGGGGACATAGGTGGGATGGTAACAACTGATCCAGATGGGTCAGACATCACCCAAAAGCTACCTGGAGCAGCTGCTGATGGAGGAATGACTTGGGGTGAAGGGGAGGACAGGGCTGCTGGGGGCCAAGGTAGTTCAATGCAGCTCTGCTGATCACTGACCTGCTGTCTTCTCTGGGAAGACTAGTTTTTTGCCACTGAAGTTGTAAGCTCACCTTATTTTCTCACCCTTCAGGGTGTTGTGTACCTTTTCACCCTTCAAGGTGTTGTTGGTCCTAGCTGCAATGTGACACATCCCAGTATCTGACCAGCACACACAACAACCTGCCAGCCATCTCCAAGGAAAGCTTCCACAGGGAAGCTACAGTCCTTCAGATGTTAGCCAGCACAATTTCTGTTTTCTAAACAGAGTATTCTTCACCTGCCCTTTAATCAAATGAAACTGTTTATTTGAAGAAAAAAATCATCCAGGGTGTTCTCTACTATTTTTCATCCCAAATATTTTTGCTGGGGTTTGTGAGTGATGACTTGTTCATTCTTACTGTCCTGTGTCAGGTTAGGTCATGTCTTCCAAAAGAGCAGTCAGCTATAAATGCTGGGTATAAATCCTTGAGGAAGGCTATTTTTTCTGTTGACCCTGTAACTGGAGCTTGTTACATACATTAACAAGATTTTATTTTCATTTTTGTTCTCTGCAGTGGACACTTATCACTGTTATCTCAGCAGCCTCATGAAGCATGTTCGACCTGCCTGTTCCCTAATTGCCTATCGCTGAACATAGAGATTCCTGATGATGAAGAATAAGAAACCCTCTTAAAATCCAGACCAAACTATTGCCCTTCTGCCTTTGGATGTTTTCAGTGAGTCATTTCCTCTTCTTTTATTTTGTGGTTTTAAGACACCATGATAGGAAAATCTGATTTCCAAAAAGTAATGGCAAAGTAGAGAGATGGTTGACGTGGTCTAGTGCTGGCCATAACCCTGCTTTGAGGTGGAGGTTGGACTCGATGACCTCCAGATGTCCCTTACAACCAGCATTTCTGGAGGTCTGTCAATCTAGGCTTAAATAAGTCACCTCTCAGAGTGCAGAAGGGACAAATGCAATTTTATTTCCTAGGATGAAAAAGCAAGGTGGTGTGACAGAGCTGTGTAATCTGTTCCTGTTTTTATCTAGAACAGGTTTACCAGATTTGTGTCAGAAACAGTTTACATGGATTTGCAGCTCCTGAAGTGTGGACATGTATGGATTTGGACAAATCCAGCTTCTCCTCACCCAAAACCTGTTTTGAATCCAAAACAAGGTTCAGAATCAGTAGCCCTATGAATATTTGCGTAAGTTCATCTTACACAGGATATGGCCAATAATATATAATGTAGTTTAAGAAGGATTATGAAAGATTTTGATAGGAAAGACTTTTGAGAACCACTAATTTCAGCCATGAATTCCTGTTAATTAGTTTCAGAAAACTAAGTTGCTCATACTACGTTTGGATGATTGATGTGGTGAAAACTGTTGGTAACTCATCAGTTGTACATCCTTAACGCCTTCTCAAGAGTCTTATGTTACTTGGCTTGGCATTTTTCCATTTATTGGTAGCAGTCAGGCAACTCAAATACATTCCTTTTTCATCCACTTAAACTGCTGTATGGGATCAAAGCCAACTAACGTATCAAGTTAGGGCATAACAAAATATAAAAATAAGTCTTGTATTTCTTCTACTTTTCCTGCAAGATAATTTTAAAGGTGTGGCACTGACAGTTAGGGTAGAAGCAGCATAAAATGATGTTGCTTAATGCACTGAGTTCCTAATATCTATGCAAAGAATCTAGCAAGAAAATAAATCACCCATTGACGATTTATGCCAGCATGAACTGGTGATAGAAAAAGAATGAGGTGAGAATCAGGCCCATACAACTTCCTTTTTTGATTCACTTGGATGAGATTCCAAATGCCCACACACTTAGGCATGATTATCCTCAACTTGCCATTTTGTGCAACTTCATTTGGCCAGCTCCATATTTAGCAGAAACTGGAGATGTTCCACCAAAGTCCTATGGAGAAAGCCAGCTGATCAGAGCTCCATAACACAAAAGAAAGCTCAACACTTATTGGAATGTATAAAGAGAAAACTCCCATCTCTTCCAAAACTCACATTAGAATCTGGAAACTGTGCTAAGGATTTAATTTAGCAAGTTTCTTTCGCAATAGCCCACTCCCCATGAAGACAATAGTGTCTTCTATAATTTCATTCAAAACCCACTCTTTTTTTTGATGCTGTTGTTGCACAAAACAATAACAGCTATGCAAATTTATTTTCTAGCACAGGCCTAGAGTAAAATCCGGGTTTAATGAGGATTTTGCTACTGATCTCAAGAGCAGATTTTAATGAACTCTGCATGCACACTTGCATATGGACGAGAGCTTCATTCAGTAACCCACACTTTTCTTTCTTTCTTTTGCTTTGACAGAGCACGTAGTTTCTTATAGTGATCCAGCTATCCTTTGTAGTGAACTTGCTTATCAGACTATAAATTCAAAATTCCTTTAGAAAAGTTTGCAAAACAAGACTTATAAAGATATATGAAATATATCCCCAGCTCCCTGTGTACATATGCTGTATGGCATACCATTATATCATTTTCCCTGGGTCTGCCATAAAAGGCAAGAACTTGAGTGTAGAAGTCAAGGGGCTGACGAATGTGTGTAATTTAGTGAAACTATTGGGCTAATCCCCTTACCCCCACCCTCTTGGCTGAGCTGTGAGAGCCATGAGCCAGCTGGATGAACTCTCTAAAAGGAGGAACAGATACCAGCACTCTGATAAGAAACAGAGCATTCACTTGTCCTAGTTACAGTCGGGAAACAATCAGCACTAGTTCTCTCTCACAAGAAGGATGACTTTCTTGCATGAAAGATATAACTAGCCCTGTATTTAACAGCAGGGCCAGATCCATTGAAACATATGGAAGGACCTCTAGTGGCACACATTATCTTTTATTTCAGAAACAAAGCTTTGCATGTTTGGACCCTGCATTACCCAAACATTTCTTAGCTATCATAAGGGAGGGAAAAAAGGCTTTTGATAAGTGAAATGCAGAAGCATAGCCTATTCAAGTTCTTATTTACATCCGAATTTGTCTTCATGCTGGTGCCAGCAACAGACAACAGCATATCTGAGACCATATCCTAAAGGATTTTGGTGCCTAGATTAGAACTAAGGTGCCCGTTCCAAAGCTGCAACACTGAAACCTCCTGCAGCTACAGCGTACCTTACAGATACATGAAAATCGTTCACACTTGGTGCTGTGTTAATGCCTATGGTTCATAACAGCATGTATTGGTGAATGTTCATGGGCACTTCACATATGACAGTGCAAAATAACTTGCAACCTAAACAGCAAAGGCCACCCTTAATCCATGAAATCCTACCTAAGGTTCCCAAAGGCACATGTAACTTTGTTAAGCGTTTGCATTACAGAACAGAGCTTAGAACACCAACAGTGGCAGACATGATTTTATATTCAAATAATTGTTTGTAAGTGTCGAATTAGGAGACAAAGGACAGTGTCCATTGCCATTTATATAATCTTACCTGAATCACTTGCCCAAGAGATGTGAGGCATTTTTTTCCTGAGAATTTTGAAGATGTGTTGTTAAGGAGACATTTCTTTTCTTACCTCACTGCAGACTGAAATACTGTAGAAACACTCTCCAAGTCTTCTAGCTGAAGTGGAGCGATTAGTAGTCCTGTATTGGTACAGGAGAGAAAGCCCATGAGAAGGACAGAGAATGGAGGCTATAAAAAAATGCATGATCAGCTATGGAAACTGAATTGAACTTGCCATATTATATTGGCTTGACACGTTGTGTAGTAAAAAACCATGAAGTTCTGAAAGTACCTGAATTCTCTAGGCAATCTAACAGAAGTCTTTGTCATGTACTTTTGTTGATTCATCAAATTTCTGGTTAACTTTCAGTCATAATTAGATTCCTGGCTACTAATTACATACAAATATATTGAGGACAGGAAGATGACTAGGAATAGTCAGTATGGCTTTAGGAAGGAGAAATCACTCCTGACCAAATGAATAGCTTTCTGTGATGAAATGACTGGCTCAGTGGATAAAGGGAGACCAGTGGATGTTGTTTATCTTGATGTCAAAGAGTCTTTTGATACTGTCTCCCACAGTAGCCTCCTAGACTCATTGATGAAGTATGGGATAGATAAGCGAGCACTGAGTTGGACTGAAATCTGGGTGAACTTTCGAGCTCAAAGCACTGGGATCAGCAGCACAATGTCCAGTTGAAGGTCAGTCTCTAGTGGTATATGCCAGGTATTGATATTGGAAACAGTGCTGATCAAAAGCATTGTAATAACTGTGACACTGAGATAGAGTGTACTCTTACCAACTTTGCAGATGATACATAACTGGGAGGAGTCATTGGCAAACCAGATGATGGTGCTGCCATTCAAAGGCACCTGAACAGTCTGGACAAGTAGGCTCAACAGAATCTCATGAAGTTCAGTAAAGGGAAATGTAAGGTCCTTCTCCTGGGGAGGAACAATGCCAGGCAGGCACTGGGAGCCTGCTGGCTGGAAAGCAATTCTTCAGAGAAGAACTTGGGGGTAAACACCAAACTGATCATGAGACAGCAATGTGTCCTTGCAGCAAAGAACTCCAACAACTGGGAAGAACATTGCCAGGAGGTCAAAGGAGGTGATCTTTCCCCTCCACTCATCACTGGTGAGAGGTATCTGGAGTGTTGGGTTCAGTTCTGGGCTCTCCAGTACAAAAGAGACATAGGAATATGGGAGAAGGTCCAGTGAAGCACTATGAAGATGATTAAGCAACTGGAGTACCTCCTAAAAGAGAAGAGACTTAGAGAGTTGAGGCTGTTTAGCCTGGGAAGAGAAGGCTCCAAGAGGGATCTTATCAGTGCACATGAATATAATACCTGATGTAAGAGCATAAAGAAGAAAGAGTCAGGCTGCTTGTAGTGATGTCTAGTGGCAGGGCAATAGGAAATGGGTGCAAACTCAAATTTCTTAAATGTAGGAATTTAATTAATTTATTTATTTATTCTGAAATGGTGGCTTGACACTTGGACAAGTGGTGATGTCTCCATCCTTGCAGATATTCAAGACCCAACAGGACAGGGCCCTGAGTAACCTGTGCTAGGGTGATCCTGCTCTGAGCAGGGGTTGGACTAGATGATCTGCAGAGGTTGCTTTCTGTCTCAGCATGCTGCAGTTCTGTCATTCTGTAATGCTTAATTGCAACATGACGCTAGGGAGGCATGTATGTTCATGACATTCTTTTCATCTTCCTTATCACCACAAAGACAGAACACCAAAATAAAATTATTTGGAAAAAAGTCTTCAGTATTAAAGAAATATCTTTGAGAAATGATTATTTTCATCTGTAGGGTGGACATGAGGATTCTTTTTCAGTGAGGTGCAAAGCAGCTCCATGGCTGCATATCAGTAAATAATGATAAGTCTCATGGACTAAGGGAAGGAAAAATGGAGATTCTCTTGGTAGCTGAAAGGCTGGAGAAGAGAGAAAGCAGGAGTGAAAGAGAATAAATGACATATCATGGCTGACCAGGTAATACCATTTATTTAATTGTATTTCCATTGCCTTTCCAGTACTGTTTCCTCTCTTTCATAATGCATTCTGTCTTTCTACTCTAAACACTTAGAGGCACAATCCATGCCTTGTTCAAACAGTTTAAATAAGACTAAAATTGAAAGTAAAATACTTGTCTGGTCCAACAACAAATCCTACTTTCAATCTTGTTTTTAATCTGTCTATAACAAACACTGTTTTGTTTTTTACACAAAACAACCCCCAACTGATCCATAGCATCCAAGAGAGGCACTCTTAGCTAATTCAATACTGCAACATTTCCATATAACAAAAATCAACATTGGAATTTGAAAAGCCTTACATAGGCCATCTGTGTTATGGGTTTTAACATACATTTTTGATCCTTGCTTCATTCCAGGTTTCACAGAACATCAGGACTGATCATCAGGTTTTAATGGTAGCCCATGAATGTTCAGTGATCTCCTCAAAACAAGAAGTCAAACAAGGGTCTATATTCACCAATTTTTTGTTTGACAAAAGTCAAACAAGAGTCTATACTCACCAAAGTTAAAGCTTGCCTAATCCTTCTGGAGCTTTTTACCTCCCACCCAAACGGGTGTGAGATCCAGCTGGCAGCAATGAGCTGTGCATGTGCACTCAATCCCAAACATAAGCCCCTGCCAGGGCAGAGAAGCATCTCACTGCCCCAGCATGGAGCTGGATACCTGGCTTGGAAGGTGATTCCCACTTCAAAACAGCTCTCAAACTTTGCTAGATTTTCTTGTTATTCACCTCTTATATAGTTATTCACTCTAAAAAATTAGTGGAAAGCTTCTATCTCAAGCTTTCGGTAATGAAAGTTATTTTAAAAAGACAAATGGGGTAAACAGCCAATATTTTTTTTTTTTTCCTATGCAGACTGTTTTAACCCTCTTCGTCACTTCTAAGAGCTAAAAAGAACTGAGGAATTCAATTTTGAAAACAATTTCTTCCGTAGACGATGACAAGCAGCCAGGGAAGGGCTGTTAGTTGCTGTGTAAATCAGTCCCTGCAAGTGTTCAGGCTGGTCACACAGCTTCTACTTGGAGAGGGAGAGGATGCACTCTGGCAAAAAGCACATCCATGTAAAAGAAGATGTTGTTTGTAATGCAATACCACCCAGCAGCTTGGAGGTTGGTCTTGGTATATGTTGGACAAGATAACCATTGCAGGTATTCTGAAAACGGCAGAAGGGCTGAAATAATCTCCTTGAATGGAAGGAAACCAGTGCCTCTTTGGATCAGTCATTACTTCTCTGTGCTGCTTCAGATTTAAACAAAAAATATTTCTTCACTCAGTCATTTTCTACTCTATGTCTAGACACTCCTGACATGTCTGCTCCATCATGGCAAGACATCTCCCATCTACCAAGGCCAAGCTTCCTTTAAATACCTTAGGTCTGCAGAAAACTTTCTTGTACTAACAGATATTTTCTTTCACTGACTAAACTGGCTTCTCACAAGAGTGAAGTATGCTCATTATGTTTGTGTTTGGTTTATGTTTAGGTTGGGTTTTTTGGCCAACATAACAGCATCTTTTCAGGCATTCTGATATCTGCAAGCGTTGGGGAAGTAGTTGCATTCCTGAGAAATAAAGTAGGAGAGAGATAGGTCTTGCTGTTAAGTTGAATGCTTAGGGTAAGTTATAAGAATATAACTTTCCTTCAGGTAATTTTTCAGGCTACTGCTGGAACCTGTCTGGCATAAAGTAGTTCCATGCCACTGGAGCTACATGATAGAGCTGAAAGGCATCATAGATACCCCGCAGGGGTGCCATGTGTTCTTTGTGGGGAGGAAGGTGGAAGAAGTGTCCTGATATTACCAGCGAGGAGATGAAATAGCGATGAAACCCTGTTCCCGTAAGCACCATCCTCTCAAGTTTCCTGTTTGTTAGAGTAAAAATCCTTTGGCATAGGAGAATATGGTTGAAACGGTTTCTGTCACACCATGCGGTGGGATTAGGAAGAAGCACAGGCTGCAACTCAAGAGGCTATTCACTATTATAGCTTGCTAGGGGATCTAGCTCCTGTTAGGTGGCATGTCTGAGGTCAAGGGTTGTGTTGCAATCTGCCTGAAAATGCCTGGGATGGGTTACAAGGAAGACTGAAACCTGAGCAACTGTATTTGCCTTGTGTTTAGTGTGGCAAGTATGAACATCCCAAAGTCCAGGCTTAAGTCCTTCTGAGTTGGAGTCATGAATTGTACAAACTAACATTGTGAATATAGGAAAGAATTTGGAGTTGAATACAGATCTCATTTGTTTGTCAAAATACGACAGCATCTCTAGTGAGTAGAGCTGTTGGAGAAAAATATGTGCATATATTTACATGGATGAGAGCTACCTTAGCTGCTTGTCTTAATTTAACCCCAGCCAGCAACTGAGTCCTACACAGCCACTCACTCACGCTCTGCCTGCCCCCTGTGGGTTGGAGGAGAGAATCAGAAAAGCAAAAGTGAGAAAACTCACGGGTTGAGATAAAGACAATGTAATAGGTAAAGCAAAAGCCCTGCATGCAAGAGTAGCAAAACAAAGAATCAATTCACTACTTTCCATTGGCAGCAGGTGTTCAGCCATCCCCAGGACAGCCAGTCTCCATCACATGTAATGGTTACTTGGGAAGGTAAATGCCATCACTCTGAATGTTTCCCCCTTTCTCCTTCCTCTCCCTGCCTTTTATTGCTGAGAATGAAGTCACAGGGTATGGAATATCCCTTTGGTCAGCTGAGGTCAGCTGTCCCAGCTGTGTCCCCTCCCAACTTCTTCTGCAGTTCCAACCTACTCTCTGGTAGGGTGGTGTGAGAAGCAGAAAAGGCCTTGACTTTGTGTAGGCACTGCTCAGCAATAACTGAAACATCCATGTATTATCAACCGTGTTTCCAGCTCAAATCCAAAACACAGCCTCATACTAGCTACTATACAGAAAATTAACTCTGTCCCAGCCAAAACCAGCATGCTGCTCCAATAGGAAAAATGTTTTAAATTAAGAGTTGTCTCTTTATTTCATGGAAGTGTGGTGTGGTGCAAATAACAAACACATTGAGGACCTAAAGTGCTTCTTAACAGAGTGCTTGGAGCCCTGACTATTCTTGGTATTCTCATCCTGCTGCTGCTCTGGAATCCACTCATAAAACAGTTTCATAGGAGCCTCTTTTCATTTCATATGCCTTTTGAGGTACAATTAGTTCTCAGAAGAAAGTGTTCTGTATTCAGATGTAAATTCACAAGTCCAAGCTTATTTCTGCCGTTTTAACTGATTAAATCATCTATCTGTATGCCTGGTTTTATTGGGACAGTGCAAACCATTTTTAAGTCATGCAAAATATATTTTTGTGGATCTAATTTCCTGGAAAGCTGCCAGGACCTCTTGTCTCATTTGAGTATGGTGTTGTGGGAAACAAACATGAAGAAGAGAAGCTGCGGAAAATGAGGTATTGATAGAACTGTTAGGAAATTTGGGTAAAATTAGACTGTTTTACAGTTTTCTATTTTACAGAACATTCTAGACAGGTTTTTAGTCATGGATATAACATGCCTCTACAAATGGGAGGTTACACAGCACATAATGAAAAATGTTTTCCTGACTAAAAGGTTTCATTTATATCTGTGCCAGAAATAAAATAGTCTCTGATTTACAGTTCTGCTGGCTGAACAAATTGTTTGGTGTGGAAACTTCAACAAAATTTTATGGCCTCACTTTTCTCATTAGGCATCTTTCTCTGTCCCCTGAAAACATACTTCATGCTGAATTCAGCCCTCTTTGTTCCTTCTTTCGTTTTGCTGCTGAGTTTGATCTCTTCAACATGGTTAAGTTAGAGTTTCAGCCATTATATCTGATTTTGTTGCCAAAGTCTTCTTTCCAGGAGTAAGACTTTTCCTCCTGTGCTCTTGTTTTCCTTAAACAAAAAAAATATGAATTTTATTTAGCATATCTTTTGGAAGTCCTTTCCTTCTGGGCATTTCCATCTGTTTAAGTCCTTCTGGTACATGTCCCTGTTTAAAGTCAAGTACTTTTTGTGACTACATTAGCCCTGATCATACCTGCCATTATCATATCACCAGTACCAGTTTTATACTTCAGGTGAGATCCCAAGGGGTTTGATAGTTTTATTCTGTTGCTACTAATTACTCTTCTCTTTCTGTGCTCTAATATGAACACTCTTGGCTAGGACATACTCATTCATGCTGCTGTGAATGTCGTCTAACTGATCCAAGCTATCACACCATCCAATGTGGAGTCATGGCAAAGATCTGGGAACACCTTCCAAATGAGCCTGAACCTTGTACTGTCTGGCAGGCAGTATTCCTACTGCAGCACAGTTGGACATCCAGGCTAAATACTCTTGCATTGTAGCATGGCCAGGTAGCCCAAGCATGGCTCTGTACGGAAATAGCTATGCTCTTTCTGGGTCTGGGATGTAGTGACATCAATGGTACTCCAGAAATTCCTGAGTCTGGGATGTACTAACATAGATGGTACTCCAGGAATCTCTGTGCTGATCTCTGTTGTGCAATGCAGACATGCTCCTGAACTCCCAGTCCCCTCTTTGCACAAAGACACAGATATGCAGCTGTAGATGCATAAATTTTACCCTTCATTCACGAAAATATTTACCTTGTCATTAAAATTTGAATCTATGTTTCTCAGAATCCTGAACTGGCAAGATGTTCAAGAACATGCTTAAAACTCACCAAATTGCAATTTATAGAACTTGCAGCATCCACATAAGGCAACTGTTTCTATTTTCATAGAGAGAATGAACACCTGAATAAATATAATCATGAAAAGTAGCATAGCTCTCCAAGAAGTATAAAATGAAGTTAATATGTGGCTTGATCTTCCACTGTGTGGTTCGTATCATTGGTTATACTCTTAAATCTCTCCCGTACTGCAGATCTGGTAGGTATGAACAGTGAATCCTAAAATGTGACACCATAGGTTCTCTTGCCAAACCATGTAAATAGACACACGTATAAGTGGCACTGTGGGAACCATGTCATCTGCATTTTTTCATCTCTTCCTGCAAAGGACCTTTGTCAATATCCCAGAAGACAGCAGTAAAATTGCATGGGCTTTAAGGAGGACCACCTTTTCATTACAGATAGCTGGAATCACTGGCAGTGGAAAGGTGCTGCCTGGAACATATCCCTCAGGTACAGTAGGGTCCTGCAAGCAGCTCTGTCACTTCCATGTTGACTTTTGCAATAGATTAGTCACAGGCCAGACTGATTTCACTAAAATTCCTCTTCTTGAGGTCTGATTTACTAAGTATTTGCAATACAATTATGAGTGAAGAATGGGAAAATGATGTGGTAGAAAGTAATTTGCTGACTGTATAATGACTCAGATGCATCAAGAATAAAATGATCAGACTTTTGCTAAAGTCTTAATTTGCCCTTCATATAACTGTGTTACTGATGTGTTTTATTATCCTACCTATAAAAGACACATAGAGAGGGTCTCACTTTTTCTGGATTTCTGGATGGAAGCATAAGAATCCATCACTACTAACTAGACACAGTCTCTGCTACTGCCAACATCACTTAGTCAGAGGGTTATGCTCATAAGTATTTAATTGCAGTCTGGAGGTAGAGTTCTCATCATCCTGCAAGATCTAGCTCACAGATATCCCCCATTTTACTTTGGTGTAGGAACCATCCACATCTGGTCAATCCTGAGGACCTCTTCACAGTGGCAGTATGAGTGCTGTCTTCAGTTCATAAGTCATAATAAACACATCTGATAGCAAATAAAGCAAAACCAACCCCAAAACAACAAGTCTGTCCATCAGAATTCCTTCCACTGGAAGAAACTGTTTGACATTTAACCTCAATGGCAACAGAAAAACCCCTTTGCCGTTGCTCAGCTTTGCTCACAGTCTCAATAATGAGGATAAGGCAATTGTGGGTTCCACCCTGGGGCACTTTGGTCATTGGTGCCACATATGCCTCAGTCCCCTGCCCTCTTTAGCAGCACATTAAATGCACTGAGATGGGGCCCTTCAGTGCTCCTGCCTACTTCAGGACAGCAGCAAGTGTCTTTTCCAGCTTCTTTTTGCTCTCCGTGTCAGGTCACTGGGGAACTGTCCAGCAAATGAGCACCTTCTAAAATCAAGATGGCTTGGAGATTTATTTCGTGCCAATATGTCTGAGGCCCAGCGGGGGTGGAAGAGAAATAGTTGTGACTTTCAGGCTAGGACAAAGCTCAGCAATTCAGGACTGAACAGTAATTAAAAAAAGAGAGGAATCACAGAAGAGAAAACTGTCCACAATCACTATTACAGCCCCTGCAGCTGTTCACACCACGTTCAGTGCCACAGATAAAGAAAATGTCCCAAAGAGCAGGGTGTTAGCAAAGGATACAGACCTTTAGGGACATTTTTACTTGGTGACAAAAGTTCTCAGAGTTTGAATGTGATAGACACAAAACTCCTAAAATCACAGCATGAGTATTGAGACAGTTAAGGAATACTTGATTCTTTAACTCAGAAATTCTTAATTCCTATCTACTTCCTGCCTCTGGCAGCACAAGAAGTTCAGTGCTGCTGAAATGAATGTGAACACAACTGTCTCCACCTGTCTATCACAGGACTTTGCCTCAAGCACCATTTTCCTCATCTCAGTGTTCCGTGCTGATCCTTGCCATGCCAACTGCCCCAGGAGGGATGCTGCAAAGCACCATGGCACACGGCTCCTCCTCTTCACTTTGGAAAAAATTGTTAAAAACACTGAGGACAAGATCAACTCAGCACCTGTTTGAATCACAGGTGGGTGGAATCTTCTTAAGGGTCTGTGGTTTGGGAGATGTTACAGTCTGATGAAAGCCCATCTGGAACCACTGGGGATCATTACACTTATTTTAGTCAATCACAGAATAGTCCAGCCAGATTGTCTAGATTTAGATAGCTCTGCACAGAACAGGGCTGTTAACAGACATTTTGCTTGTGAACAGCTCTTTTCCCTGCCAATGTCTACAAGTGCTTCTGTTATTCTGCTCTCCTAATAAGTGCAGTATTAAAAATGTTTTCTGTAACACTGAACCACGAGACTGTTATCACAAGCTCCCTCCATTCTTCTGGCTCAAGAGAGTGCAAAGATCTTGAATGTTTGTGTATAATTATGAAGAAAGACTGTAACTTTATGCAGAAAGTATTGATTTCTGTTACATTAAAATCAGTGACAATTAATTATGTCTCAGAGTGCTCAAGTTTCTGGTCTTGCCAAAAAGAATTTTTTCTCCATTTGGAATGAAATATAAGCATCTTTTCTGAAAAAGTGTGTAAGTGCATGTGTGTATGCGCCTGCTTTTCTGATCCATTTGTACATTTATAGTATTTTGGGCAAAAAGTGTTTCAGGCAAGAAGTATTTCTCACTCCATTTTCACATAAACTATTCAAAAATTACTGTGAAGACTGGCATTTCTCCCACACATGACTCAGGGAGGTTGTTCTGCCCCTTTGCAAAGCACCAGTGTGTCTGTGCACCCAGAGCAGCAAAATTGAGATTGTTGACTTGGATTGAACACCAGCTAGAACTAATGTTTGTGGCTGGACCAAGGTACACTATAGCACTGGTTTCTATTGAAAACAAAGGCACAGGCGCACACTACAAGGGTGTATTATATCATCATCAGATGTTTCATATTATTCCCTGACAAAATAATGCATCAGTATTTATTATGAAAACTAACTGATTTGGTCCTGTGTCAATTTTATTTGTTATCAGTGCGTTTTAGTTTTTGGTGGAACTTTGCCAACTTTGCCTGTTCTCCTTGCTCCAACCAAGCCTCTGAAAGCTGACTTTCACAGGCTGTCTGTGATTAGACAGTGGGGTCTCTGTAAGTGTGGTCTCATATGAGCAGCTGTATGTTTTTTCTGTAGAGGGAACTTGTCATTAAAAAACTGAGAAGATGAGTGGGTGGTACCTTGGGCTGTTTTTCTTTTAATTTGGCCCTCGTTTACTTTAGACACTATGAAGGAGTCCGCATTAGCTGATGGTGCCCACAATTCACTTGTACTGATGAAGACAGCTTGACAGCTGCATAAATCACTGCTAGATACCACTAATAGATTGCTGCATACAAATTTGTACAGGACCACCCAAGCACAGCTTGGGGGCAGCCCACAGTCACACTAAGCTTGCACATAAGTACAGTAATGCAAATTTGCTTAACTCTTCGTTAGCATTTTGTATAGTTTTTCTTTTAAGGAAGGTATCATTGTTTCTCCACTTGCTCGTAGGCTACTTGCTAGACAGGTGAATAAAATTACCAGTGTCCAGTGCTTCCCACTATCAATAGCTGTGGACTTGAAGTAAGTTTTATGTGTTTGTTCATGTAGAGATACCAGCTTGCTTCCTCGTCTTGAATTGTACAATCTGGCAGGAGGGAGAAGGAGAATGAAAGGGATAGGGAAAGAGAAATGAGTTTCTAGCTCAGTATAGAGAGAAAAGCTTGGGCAGGGCAAAGTGTTCATTAAATAGCTACAGTATGCTGCCTGTCTAACAGCAAGGAATTGTATCCTGCCATCTGTAATTAAAGACACAATGGAGGTCAGGACTTGGTAACATACCCGTCAAAAAGAATAATGCAAGAGCAGGAACTTGTTTCTAGTGGCTGTACGTGCAAATCTCGATGAGGAGTTTAGCTGCCACATTGAAAGCTAGAAAGCTATTGATCCGCTGCCACCTCACATGAGCCAAGCCCTGGGAAGTGTTGATCAATAGCAAGGTTATGTTATCCATCATGGGACATGGGATTAGATGTTGCAATATCATCAGATGCTCTGTGTCATCTGCAGGACTCTCCAGGGCTGTTGCAACCGCCAGCTACTGACCCTGTGTCTTTCTGCAGTGGCAGCTGCTAATGGATTCTTGACCTTTTGGCTAATGACTACGGTATCAGCAACTTTATGGTTGTCATGTGCCCTTCTCACTTTAAAGAAATTGCAGGCTTGTGCTAACAGACTTCACTTTTCTGGCATTCCCATCTCAACCTGCTGCAGTGCTAAATTTCCTGTCTTTCTTCCCAGTATAACATTAATCAGAATGCCAATATAACAATATCTGAAACATTTCTTCCCTATCCTCTAGCTGTTACTAGAGATAAGAGTTTCTTAGATAGGAATTTCCATATTCCACTCTCACAGCCTGATCTCTAACATGGACATACAGAGAGTCAAAACTTCATAGCTGTGCATTTCTGTAATTTGCACACAATTACCATACGTGTGTACAAAATTACAATTCACAGGTGGCTTTTTACCACAAACAGCCATTTGTACGGGCAATTCCTAAGCCTGGGTGTATGGTCATGGTAACAGTAATGGGGTGTTTGTATGTGTGTCTTGTGGGAATTAAATCAAAATCACAAACAAGTGTTGTACAACTCTTATGAGGGGGTCAGCAAGGGAATTATTCTGCGTTTCCTTTTTTTTCTCCTCTGGTAACCTTTATTTTTTTGCCATATCTGTTTCCATGCTAGCATCTGGAAGTTGGCTCTCCATGTCATGTTGTTCCATTTGATCCATTTTTGGTATCTGAAAGCCAACTAAAATCTCCTTTGGGACAAGCACACTCAGCATCATGGTGCCATACCTGCAAAGTCTCAGTCTGAAGGAGGCGGGTGATGCGGACAGAAGACAACCTGCAAGAACCGACATGCTTGTTCACATCTGTCAAAAAAAAAAAAAAGAAAAGGAGAAGGAATTTGAGCAAACATTCACACTTACCTAAAGCTTTTTCCTGTTTAAAAGAAGTCTTTGTTTTCCAGTCAGAGACCTGCAATAATACTTTCTGGCTTGGAATCACTTGTATTCCAGTACTGGATATGATAGAGTAGTATGTATAATGACATTGACCATTAGCAAATAGGAGACCTGTAAATGAGTTTTAATTGCAGGTAGAAAGACTCCAGAAGTGTCTACAGCAGTGAACTGAACAGACAGGCAAACTTCAACATAAAGGTCATCTAGTGTATGTTTCTTGGCAATAGTCTAATGAGTTACATGTACTGTCAGTTATTTTTCATAATATGCCAAAGCTCAGCATCATACCTTGCACAATCATGAAAGCACAAGTGGTTTTGATAAGTCTAAAAGGCCTTCATCAGTTTTAAGTATTTGCTGCATTCCTGCACTCAATTACATATTCTGAGAAACTGGCAAATGGGTGCAGCTACAAAGGATAGCAGGGGCGCTCAACAGGGTGGTAACGAATGCCATGTCAGCTCTCGGATTACATTTATTGACTTCGTACCTCTAAAGTAAAGAAAAACCTTTATTAAAAAAAAAAAAAAGAAGAAGAAAGAAAAGAAAGAAAATAAAAGAGACAAAAACATATTCTTGTGCACATCTGGTTTGATTTTATTTCTTTAAAATTAGATTTGTTTTCTTCTTTCACTCACAGGAAATATATTTAGGAACAATGTTCATCTTGGAATGGCATGTAGTGGTATGGCATGCTGACACTTTTTGAAATCTGTTTACTTTCTACCAGTCAACAGTTGCTAAAATGTTCCTGGAATGAACAGTGGTTTTTTATCCCTGGAGTGTTCAGACCTTTGCATCCAATTATAGTACTTTCTTACGCTCATGATTAACCTCCAAACTGCCTTGATGGCTGGGACACCCATTAATGGCGGTGGGGGGCGGGGGGGAGAAATCTTAAATGAACTTGTGTGCTGTAATGCCAGGTTCTTCAAGACTGAGTGATCTTTTCCTGCCTCTGGTTTCTGGTGCTGTGCTCAGAGCAGCTGGGCTGCCCTGGGAACTGGTAATGTCAGGCTGTCCCTGTGAGATGCCACACTCCCATGCTGGTGCCCTTCCTACTGGTGGTTGACAATGCTTTCATGCTATTATAAGAAGGCATTTCTTGGCTTCAAGAGCAAAGCTGTTGTCGTTTTTGGTATGTACCAAGATGTTATAGAGGGTAATTTTACATCATTTTGTTTCTGGCATTTCTTGCCTAACACAAAAGACTCAGACTAAACAGCAGTAAGTTTGGGTTCTCTGCTGCACCATTTATAAAGAAAATGTTACCTCTCAGCTCCAGAGCTGTTACCTGGCTTGAGAGCTTTGGTCATAGCATTCCTTGTGAGATATGGTGGTCTCAATTAAAAGGTAGACTCTTGGCCATGCTTGGGTAGGAAGTCCCTGCTCTCCAAAGGCCACAGCAGGGCCTAGGTGGGACAGTGATGTTGGGAAGAGATCATGAGCTGCAACTTCAGGGGACCACAGAGGGAGCCAACCCACAGGGCTGGTTTCTACAGCTGCTGGAGTGGTTGTTTAGTCTATCTGACCTTATGGCCTTGGGGTTTCACTAGTGACCCTGTTCAGGCCCTTGTGTCTTTGCCTTCCCACCACTTGAGGCTTGCTGGGAGATCATGACCCCATCAGTGCAGTGGCACAGGTGTGGACCGATAAGAGATAGGGCAGGCACCAAGCCTTTTAATACGTGTTGTTTGGGCTGCCCATCTCAAAGAAGCTTTGTCAGTTACCCTTAAAATGGGTTATGCAGGCAAGCCTGGGTCTTGCTAGACATGAAAGAGAGTCAGTAACCTTAACAACAATAAGAAGTTTGCACCGTGATTGTGTGAGTGTGAGCCGGTCCTGGAGCTGTACAAATGCTCCAAAAACTCTGGGTGCTAGGTCTGTACCATGGAAAATCTGTCTCCCCCAGGACATCAGGAAAGATACTGTTCAGTCTAGAAAGGCTGTTTCAGGACTATCCTCAACTATGTGTTACTGTATAGGGCAAACAGCCCTTGTACTCTTTCTGAGCTGAATGATGATGAGGAAATAATTTTTTGTCAGGAAGAATGGTGTCAGCAACAGTCAACAAATACTGAGCAGACTAAGGAACACTTAAGCCATTTATATGCATTCTGAGTCTTTAAAATTATTTATTATTTTGTGCTGCTTGCCACTAACTTCTATGGACAATTCTTTGCCTCCCTGTCTTTTTACAAATTCATGCTAGAGATGATGCTGATGATGGTGTTCATCACCATTTTTTTTTTTAAAGTTATCATGTGATCACACATAATCATGTCATATACATGTCTCTATTTCCTGTTTGGACAACGGTATTTAAATTTATTAAGTCAGTCACATTTACCAGTGGAAGTATCAAAGTCCACAACCATTTCCCAATTTCCACACAGAAATTGATGTCATCACCAGCACTCTCCCAGTACAGTTCAGTAGCATACCTGAGACCATCAAAGAACAAGGCACTCATTACAGGTCTAAGGTGACTTCTGCATTTTAATTTGAGTTAATGTTCCTGGAAAGTTTTTGAACTCGAGTCCCATGGCTATCCAGAGCTGCCACTGCCTGCCAGGGTGAGTGTTAGGATCCGCCTGGCTGCATTCTGTCAAATGGTTGTTTAATGAGGCATCCCAGCAGCTGCTCTGGGTTGCTGTGTTTCCAGATGCATTGTTTTGGTGTGAGGATTACTGTGTTCCAGTAATTTAAATTATGCGGTGATCAGAAACACTACTTAAGCTCTGTGAGTACAAAAGCAATGGCCTGATTAACTGAGCAATAATTGGGAATTTTAACTCAAGGCATCTTTACAAACAACCTTTGCCAACTACATGACTACAAAGGACGAGTTGCAGTCCTCCATTCCCACCTAATGGTTCACCCTTGAAAAAGTGGAGGGGGAAAACCACTTGTCTCTGGCAATTTACTTTATCTATCAAGAAACTAGGTGTTTTTTAAATAATTTTTGAGAAGCTAATGATAAAGTAGCAAATATTGAAAAGTGATTAACTGTACAACAAATTGGATCCACTTAACAGCCTCTTTAATACGTGCTTTTAAAGGTTTCTTTGTAGCAAAATGAAGAATTGAGAAAATTAGCATCAATATGATCTGAGTAAAGGCTCTTATTTTCTTTTAATTCTTTTTGGTTTGTCTTTCTTTGTCATTAAAGCTCAGCTAATCTCTCGTATCTTGGAGCCAATTCCCACTGACAGGGTGGAAGGAATAAAAAACTCCCACTGTCTTGGTGATAAGTTATCTAAAGAAAGATCACCTGTTACACAAACTTTCTCTGTTCATCCTTCTCGGATGTTTTGAGCTTTAGGGAGGATTAAAAGGGAAGAAAGACGAAGAAGAATACATGCTAAAACTTTAAAGTGCCCTTTGGGAAGGTATGTAGCTAAGTAAATTAGCCTTATTCTTCTCTCACTTACACTAATGTAACCTCAAAAGAAGTACACAGTATTAAAGAGAACAGCATCAATGTAAAGCCAGGATAAGGGAGAGAAAAATCAGTCCCAAGCTGCTTTTAAGTACATTGGAGTCACACTTAAATGGCTCAAGCTTTTCACAGATTGTTTTATATGACTGCTGCACACCCTTCAACCTGAGCACATAGAAACATTGGAATTGAAAGATGGAGCCAAATTCTAAAGCTAAAACTTGCGAATGCTGCAGAAGTACAGATCTGAGTTTTGCTGCTGGACCTCAGTCACATCGTGGCACTAGCCAGGTTTCAAGGTCCAAACACATTTGTATGTTAAGGAGGGTGCAACAATAAGAGAGATCAAACTTTTTGGGTTGGACTTATTTCTGTTTAATATGTAATTGTATCAGTGAACTTTCCAAAGCCTGTGTTGATACTTCAGCTGGAGCACATCGGTATAATAGTACTGACGTCATTGGAAATTCATCAGTTAACCCAGCCTCACATAGACAAATTGTGACTGTTTTCCAAATGAGGATTTTACTTGAGCAAATTGATAACTTTGAAATAATTTATGAGGAAATAACTACAAATCTCTAGAAGCTGAAGGGTTCATTTTGTCAAATATTTTTTTGATCTTGTTTACGGCTTTTGTGTCTTGTAAATTCCTATCAATTTTACTGAAATTCCACTGAAAACATACTTCAGCTGGTTATGATCTTGACTGTCTCTGCATGATCCAAACTCCACTTGCAACAAGGGCCCAAAAGCTGTGCAAATCTTAGAAATGCTTCCAGCAAGTCCAGAGTTTTCTAAAATAACATCTTATATGTGTTGTTAGCAATATCTCACTCTGCTAGGGGAAGAAAGTCTAGGATTCAAAATAGTTCTAAGATGAAAGGGTTGGTAAACACCTACCAACAGGGTGAATTGTATAGCCAATACACCTAACTGTAGGTAGGTATTTCTGAGAAATGGTGAAAATTTTAGAGATACTACAGAAAAGTAGTTTGAATTCTGTGCGCGAGTCCTCCAACGCACTCAGACCTCCCTGTGTGGATTCCCTGTTACTGAGAGCTATATGGAAAAATTTTCTTGGACTCTGTTTTCCTCCAGTGCTGCATAAAGGGTGGTGTCCAATATCTTCCAAATTAAATAACAAGTTTGGTGTCCAAATGTTATGTCCAAAACCCACGTCCAACGCAATCCAGAGGAAGCTGGATCATCTTCAGAAGTGGTTAAAGGGATGAAGCCAAAGCTGACAACATCAAAGGCATGCTCTGATTCTCTCACTTATCTGGGTGAAAGGATGATATTGGATCTTAGGAAGTCTCTTCTCCTTGAGGATACATTCTCATGCCCTCCTGTAAACATCTGATACTTGTGCTGCAGCTGAGGAACTCCTTGACTGCAAGAGGTCAGATGACCGCCAAGGAGTTCATTATAGAGCTGGAATCTTCTGCGTTGTGGTAAGGAAGGAACATATTGTTATCATTAGATTATTTGAACAAAGGGAATATCTGACTTGCTCTCAAACTGGTGTTACTTGTATTTACAGCTTTCTTGTCCTTACTGACCTCTGAATTTCAGGAAGCAGCATGAAAAGTAAAATGACTCATTAAAAATAAGTGCTGTAACTTATCCTTTTAAGCAAGTTACATTCAGGAATCAAGAACTTGCAATAAGGATGATGGTGGGACCGAAGGAGCCCTGAATAAATCTTGAAAATTCAATGTCAAAAGGGATACTCAGCAAGTTAGGCTAAAATCTATAATGATAACAATAAAAACCTGAGAAATACCTGATATTGCTGGAAAGAGGTTTTCCTGCAATTTCTGGACCTGAATGGTAAAAAGAGAGAAGAAAGAGGCATTTATTGCCTAAGTTTTGCCACAAGTACTTTGGCCACACAGAGGCAGCCAGTTCCAGACAGTACCCCAGGAAGACACTCCTGGTGCAAAAAATATCTTGGAAATCTGGGAGACAAACTCCTCAACAGCAAGGAGTATAAGCTGAACTTTCTCGTGAGAAAACAAAACTCTTTCTGTGCTTCCATGGACGCGCAGTTTCAAGATGGTGCGGATGGTTACTAGCTCACCAGGCATGTAAACAGCAGTCATGGGGATTCTAGCCTTTCTTTGTGCACTCAGAAGAGTGTCTGCATGTGGGCTGTGTTGGTGACAAAGGGTTTGCCTTACTGCAACGCTAGAAAGAGAAAGGATTTTTTCTTTTAGCAAATGACACCATATCTATCAGTTTCTACATAACTGGTCCCAGTCGTGGCTTGCAGAAACGCCTGAGGTCTGTCACCTTCCAGACCTGCTCAGGCTCTCAGATAACACTAGTGAAGCTTTTACAGTGCCTGCACTCTACCCTACAGCATCTTGCACACCAGGGTGTCTTAAAGAACAACACAGACCAAACCCATCCTGGTTTTTTTTAATTTCTTGAGACCTTGCCACATCCACATGACTGACCATGGAAAAGAGGGATGACTGTGTCCAGATGCTCCATGCAACTTGGTGAGTAATGACAATGAATCACCTGAATCACCTAACTTATAATTATCACCATTATCAGTTAGTCACTTCAGCCAGCTGATTGCCCCTGGTCAGTCCCCTCAGCTCAACAAAGCATGGCAGAGGTTCCATGGCTCTGATGGACCTTGTATTGTGTCCAGAATAGCTATTCAGATTCCATGTGTTTTCTATTTTCCTTCTGTTTGTTAAAACAAAAACAAAACACTACCACCACCACCACAAAAAAGACACCCCAAACCCCAAAACAAACCAACAACAAAAACCACAAAAAAATCCACAATAAAAACAAAAACCAACCAAAAAAAGAGACCTTTAATATTTAACAGACATAATGATTTATGATTTTTATCAAGCATAAACTTTACCGGGAACACTATGTGATTGTATTTTAGGAGCATTTTAACTGCAATGAATAGCCTAGATGTAAATTGTTGCTTGAAAAATACTCCCTGCTGTACCATGCTGCTTCCTGGAAATAATACCATGCTGAGATACCAATTCAATGCTGCTTGAGAGAAAAGAGTGCTGAATCATCCCCTCCAATCACATTCTACTTCTGATCCAGAAGATAACAGATTTTGTTTCATAAAAAATAATATTTCATATGCTTAAATGTTATATCTCTTAATCAATTCCATCTACACACTGGCCCAGGTGCCAGAAGAAAAAGAGGACACAGGATCGATCCTTTTTTTCTGAAAAGATAAACCAGTCTTTGATTGAAAAACAGATTTATGAGGAAAGACAAACACTACCTCCTTTCTCCTGACATGGGATTTCATTGTTTCTCGGCGAATTTCTACCAAAGTTATGTACTTACTTCATGTGCCCAAACGCAAATATATCTTTAGCGTGTGTACTCCTAAAGAAAAAGATTTTGGAGCTTCATATTTTCATCACACGCAACTCCTGACAGCAGAAAAGAGTGATCTTCCTGAGAGTATGGGTGAAATTAAGCTACATTTGGAAAATGCTGATTCAGGAATGCATTGTAAAAATTAATGCCACAAGAATCATCTTGTCCAGTGACAAAAACACATGAAGCCCAACTTCATGAAGTTTGAGCAAAGCCTAAAGCATCCTAGGATTCAAAAGTCCCTGGGTTACCTCTTGTGGCATCACTGTTATTAGGAGCCCCTTTCACTGAGGTTTAGACTTAGGATAAATGAATGGCCTCCCTTCTCTGAGGGTACAGTTAAGGTGGCTGGTCTGAAAACTGGCAGCAAGGTGCCTACACAATTCTGTAATACAACCTTATACTGACAAGTCTTATAGATCTAAAATTTGTCTCAGCCTTTTTCAGCCATACAAGGATTTATTTGTTTATTTATTTATTTATTTATTTATTTATTTATTTATTTATTTATTTATTTATTTATTTATTTTACTGTCTGTGAGGAAAAAGGCAGAGAAGAAAGCTCCTAGGTAAACAGGTAGTGGGCAGGGCTTTCTGAGATTGCTGTAATTAGAAAAGCCTAAATGATCCTAATCAGATTTAAGAAAATTACATGCAGCAAGGAGCTTAGCAAAGTAAGCCAACTCTCTTGTTTTCCACTGGCAAAAATGATGAGTGGCAGCACAAGACTTCATTTCCTTTGCACTTGTTCCTAATCCTTTGTTTAGGAGGACTCCATTGTTGTGAGTAGGGTTTCTTTAGCCCCGTCAAAGCAAAACTGCTCTTCGGCCTGATTCCACCTGTTTGATATACTGGGTGTGGGAATAAAAGCTGCTGAATGAGAGACAGAGGGCTGTTAAGGAGTCAGGTATTTTCATAAGATTTTTTTCCATTGTGTTGTCATTGTGAGGTTTGGCCTCTGCTTGGGTTTCAGTGCCAAGCAACTTTAAGACTTTTTCTGCAGTCCTTTAGCACAGGAACCGGAGACTTCATTGGTCTGTTTCACAGAAAATTTAAAAATTGTAGCTAAATATTTTGTGCTTATTGTTGGCAATTAATGAGGGAAAGAAAATGAGAGTGGCAAAATTATGAACCTTTGTAGCTGCAAAACTGTGCTGTGACAGCTTATAGATACTATATAGTGAGATGCATACTAAGGCTGCAGTTTTTCACCACATTCCTCTTTTCCACACAAGGTGTGATACTTCCTTGACATTTATTTTGAAACCACTCTTTTGAACAAGTAATCACTTTTAAACTGTGCCTGTAGTCTGCTAATGGCTATTTAACACCACCTGTGCAATCACTCCAGGAATCTGTCACTCTTGACACTAGAAAGTACAAAACAATGAGATCATAAAACTTCCTCAGGCATAGGTCCCACACTGCTCCCAGTCTCACCCTTGCAAATCTGGACTAAGATCATTGATAACAATGGGACTGCTATGGACTGACCTCAAAGTAATTGAGAGCAGTGTCTGCAAGGCATAATAAAGTTCCCCCATATTTCACATTGGGATAGAGGTGCAGTGAGGCTGATCAACTCTAAGAGCAACATTGTTCTGTATTCCCTCTTGTGAGGGTGCAGTTAGCTTGACATCACATTTTTAGGGCTACATTAACTGATTTTCTTTGGAGAAGTTAGTACAGCACTTACTTTTACACAAACTTCAGATCCTACTTAAGGCAGGGGGAACTTTCCATTTTACTTTCTGGGGATCATGACTGGATTCCTGTTGCTTGCTCCTGTGAGATGCTGAACACCTCTTTTGAATTGTGCAGAAGTTATTGAACATCTGTCAGAAGGTGTTTAGCACTTTGGGGAGACCGAGCCGATGTGCATCTCTTTCCCCTCCTAATAAGCTTCTGGTGCAGGTAACTGTACACTTCACTTCTGGGTGGACAAAGGTTCCAGTGTTCAGCATACTTCATCTAGGTGACCAGCTCTTTAAAAACAGCAATTGATTTAAAGGGTACAATTCTCTCTAACTTGTAAATAGCTAAAGATGCAGATGAACCTGAAGAAATTTCAGTGTGTTTCCCTTTTATTTTCTTTTTTTTTTTTTTTGTTTTGAAAGAGAAGCTTCATAATCATAAGGGTTTTGTTACTCACAGGGGGCACACACTGCTGACTCCTGTCTGTAAAAAATTCTGATGGCCTAATGTCAAAAACATGCCTATAAACAACTAATGCCTCACTACTCATGCCCTTGCTGTACAGGTTCTGCATGGAAGTTGCATGTAACTGATTCTTCCAGGCTTGCTTCAACACTTACTGACTGGTCTTTCATACCAATGTAAATCACAGATGTATGGGATTCTGTACAGATGAGTGAGAAAACAGTATAACTAAAGAAGGGGACAGCATTTACTAACTTATATTGCCATTTCAGGTTAGATTCAAATCGTTGTTTCGGCTGGGAATGTTCATCAAATTGCAATGCCAGATCCCAATAACTATTGTTATTTAAGATGACAATTCAGATTAAATACTGAAATTACTATGTGTTTGTGTGTTTTTAATATTCATACAGTTATGAGCTTTTCATGTTCAGGCAGTCTTTCCTGGATAAGGTTTGAGATACAATTTTTTTCCCAAACATTTTGTTCCATGGCTTTATTCGGTGCTGTTTCAAGAGGAACTCTCAGCCTGAAATAATTTGGCCTTTTCCACAAGGTGGGACTTTGGTTTTCTAGGCCAAGAGAGCCTATATATTGAGGCTGACTGGGATATAGCAGTGCTGTGGTGGACAGTGTGCCTGTTATGCAGAATCCTGGTTAAGTGAGCATAAGACACAAGAGATGCAAGAACTATGAGGCATAAGTTTTGAGCCATTTTGTCCTCTGCACAGCGAATTTGTCCTGGATTTTCTTCTTACTCTTTCCAGTGCTTGAAACAACCATATAATTAGGCTGATTTTCCCCTCCCTCTTCTGGAGTGACTAACAAGATTGTATTTGTTTAGCAATGCAAGTTTTGAGTCCTTCTGTCTTCCAACATCCTGTCACAGTATGCTTTCCAATAACACATTGCTCAGTGCTTCATCCAGCTATCTCCACATTGTGCAGACCCACCTGTTTAACAAGCATCTCCAGGTTTTCTTCTGCATCATGTAATGTTCCTAAACCTAGTTCTCAGACATGGTCCCCACTCATTTGTTTTTTGATATCTCTTAGAAGTCTTTGGTGCTTGTCAAAAACTTCATTGATTTGTACAGACTATTCCTTCACTGCTCATGTCTGTCTGTCTCTGAATGGCAATTTCCTGGCGCAGGAATTAAACTTTCTTCAGTAAAGAGGCTAATATAGTTGTTTGTATCACTGCTTGAAGTTTGTATTAACTGCTTGAAAAAGAAATGCAGTGTTTCAGCTCTGAGTGCTAGTTTGAGATAACAAACTCAACAGTCATCAATTTCTATGGACATAACTCATTTTCAGGAGATTCAGATTCCTCACTTTTCAGTTTTATCTGAATTTTATCAGTTTTTTGTTATGATTTCTCACCATTGTCCCCATGGGTGCTTGTAACAAGATCCTACATCAACAGAAAAGGAAGAATAAAAGAGAGTTTGTTCCTTAAATACCATTGCTAAATTTGAACATTTCCTTCTATTTAAAATATATGTTGTTTTATGAACAAAACTCAGTCTGTCTAAATCCTAGTTTTCTCCCTCGGGGATTTCATGGCAAGGTTGGTGTTTTCAGAGTTTGGAGAGCTCCAGATTGTACCTGGACATCAAATGAACCTCACCTGGGGTAGGGGCCGCTTTCAGGTGCAGTGTGTTCAACCACTCCCTGCTCTTTTACTAACTGTTTTGTGTGCTTGGGCTCTGAAGTCCTCCTGCAATGAATGGTCCAGATAACACCTCTGGTTTCATTGTGACACTGAATAAATACAATTCAAAACAGCATGGGAAGCCTGTGCTTCTTATCTGATAAATGTTTTATGAAAGGCAGTATAATTAGATAAACCAGCAAACCATCAACCCAGTTAGTAAATTAAACTCAGACTGTGTTAAAATATTAAGGGTAAAATAAATGTTTAAAAGGAGCAAGAAATGCAGGTTAAGGTGACATTCCATCTTGTGCTAGTCCTGCTATGCATAGCGGCACTTCACCTGGGAAGTGACTGTTGTGAAAGGGTCTTCGGGACAGGTTTTCACCTTTAACTCCAGATTTCCTGGCTCTTGTCATTTTAAAGCCAGTGTATATGAAGTTTTGGAATCCTGTTTTTTTCTCCTGATTTTCAAATGTGAGGTTAGAATTATTTATGCAGCTTTTCCTTACAAATCCTGACAGATGCAAACTGTGCCGTACACTGAGCATCTAAATCAAGCTCAGTACACACTAGCCCAACAGTGTTTATGCTGCCAATTAAAGGCATCACTTTTTTGAATTATATAGGGAGTGAAATGATCTCTGACAGCTGCGAATTGCAGAAAAAGGGCTCTATTGTTCAAAGAACTGCCTTTAATATAGAGAAACCCTTGCTAAACTTTTGATTCCCAAGTATGGCAAACATTAATTGGCCATAAACTTAACAAGAACTGGTTCACTCATTCCACAACTTTTGCTCCACTCCCCCACTTTCCTTCTCATTACATCCCATTAGCCTCTCCTAGCAAGTGCTTAACTCAGAAACACCCCACCCCCCACATTCCCATGTTTCCATCTTTATGCCTTCAGCGTTCTCATACTATTTTATTTAGCTCTTTCAGCAGTGCTTACTCTGCCAGATGACTTCTACAAAAAACAGGCTGGCTGAGTACAGGCAGCCTGGCAAACTCTCATGGTTTTGTCCTCAGTCTTGTGCTCTGTTGCTGTGTTTCTTAAAATCCAAATCCCAGAGATGTTTTAAGAGGCAAGAAGCTCATATTTCACTCCTTTGAGTGTAGCTTTCCAGTCTTTACAGTTTCAGAGAAAAGATTTAAAATGTTACCTGAGCACTTCCTAGAAAAAACAAAACGTGAAAGAGAACCAAAAGGTATTGCTTTCTTTAAATTTCATATTCTTTAAGCCGATCCCATGATTTCTGGATTTGGATTTCTAAAAGCAATAGCGATCTTGCACTAGGCTGAAACTACACGCGTAAATCTTTATCACCTGGTATTTGCCTAGTGTGCTACACAGGAGAAGATAATCACAAATTTTCATAATCACAGATAAATCCACTTCAGAATTTTCCTTATTCTAATCAACTTTGCATTTTACAGGCAAACAGGAGACTTATGAAGTAAAAGAGATATTTTAAATAAATACCTTCAAAAACCTAACAACACTCCTTTTATGGCTTTTCAGCCAGGACTTTTGATTTTTTGAGGCTCGTAAAGGTCTAGGAAGTGTATAGAGAAATTGAGAATGAAAAACTGGAAAATAGTACAAATATCAGAAAATCCTACATACTGTTATTTTGAGTAGAGATGTGAGAATTATGCTAATTGTATGAATGATAAATCGTGTCTCTGATTAATTCTGCGCATATAGATAGAAAGAGTTGCAACATGTTCTGGGCTGGTTCTTCTTGTGGATGCACAGTTTGTACTGTTTTAAGACAATCAGTTACAATCAGGGTTATTTGTGATAGCTGCTGTGCAGACTCCTGCTACTTGCCGGGCCCCTTCTGGGTGAACTATCCAACAGAGCAGCAGAAGGAGGGATTGAATTACATGCCTGGGGCCACAGAGATGGGGACAGTTCTCCATCTCTGGTTTCTCAGCCCTTCCTGTAACAGCTGAATGAAGTCGTGTGTCTCTGTTTCTCTGCCATTCTTGTCATATTTTCTTTTTCTGTGTCACCATCCTGTCTTGTAGAAAGTTTGCAGTGCTGCGTTTTTAAGCAGCCACCTCCTGTGGTTGGGACTAAGCTTCTACAATACTCTGGTTTTCTGTTGCTGATCCTACCAATAGTATCTGCCTTGTGAACAGAGGAAGTGCTGATCTTAATGTCTTTGTGTTGATGAGAAGCATGCATATATCCTGCCCAAAGCTTTCCTTTTCATATTTGTTCAGGGCTTGAGATATTGAAGAGCAAGTGGTTTTTTACAGAAAAAAAAAAAAAAAAAAAAAAAAAGATTAAAAATAGGCAGAGGTTCCAAAAGTTGCAAATCAGTTAGAAGCAAATATGAGCAAAACACGGATGATGCTAACCAATATTGCATCTCTTTCTTGTTGGGCCAGAATTGAGATATTTTAACCTATTGCCCAGTGTTTGTAACTCATTACCAGGTTGTCTGTGAAGAGTTCATGTGGTGTTACGTCTGTGCAGAGCAAACACAGAGCTGTCTCACCTCAGATTACTTATAATTAATAATTAGGTGCCAGAATCTATTGCTGTGATCTATGGCGGTTCAACATATCAACAAAAGCAATGCAAGTGCGATAGTTAAAACAATGATGTGGGTTAGAATTTGGCAGACTTTTTTATTTATGATCCCTGAGGTAGGATAACAAACAGTTTATGTTAGCAATTTCCTTGTACAAAGATTGACATACGTTTGACTTGAAGGCCTTTAATAGTAGCTATTATTCTCATATTCGTAAATGTTTGGATTTGTGTTGTATTTATGAAAATATTGCACCTTATGGTAATTTCTCAAAGAAATTATTATGGTCTAGTGACCAGACATTAAGTAAGGGTACATTTGCTTCTCTGTCATGATGAATAAGAAATTAATGTGCAGATGGAAATTAATGTGCAGAGGATGGATATAAAGGCAGAAAATTATTTTATTTCCTATCCTAAATACAGAGAATTCAATTATACAGGAATGAATGTATGGCAGACATTGCTTTATGGTAATTATTAATAAAATTTGCTACTTGATGCAATGAATGACCTAATGATGAAGTAATGGTTAAAGAGACTTTGTTGTGTTTGGAAATCAGGGTTATTATACATGTTATTCACATAACAACTAGGTCAGGCTTATGGGCTAGTGCATTCTTGTTTTCCACACACCAAAAAATCTCTCTTTCATAATGTTAAGAGATGGTGTTGATAAGAAAAGCAGGAAACTTCTTTCTTCCTCCCTCCAGTCCTAAACATATCACATGGAATCCAAAGTACTATCTCTTTGGCCTGAAGAATAAAATAAGCACAAGAAAAAAACAAATAAAATAAGTACAAGAAAAAACAAATAAAATAGAGATAGTCTCCTATTAGGAACCACATAAGTTGCAAGTCAAACTATGGCAGGTAATTGTGGATCGGCAGCCCGTCTGTTGTCTGGCTGTTGAACGGATTGCGCAGCAGTGAATAAGTCTTTGTATTATTAAATGCAATACTTCTCATACCAAGTTAATTTGCATCAGTGAAAAGTGAATACCTTCCCTTGTTAAGACTGGAAGTCCAGCTTGGGCAGGAACACCTTCCACTAGACCAGGTTCCTCAAAGCCTCATCCAGCCTGGCCTTGATCACTTCCAGTGATGGGGCATCCACAGCTTCTCTGGGCAGCCTCTTCCAGTGCCTCACCACCCTCATGGTGAATAATTTCTTCCTTATACTAACCTAAATCTACTCTCTTTTGGTTTAAAACCATTACCCCTTGTCCTGTCACTACAGGCCATTATAAAAAGTCACTTTCCAGCTTTCTTGTAGGCTTCCGGTGCATCCAAGGATAGGGTTGGCTTTCTGGGCTGCAAGCACACATTGCTGGGTCATGTTGAGCTTCTCATCAACCAACAGCTCCAAGTCCTTCTCCTCAAGGCTGCTCTCGATCCATTCTCTGCCCATTCTCTGCCCAGCCTGTATTTTCACTTGTGCTGTGTGCCACACTTTACACTTGGCTTTGTTGAACTTCTTGAATGGGCTCACCTCTCAAGTCTGTCAAGGTCTCCCTGGATGGCATCCCCTTCCTCAGGTATGTCAGTCATACCACTCAGCTTGATGTTGTCTGCAAACTTGCTGAACGTGTGCTCAGTCCCACTGCCTGTGCCACTGACAAAGATGTTAAACAGCACTGGTCCCAATACCTGCCCCCGAGAAATACCACTCAACACTGGCCTCTGCTTGGACATCAAGCCATCAACCACAACCGTTTGAGTGCAACCATCCAGTCAACTCCTTATCCACTGAAGTGTCCATCCATCAAATCCATGTCTCTCCAATTGAGAGACAAGAATGTCGTGTGGGGCACTATCAAATACTTGCACAGTCCAGGAACATGACATCAGTTGTTCTTCCATTATCTACCAACGCTGTAACCCCATCAAGAAGGTAATCAAATTTGTAAGGCATGATTTGCCCTTAATGAAACCATGTTGGGTGTCACCAATCACCTCCTTATTTTCCATGTTCCTTAGCATAGTTTCGAGCAGGATCTGTTCCATGATCTTGCTGGGCGTAGAGTTGAGACTGACTGTCCGATAGTTCCCTGGGTCTTCCTTTTTTACCTTTTTTAATAATGGGGGTTATGTTTCCCCTTTTCCAGTCAGTGGGAGCTTGACCAGACTGCCACAACTTCTCAGATATGATGGACAGTAGCTTAGCAACCTTATCTGCCACTTCCCTCAAGACCCACGGATGCACCCCATCAGGTCCCATGCACCTTCAGGTTTCTTGGGTGGTCTCAAACCTCATCTTCTCCTACAGTGGATGGTTCTTCATCTCCCAGTCCCTGCCTTTACCTTCTGTAACTTGGGTGGTGTGGCCAGAGCACTCACTGGTGAAGACTGAGGCAAAACTGTGATTGAGTACCTCAGCTTTCCCAGGTAACTTGGTCTCCCATTTCCTTCTGGACAGGGTCCACATTTTATGTAGTCTTCCTTTATCACTGGTGTACCTACAGCAGCTTTTCTGTTACCTTTGATGTCCTTGGCCAGATTTAATTCTATCAGGGCTTTAGTTTTTCTAACCGGGCCCCTCATTGTTTGAACAAATCCTCTGCATTCTTTCCAAGCTATCTGTCCTTGCTTCCATCCTCTGTAGGCTTGCTTTTTGAGTTTGAATTTGTCCAAGAGCTCCTTGTTCCTTCCTGCAGGCCTCCTGGCATTTTGCCTGACTTCCTTTTTGTTAGAACGCATCAATCCTGAGCTTGGAGGAGGTGATCCTTGGATATTAACCAGCTTTCTTGGGACCCCTTTCCCTCCACGGTAGATCCTTGAAGGGGTCAAAGTCTACTCTCCTGAAGTCCATGGTGGAGAGCTTGCTGTGCACCCTCCCCACTGCCCTAAGGAACTTGAACTCCACCACTTCTTGGTCACTGCAACCAAGGCAGACCTTCAGCTTCACATACCCCACCAGCCCCTCTTTGTGGAATAGAACAAGGTCTAGCATATCACCTCTCCTTGTTGGCTTCTCTGTCACTTGGAGAAGGAAGTTATCATCAATGCATTTCAGGAACCTTGTGAATTTCTTATGACCTGCTATATTGTCTCTGCAACAGATATCTGGGTAGCTGAAGTGCCCCTTGAGGACCAGGGCTTCTCCTATCTGTCTACAGAGGGCATCATCCTCTCAGTCTTCCTGGTCAGGTGGCCTTTAGCATATCTCCATTACATTATCACCTATCCTTGACCTCCCCTTAATCCTGACCCGTAAACTCTCAGTCAGCTCCTCATCCATCCCCGGCTGGAGCTCCATTCCAGTTGGTCATTGACAGAGAGGGCTACATCTCCTCCTTGTCTCCCCTGCCTGTCCTTCCTAAAGAGCCTGTATCCTTCCATTCCAACACTCCAGTCATAGGAACCATCCCACCACCAATTCTTTTTCCAGTGCCAATGAGGCACATAAAAATGCCCTTTCTATGCCAGGCAGGTGTAGGCATCTGTGCAAGGTCCTCCTAAAGTGAGAGCCCAAGAGTGCCTGCATTTTGAAGGCAGCAGAGAGCCAGACATCATGGGAGAATTACTTCTCCCTTCTTCCCTTCAGTACACCTTCCCAGGGCTATGTCACTGGCTATAAGTAGACATCACCCGCAAGAAACTTTCCGCTAACATTTTGATTGCTAAAATAAAACCCCCACTCTTCCAATGACAACCCAACAGCCATTCCTAAAAAAAAATGCCATTCCTTTAATATTCACAGTCTTCCTGGCCTGTCATTTTAAGGTACCATCTTAGGGAAAGATTTCAAGAACTGCACCTCAGATGTCTTTTTTAACTCTCATAAACTAATTCAGAATTCATTCTGCAGCTATGCATTATCTGGTGTCCCACTAACACACCTAGGATGCCTTATTCTTGTAGTAAGCAGGAATCCATTTACATAATTTACATAATTTCATTACTATCAGTAATATTAGGATCAAAGATCTGATCGTATTCCTGGAGAATGGAATAAACCTCATTCATTCTCAGCATTCAGTATAAATCACATTTCACTTGATTCTAACAATTAATGTAGCCCACCAGTTTGTTGACTTATTGCCTAAATAACAATAGCTAAATACTTATATGCCAAATTAATGTTATATATTGGATCCTGTTTTCCTTTCTTATTCCACCAATTAAGAAAGATCTCTCCAGCTAGTTTTGTTTCTCAGAGACTTATCTTCTGTCTGTTTTGTAAGTAGCACAATAAGTTCAGAAAGACCTAGAATGGTCCACAAAAGTCTATTGATGTTTTAGGTCTAGATTGTCTTTGGTTTCCTTGGTGAGTCAATAAAAAATAAAAAGGCAAACAGGAAGATATTTTTATAGTATAACTTCTCATTACTTATCCCCCTTTCATGTACACCACTAAGCAGCAATAGCATGACAATTATCAACTGGTACTGACCTGACTTCTGTTTCACAAATGTGCAGTTTCAGTGTTAACTTGCTTAGCTCAATTACTTGTTTACTCTTCTCTCTCTCCAAGGTTACCTCTTTCTCTACATAGACTGTAAAATGAATCGAAGGAGATCAGATGGTAAACTGGTCAGCTAACTCATGTACTTAAAACATTTTCAGCAGGGAGCCTCAGGAAGATGCTTCCCATTGTTATCCAGAGAAAGTGACAACTCTAAAGGAAGTAAAGACAAACTGGTTTGGGGTATTCCCAGATAAGGTAGACCCAATAATTTTAAAGAAAACTCAAATACTATTAAAGAGCAATATTGGCAAATTTTCAATGTCGGGAATGTGTTTTCTAACACTTCTCTGTGTAAAACCTGCAAGAAATCTTAGAATTGCTCATCAGTAGTTGTAACGTGGAAAGTCTGAAATGGCCAAAAGAAAATGACTTTACAGTCCACCGCCATTTCCTTAAGAGACCCAGTTCAGGGTCCAAACCCTTCTGAGAATGGTACCTTGTTACTGACCTTCTTTCCAGCATACATACAGTGATAAAAGCAACTCCTGTAGGCAATGCTTCTCCTTTCCTCTTTCCCCTTTCCTCTTTCCCTTTTTCACTCTCCCCCTCTCCTTTTCCCATTTTCCCCTTTCCTTTTCCTCTTTTCCCTTCCACCATTTTAGCTCCACATGTGAGGACTAAACTGCAGATCTCAGCGGAGATAGGGAAGGATGAGTGCACCAGGCCTGTTCTTTCCTTCCCCTTCATTTAAACACACT
The DNA here is from genome assembly GCF_037038585.1 of Patagioenas fasciata. Taxonomy (NCBI): domain Eukaryota; kingdom Metazoa; phylum Chordata; class Aves; order Columbiformes; family Columbidae; genus Patagioenas; species Patagioenas fasciata. The sequence goes on from NC_092560.1 coordinate 31,253,097, forward strand.
GCATTAAGAAATGGACACAATCTAGCAAGGCTGCTAGTGCTACAGAAATGTTGTTTGATTGGCACTGCCTGCTTTGCCAGGACTAAGGGAAATCCTCCTGCTTAAGCAGTTGTCCTTGCACAAAACCTCACTTTGCAGGAAATCCTAACTCTTGAGGACTTAGCAGGCTTTGCACACTTGACCCAGAGCTGCTCCTGGCTGTGACCCATGCCTACACCAAAGATGACAGGCCAAACAGTGAGAGCCGTGGAGTGTGGTACCACAGGACTTGCAACAAAGCTAATGTCAGTGCAAGACAAGAGAGGGAGAAGGGAAAAGAGGAAACAAGAGAGGAGGGGAGGCTTTCGCAGGACCTAAGAAAAGCCTTGCAATGCCTGCTTGGGACATGGAGTTGAACTTCCAACCTAAATTATCTTATGAAATGCTATATACAAATGAAAGGCATAAGGTGACCTGAAAGTTCAGAATACTGTGATCTTCTGTCCAAGAGGTCACTACACTTTTTCACCAAGTTATTCTTGTCCAGTCACGGCAAGAAAGCTAAAAAGGGCATGTACTTGTCCGTGTTAGGTTAACGATGGGAATCAATGATCTTAAGGGTCTTTTTTCAACCTAAGTGATCCTGTGCTTCTATTATTCCTTTTAGCTCAGGTCCTCACTTGCATGAAAGTCAGTCCTTGTTTTGGTAGATACACTCAGTGTCTGATAATACTTCTATTTTTTTCCCCCTTGAGTGAAGAAGCAAGCCTCAAGAAGCCACAGATTTACCTCCAAGTGAAAGACAACGCCTAGTAATTAACTTTATTGAATCCTTCTGTAGATTTCACTCAGAGTTGTAAAGGAGGATAATAACTTGCCACTTCCTGCTGCATGTCCTCACAGAGACTTGCAAGATAAAGCCTGTGTCTGGGACAGATGCTGACCTGGATTAGTGGAAGAACCTGAGCTACCAGATCCATCCACGTAGTGCCCTGGGGCTGCATATTTGGGCAGAGGGGCCTGACTTTTGTCCAAAGAACATGTGTGATGGAAAGGAGAGAAATACAACAACACAGATCTGTTAACCAAAGCGCCCAATTGAAACACTCCATATTCTGTATGGCTAAGGCCTTCAGTAAAAATAAAATGTCTGGACTAAGCCACGCATAGGTAACTGTGCATATTATGAGTCTTTTTATTTTTTTATGCTCTAGTAGTAAAAGTCTGGTAATTTTTCAATAACACAATATATTGAATTCAGTGTAATACTTTTGAAAAATGTTGGCTGATAGGTTTGGGAGGTTGACTTTGTAAACTGAGAATATCCAAGGCAAGTAGCAGCAAAGGAATATCTGACAATTTTTTAAGAGTTTCCAGACCGATAATTAATTTGCTCAAATTTCCATACAATTTATGTGCACTAACAGAAAGGTTATCTCTATACAGTTCACATAGAGAGCTGATCTTAAAGCTAAATAGTCACTATTTGATACAGATTAATAGAAGAAAGACAAAATTAGAAAAAAAAATATTCTTTTGCTTGCTAGTGATTGTTATGTCTGATCCATGTTTAATGAGTTTTAAGCTGCTTACCAAGAGATAATACATGTCGGATCCAGAAATCCAGTTTATGCCTGCAGTTCCATTGACTTCACTGGAGCTACTCTTGTTTTCTCCAGCTGAGTATGTAATCCCTTGAAGTTCTGGGAGGAAGTACATTACATTTTTCAGCTGTAAAAGTGGACCCAAATCTTTCAGTCCTGGGCTCTGAGCCAAGCAGCATAGCTTTAGCCTTTCCCACATTCAGCATCTACTTTCATTTCAATAGCCAAGCCTGGAAATTGTCAAAAACCGCTCTGGAGGTGGATCTGGTCCTTGTCTACAGCTACATTACTGACACGTTTATCAGTGCTTTCAATATACTTACAGTCAAATGGCTTTAAAGACTGTGGAAACTTGTATATACATCTTTTAACAAGAGAAAAACAGATGTCCTTACAGTCAGTAATATGGGAGTCAGTGTACTCTTATCTGTGCCATCCTTAGCTGCAGGTTGTTTGAAAACTGGTCTGAAAGAAAGGACTGTTTTTTCGTGACACATGTATATGTTTTGTAAACAAAGAGCATCAGCAAAGTTAAAATACACTGTGTGTTCGGAAGCTGAAAATATCCTGCCTTGAGATGGGGTTCAGACAGATTGGCCTCAGGTGCTGCTCAGGCCCCTTTGTGAGCCTGCAGTGAGTTAAGTTTACCTGCTATGGATCATGCAGATGGTACAGAATAACTGTGATTTCTGCAGCGATTAAGGGCAGAATTTTTTATTGAGTGAAGAGAGAAAGCATTCTGTTCAGAGTGAAATTCCAGGCTTTTCAAAGTAGTGGGAATTCTGCCATTTGTATCACTGAAGCTTGTATTACCACTGATATTCCTAACCCATGTCCATGCTTACTGAAACCACAGTAAGCCTTTTTCATATGTCCACTCTATGGGCCTTTAAGGAGGTAACTGTTAAATGAGAAGGGTTCAGCTCATTTATGAAGATCAGATATAGATAGCATGCATCATGATTGCTGATCTTTGTAACAACACATTTTGCAATTGAAGTCTTGTGGCCTCAGCACCTAATACTCTTGCCAGCATATGTTTGTGTCTATCTCCTGTGTACACAGATTGATACCAAACCCACCCAGATACACAGAAAATATCAGTACTGAGAGGGCATATGCAATTAAAAGCTGTGCCCAGAGCCTGTAGTTTATTAAATGTTAACTGTCAGGAGGGAGTCCCTGCCCCATCAACACAACAGCAGGTTTGGTTTCCAGCTCCTCACAACCCTGCCCTGCTGGGCTATGTCCTCCACCAAACCAGGACCACTTATGAGCCCACAGCTTGGTCCAGCCTTGGGCCATCCCCAGGAACATGTGCAATACCTGGGTCTGGGTCTGTCCCAGAGTCCCCCAGCTGCCCTGCTTCTGGCTGGGCTGATGGGACAAGCCCTGACTGCCAGACCCTGCCCTGATGGACCTCCATGGTGACCCCCTGGCTGCAGGGAGCACTCAGCCCTGTGGCACCCTGACAGTGGCAGCTAGGGTTTCCTGAAAGACTTCTCTCGTCTGTCATCAGTTTTGTTGCCAAGGGAGACTGTGATAAGGTCTCTTTTTGGCATGTATGGGAGAGAGATGAGTGGGAGGCTGAGGATGGGAAAAAGGTCATCTGCTCCCCTTTCAGCATACAGCTGCAAATCCACCTCTGTCTCGCCTTCAGGATTCAAGGAAACCAGAGAGATCGAGACGAACACAAAACTCACACGAAGTCCCAAACCAGCCTCTCTTTGCTTTGATTCTCTTTAAAATGTCACTTTCAGAATTACTGGCTGGTGCTTGGTGTCCACCTCTCACTGGACCCTCAGAGGGAGAGTTCATGCAAGTCTGTATAACCCTCTCGTGACAATGAAATGCAAGGTTTGTCTGTGCTGTCATTGTCTACAGGCGCATGCGATGGGAGAAGGGTGTTTTATTCTCTGGAGTCAAAGGTGGCTGCCTCCTTTCCTTTAAAACCACAGCTGCTTGCTGCATTTCTTTTGTCAGCTTTTGAAGTCCTTCCACTGCCTTCATTCATCCTTACCTGAACATACTCTCACAAGTTGTAGTCCTTTTTAGCAAATCTTTTTGTCAGATAAGCTGGGATGCTAAAATAATGACAGCATATATCTGCCTAAAGTGGTAGTTAGTGTCATTTGATTTCATTGTAAGTCTGCCTGAGGGAATGCTTTCATTCATGCTCTGCAGATGGAAAATTGAGGTGTAGATTGTAGGTGCTATCCAAAATCACACAGCATGCTTGTGACTAGTTGGGAAAAAGTGCTTCTGATTAAATTATCAAGCAGAAATAAAATGAAAAACAAACAAACAAGCAAATAAACAAACTTTTTTTTTTTTTTTTTTTTTTATGACACACAATGTAACAGCAGAATTCATGGTCACAGAGGGTTGCAAAGGCCAAAAGCATTAATGGTTTCAAAGAGGGAGCAAACAGCTTCTTGGCAGAAAAAAAAAAATCACCAGAGTGTATAAAATATAAAAATGCACACACAACCACCACTTTAGTAACTTCCTAAATGGCAGGAAGCTGGGAACTTGGTTTTGACAGGGAAATGGCTACTCTGCTGTTGCTCTGTTCACATCTTCTAGCAGCTATTTTCAGATCTAGGATTCTAGTCTATATATGTATGAATATATATATACACTTAAAGATTTTTTCATGCTCTTATACAATACCATTATATGATGTCTTTTGAGACCCTGCCCAAGTTCAATAAAATCTCAGTGATGGGTCACCTGGCTGATACAGAGTGCAACACATTCAACAAGAGGACCTACACAAGGAGTGAAGCAAAGACAAAGTACTTCCCCACCCCACAGGTCATCTTAGGGTTGTATTTGCTAGAATAAGAAATGAGCATGGCTTTCGGTGCTAAGTCCAGCACTGCAGTCTTGAATGGAACCAGATGGCCTCAGCCAGCTTACAGTGCAGGTGGAAATCACAAGAACTGCTCCACACTATCACTGATGAGACACAGCAGTGCTGGATGCAGCTATGGCACTGACATTTTGAAAATCTGTGTTTGGAGGCCTCACATTATGTATCTGTGGATGTCAGCAGAGTCAGCTTGGATGGAGACAGGAGGTCTGCAACTTTGTCTTATCATGCTGTTGACACACAATATGTTCTGGTAGCCCCAGTGCAAGGACTTCTATCCTTCCCAGCCTCGGTGGTCACTAATGCTGTAGCTTGCAACACAAGCACTCAGCTAGCGGTTGCCTCCTATTTGGGAAAACTAGGAAAAATACTGTGCACACTGAGCACCCTGAAGCCCATGGATGTCTATTATGGCAGCTATAATTCAGCCCAAAAGATATAGAAATTAGTCAGTGTCCTTTCTGATCCTGAAGCTGGAAAAGTTATTTTAAATCAAAATTATGTCACAGAATACAAATGGAGGGTGCTTGTGAAGTTGGTTTAATTCAATGTAGCAGATGTTCACCTAGGCATGGTTCTTTTTGCCTACATGTCATGCTCCGTCTTAGAGGTGCATCCGGGTTTGCCTGGTCTCTCTCCGATGCTGGTGTTTTAGTGTGCTCCAGCAGCTATGTTCTCTCAGAGTAGTAGCTGCGCTGTTCCTACCTTCAGGATCAGAAGTCTTCACTCAATGGGAAACTGCAATGTTCACCACGTATTTATTGGAGAATACTCTATGAAAAGCCATGTTAATGGACCATAACTGTCTTTATGAACAGAGCCTAAAGAATTCTCTGTATAAACTCAGCTTGTTTTAAACTGTTTTTCTATGGTTGTCAAAACTCTCTCTAATGTTTTTCTTTTAACTGCAGTTTTTTCAGCTGTCTCTTTTTGCAGTGCGAAGCTAATGGATGATCACGTGGAAAAAAATAGTGATCCTAGCAGAGGTGGCAGAAAGGAACTAATTTTTTTTACCTCAAACTGCCCTTTAGTGTGTGATGTTTGCCTGGTTACTCTTGCTCACTGCCTATCTTTTACCTACAACACCTTTTTGATGTGCATAGCATGTCCTAGGACATAAAAAGAGCTGGCAGACAGCATAGAAAGGAGAAAGATGCTGTGAGATTGACCTGTCTGAGTTTTCATTGCATTGCAATTTCAAAGCAAAGGGAAATCTCTACCTGAATTAAAGCTTCAGGAAAAACTTAACATGGTATCAGAGCAACAGAATTCTTTCTTCTCCACTCCCAAATACAATTAGAACAGATGTTTAAATGTCCAGAATTTCCTGTGTTGTATGCGCTATTCCTGATGATGTTATTACTAAACTCAAAACCAAAGCTGGCTAGTAAAATGGCTATGTCTCAGGTGAAAGGCAAAAACACCAAATAGTCAACAAAGCAAGTCAAATGTAAATTAGTTTCTAAATAGTTGGATCATTTGAATAATTCAAAATGTTTACGTTATTCTGGATAGGAAATTTATTTTTCACACTGTTTTTTGAGCTAAGTGAAATTATAACTGGAGAGATGTCTTCAAACGGCTGCAAAACATAAGTCTGGATTTTACAGCTATACAAAACACTTCTCACGTCTTGTTGACTTCACCGGAATTGGTAAAATCCAGTGCTGAAAATCAGACTAAGTATCTAACTACTCTTGGCTGTTGTGGCACACATCACCTTTGTATTTGAGGAGTAAAGGCTGATAGCTGAAATCTGAAAATCTGAATCAGCGTGTGGATGGCTGCTATTACTGAAATTTGGAAGACATGGAATTTTTTTTTTTGGTCTAAATAAGCAGTTTCTCACTCTTAAAGAATTTACTCAAGGTCTTCTAGCTCTTGAAAGCATACCACATTTGGAAAGATTTCAGTTAGTAAAGATGGTAGAGAATTTACAAAAGAAAAGTTATTTCAAGATATTTCCAGTAACCTGGCCAAAACCTTTTAACATAGGTAAATGTGATTTGGTATTTCCAAAAGCAAAGGTGAATCCTTCTCTTCCTGTATTTTTCATGTAACCTGGCTTAGAAAACAACCAACCTTTCCACTCTGTGAAACCTGTCGCTTCTCTATTTGGCTATGTTTCATCTTCAATTTTACAGTCAGAAATGAGCAATCTGGTTAGCATGCGTACCCTTTCAAACTCCAGTTTTTCCCTAGTATACCCCTGATCTACCATGATTTGATAAACAGGTTAATGAATTAACACACGGTTGCTCACATTAAAAAAAAAATGGCCTATATAAAATCTGGGTGAAATTCTGTGTCATCAGACCAACTTTGCATGTTCAGGGAACATGCTGATAGGCTGCCAGGCCCATAAAGATGCATTGCAGTGCCATCAGAACCACATAGAGTTTAAACTTCATTTACTTTTGTGTTTTCATTTTTCATTCTTCATAAAGGTGAATGAAGTTTTCCCCTCAGAGTCCTTTCTGGTGTTAGACTGCCTGTACCAACCATAGGGAGTTCAATAACATGAGGATCTTCAGTTGCAAAATTTTTTTATCAAGGATAGTATCACTTGAAAATAGGTTTGCTTTTACTTTAAGAAACTATTTTCCTTTCCAGTGTTCATGGATAATACGATCTAATTTGGATAAACAGTTGGTTTAACCACACCTCTGGTCACCGGGGTCTCAGTATGAAGACAGTTCTACAATATCTTTGAGGAGCTGCTGTTGCTGGAGCTGGGACTCAGAGGTGATGAACAAGCATTGGTAGCTTACGGGAGGAGGAAAAAAGGTGGTAGTGGACAGCCAACCTAGGAGGAAAAGCCAATATGAAGTTTGACTAAAATGCGATGGTAATGGCTCTTCTTCAGGTAAACTACTCCCCTTGTGACAGTTTTCTGACTAGAAGTTCACAATCACAGTTGATGTCAAGTAAAAGGAGTGAATACAGCACGCACAGTACTACTGCACATTCATGCCTTTACCTTCCTGCATCTTGGCCACCGAAACTGGAGTTTCATGTAAAAAGGGACTAAAATTGTACAACTGAATGCTGACAGATTATACTTTTCTATATGGCAATTCAGGGAATTTGGTGACGATAAAGGGGAGAGCCCTGAGTAGCATAAGTAGAAAATATTGACTAGTATGTTATTTAACTGGGCTTTAGATAGACACTTTTATTTATGTGTTTGTGGTTTTTTAAATAAGATTGAATGAGGTGTGTGCAAGGATCATTTGATTCAGAGAAGATGAATCTAGAAACAAAACGGAGAGCACTGAAAAAAGAAGAGATCACTTTAACAGTGAATTTATCCTAGCTGAGCTGTGGGCTAAGCTCCAATACCTTGCAGGTATCCAGTGTAGCTGCGGGAACAAGATAACCCCAGTGCTTTTAGGTACATACCAAAATCAGAAACTGAGACATCTAAATGGAAACGAGAGATCAGCTGCACATACTGAATCCTCTAGAGGTCAGGAACTACGAGCATACTCAGTTCCAGTCACTAGATGCACCATCTTCCTTGCCAAACTCATGGCTGATGCTTGTGAATGCTTTTTAGCAGAAGATATGAGAAACAGTTCTCATCTGGTAGTGCTTTGTTTGTCACATTACACTTGATTAAAATCTGATTTTGGCAAATCCTTGAAGATCTTATTCTTGAAGGAATGCTTCATATGGTGCAAACTAGTTGCTGGAGATTTTTTTTTTTAACACAACAAGGGGCTGTAAAACTTGCTCTGGACTCACAAAGGAAAGTTGGATGGTCAGTGGGCTGCAAACCAGGATCATGTGGGTGGTGTCTCTTGCCAGTCACGAAAAAAGAGTATGCCAAATACATACAGTTCCCCCTTTCTCTCTCAGTGTTTTGGAAAGCTAAGGATTTTCCAGGTTATAATAGCTCATAATGGTGTTGTGTAGTTTCCTACAATAGGAACCACCAGAAAGGAGTCAGGCCTTTCTGAGATGGTTGCCCACAGGACAGCTCAGCATTCTGGAACAGTTGTTTTTTAGCCTAGGGGACTTTCACATTAGAGCAGCCATGCACACTGAATTGGCCAACTGTCTCAAATTTTCGATAGCAACTCACTGGAAGTTTCCTATTGCTAGATTGTACCTGTGAGGACCTTGAATTTTATTCACATTTATTCACTCATCTAGAAGCCAACCTGATTTTCAGGAAAGGATGCTTGTGCCCCTGTTCTGCTGTTTATAGCTGTTAAATGCAGGCAAGCTTGTAGCTCTGGAGCGATTTTATCTCCTGATTTTAGAAATGAAAAAATATGCATTAGAAAACAAGCTGCTAAAGGTGACAAGGTGACAAGAGCAGGAAACTGGCTGTAACCTCAGGCTCTTGTCATGCTGTTGTTGTTCCATTAGGCAAGAGAAATGAAGAATGGCAGCATGCATTGATGGCCAGAGAGATGGAAATCTTTCATACACTTATTGAGGGAATCCGGTACAGTACAAGCACACGCTGCGGTGTATTCTTGAAAACTAAGTATTGTCTGCAAATCAGAGAGAAGGGATCTGCCCACTTCTGTGGGCAGAGTGAGTGGTTTCCCTTCTGCAGTGTTGTGACTACAGCATTGATCTCTGCCTCTATATGAATTCCCAAACTGAAATGTTTGAGATTTTAAACCGTTTTCAACTTACAAATGGTCTCAACTTATTTATTTATCTGTCTATTTATTTATTTATTTATTTTTCTGAAGGATCAAAGTAATTTAGCATAAATTACTCTGTTGCAGAGCCAGTAGAAGTGTTGCTCTTTTTCAGGTAACCACCTGTTTTGTGCTTGACTTCCAGATCTGCTAGGTGCCATATGCTTTAAGCCCCTGGAGTCTGAAAGGAGTCGAGGAGCAGCTCCTGGCTGCATTCTCTACAGATAACTTAGGGACAGAAGTCCACTATGTAGCACAGTTTCCTGGGAACTGTGATTTACAGTCCAGCTTGCTGTCTTCCTGAGACTAATGCTGAATCCTCATACTCTGACACAGTGAAAACTCACCCTTTCCAAAACCCCATGTCATATTTTACATACTGTTTAACCCTTGAGAGACATTCAAAGAAAGAAAATAGGCTGAAACACACATGAATACATATGTGCATATGCACGGGGCATTTCTGAAAGCATTGCTTTTCACAAGGTTAAATATATGGAGATGCATTTATAAGCAGTGTAAACTCCCTCTACCTTTCCCTTTCAGATCCCTCACTGGTCTAAAACAGTATTTGCCATGGGCTCAAACTACAGCTCATGCCATGCATTCTGAACCATAATTTCTCTTGTCCAGCTTGCTTTGCTGTTTCCTTGACCCTGACTATTTCTTTTCTCTTGTTGGAAACATCTTGTACAACCGTGTGAGACTGTCTGGCTTTAGCTCATCTTGTGCTTTATGACTTTCCTTTTGCAAAATCCTTCTTCTGTACAGGATGAAAGGTGATTGCTTCTCCTCCTTACCGTGTCTTTCCATTAGTCCAGTGGATCTCCACTCTATCTGTTCTGAGAGAGATTTAATACATACTGCAAGCTCCTTGACAGAGGCATTAAAACAAACTGCAATACCACAACTCCATTAAAATCAACAGCAATTGAAAAAGTATACATGTGCAAATCCCACAAATCAACACAAAGACTAAGTCATTAATGGTTGCCATGCTCCCAAAGTGCATTTTCAACAAATAAATTATTTTTCTAACTCAGCTTTACATATGTCGGGCTTATGTTCTTGAATTATATGCAACTGGCTATGTCATACTACTTGTGTATATAATATGTAATCTCGTATAGCTTTAATAAGCATACTATGAGGTACTTACAGCACATGTAGACTGTATGTATATCATATGTAAGACACATCATGTTATTGGTATAAATTTAAATATAAAACTCCCATATTTATCTGTATCCATAAAAAGTTTGGCATGTGATTGAAAGAAAAGGACCTGATGTAACTGCCTTGGTTCCCTCAAGCTGTACATAAGTGCAACTCAGTACATCCCATGCCTCCACTTACATGTCACAGCCATGCTTTGTTCACTGCTCCTATCTACCTGGGAAGTGGGAAGGAAGCACTTTTCCTTGTCACCGACTGAACATGGGCTTTTGGGAGACCAAGACTGCAAAATCTGGCACTGAGCACACCTCTCCCCTCTCCTTTTTTTTAAACAGGCTTAGGCTGTAGACAAACCTTCATGCACTTTAGAGGAAGACACATCTTAGTGCTGTGAATGTAATATTGACAGCTGCAAAGGAAGACAAATGACATAAACAGAGTGCTTCCCATGAGCCATGCTGCTGTTTGATTAGTGTTTGTTAGATTAGTGTTTCTTCCGTTCTATTCTCCGAGCTACTCCCTGTCTCCTTTAGCTTCCTTCTTTCTGTTTCCCACTCCCCCTCACTTTCTCAGGTGGAAAATAGGCTGTGACCCCCTCAGTGTGTCTGTCAAGCATTTTAGCTCTTCAGCTAATCTTTGACCGGACCTGACTGTGCCCCTTTCAATGAAGCAGACGATTGGATTCCAGTTAAACCTTTGGGATCCTAGGGCTCAGGAAGAATAACTCCAAGCACTGCATTTGGGAAACCTTTATTAACAAGTTGGAAGTGAATGAAAGGTAATAATTGCATTTAAACAATCAACCAAAGCAAAGCTCACCTCTGGGTTTATAAATTTGCAGGGAAGCCATAATTACAAGGGGCTTGTGTTGCTACATAGCATTTGCTTTGAAAATCGGACAGCCACCTTGCTCCCACTGGATGCATAATTGGGTCCTCCTAGCCCTCTTGAATCAAAGTAGTGTTGCAGTAAAAGTTTATTTATCCAGTGCTCATTAAAAGAGAAGCTGAATGGAAAACTCCCACTTTGGGGATGGGATTAGATAGCCCTAGAGTATTCCTCCTCCCATGTTCTTTCAAGGTTTTTTGTTTCTAAATCTGCTCAGCAAGAAAAAGTAAATTGCCAGAAGTGAGATTAGTGAGGAATATTGTCCCAAGGACAATAAAGCTTTATTACAAGGCTGGTATGAGATCCCTGCTTCAAAAAAACTACAAGACCTGGAGGTGTGTGAGCTCTTAATTGCCTACCTCTGATAAACTGGCAGAGAAAAAAAAAAAAAAAAAAAAAAGCAACCCAAAAAAATCCTATTCAGCAGTGAATTAGCCTGGATCAAGTCCACTTGCTAATCAGAGTTTAATGAGGATAGTGCTGGCCTTAGAATATTCAAAATGCTCAAAACTGCCGTGGCTTCATGTTTGTACAGTTAGTATTTCCTCTCTGCTGTCACTTCTGCACACAGGCTCTCATGAATCTTTAGAAAAGTTAATTATGTCTGGGACAGGCATGGTAGGGAGAGTGGGAGCGTATGTACCTCAGGACAGAAAACGTAAGGCTGAGAGTTACTCAGCTAATTCATTCCCATATCATCCAAATTCTCTACGCCTCAGCTGCTGGGATAAATACCCGATTTGCTCATTGTTAGTCAGACTCAGAGAGCCTGGATATATAACAGGATTTCTAATACTGTATCACAGTCAGCCTTTATCTTCTCTTCCTCTCAAGGGAATCCACAGGGTAGCTGTGTGTGCCGGCCCCAGGGTTCAAGAATCACAGGCCACACCACTGGCAACCACAACTGCTGCTTGCTGGTTATACAACCCCTGATAAAGACCTGGAGCGATGCAAATATAGCCACTATGCCAGAGAGCTCGATGTGTAAAATGAGGAGGTAGATGGTTTGGCTCTTGTTGGCGATACCGAAGTTAGTGAGTTAGCCCACTGCAGCAGCTACGTCGCCAAAAGGAGAGGTCTTTGGGGCCCAGTAGGCTCCAGGACTCTTGCAGAGGCAAGTGGACACTGACAGGTGCCATTTGGTCTCCATTCCTCATTCCTGTCCTACTGCTCTAAACTAGATACTATAATGGCACCATATATTTTAAAAATTACCTGAACAAAGAACAAGAGCTCAAGATTTGATACCTTATAATTATGGGCTTGATTTGGGACGTGGGACTGACCACATGAGGCTATAAAAGCTTATACACAAACGTCTTTGTCTTTCCAGAGCAGTATATGACACTCATACTGTAAGAAAAAAGTACCCCAAATTCTTCTGTTGGCCAACATGATGAGAGCTGTATGGTTCAGTCAGAGCAAAAATCAGCAAAGATGCTACTGAGTGTGGCTACAGTGGGTCGAATACATGCTGTCTTATGTACAAAGCTTAGTTTGTCCACAACCTAACCCTCAAAATCCAATAAATCTTACAAACTAGTTATAAGCCTGTGAACTCTGTATACTTCAAAGCGTGGGTTTCCCACAGCCTGATTAACCTTGCCCTGATTTTATACTGTTATTGAGCTCGGTGGAGTAGCTCTTGGTTTTCAGCAATGTGAACGAGAGCAAAATCAGTCATGGGAGTTCAGGAGTGGCTTTCTAACACTCAGATTTTCTTGAGTATTGTGTAAAAATTGTTCTAATTGAAATTCCTGTCTGTCTTTGTAGAGTGTTCTTCCAGATAGCAGGGAAAGTATGAATTTTCCATCATCTGTCATGAATAAGTCTGGTTGATTTGTTTCGTTTAGACAGAATATTTTACTGACATTTGCTGGTGTGTGGTGTCACAAAATCCAACACTGCTATTGGTTTTAGTGGGAGTAATATATTAAGGCAGGATTTTATCAATTGAAGGTTGGAACTATGTATAAAACACAAACTAAGTGCAACTGATCCCAGGTTTTCTCACTCTTGACAGTCATGTCATCCATTATGCAGTGAGAAGGCTTCAAGTACTTTTTTTGCAATGGTATCTCAGAGAGAGACTGATCAACCAATCCAATCTCTTTTATTTTTTTTTTCCTAAAATCTAGAGGAATAATATCAATCTGGTAGCAAGTTAGGAGCGTTTTATCCAAGTATTAACATATTAAAGCACTAATATCTGGTGCCAAGGAGGGAAGTGCTCATATTGACCGTACAAGGGATATTTGAAAAATGAAGACTTGCTCAGTAAATAAAAAACTGCCCTAAACAATTTTTATAGACATTAACATTTTTTAATGAAAAGGCACTTTTTATGAAAAGGCCATTGTCCAAAAAAGATCTTCAAGTCAATATCCCACTATGATGCCTGAGAAAAAGGCATTGTCTTCACAGAATACTTATGCAAGCATGGTCCAATACTACAGAAATGTAATACAAATGCAATTTAATGTAATCTGACCCCACCACAAATAATATTTTAGAACAGCAAGGGAATTGAGAAGAGGAAAAGCAGGGAGAGTTTATACTGTATACATATAAAACTGCATATATTTTATGGTGTGAGGAATAACTTTTTCTGAAATACTTTGCAAAACCTGTATAAAACCTGGATGATTCTCTGTAGAGCTTCTTCTATTCTTGCTCTAAACTTTCATCAACTTTAATCATCAACATGCTGAAATCCAAACACTTCTTAGAAGATATGCATTAGTAAACAAAAACTAGCTACAGCTACATTTTTGTAATTTTCGCATAGTTTATGATTCAGTTTTCCTTCTCTTGTTTTACCAGGAAGCACACTTTATCTGAGAATCTACATAATAGAAATATTTTGTGACTAGATATTGAAAGAAAATATGTTCATATAATCTGAGTATAAACAGGATCTTTCTAAAACAGCACATAGTTCACGCACCATTTAGAAGCAACAACTTTCTTTCCAGCAAGTAAAATGATCATATTTGATAATTCAGCATTAATACAAAGAGCCCTAGGTAAACCCAGCCAGATATTAAATATTTGGGTTTAAGAATGCTGAGAAGTTCCATCTGGATGGAAAAATTCTTCAATGAAGCATTTAGACATTTCCAGAACAATTTTTCTGACATTTTCAAAAAGAAATGTTTTGATATTTCTGAATCAATCTTTTCTGTCCTTCTCATGCCGTACATTGTTTTGCCATTTTGACATTTTGTTTCAGTTCAGGTCAAAAGCAAATATTAAAATATCCCTGCAGTAAGAAATTCCAGTTTTGGATCAGGTCTGCTTCTGATAATGAACCACATGTAAAGTTATTCAAGATGTTATGAATCTCAAAGAAACTTTGGTTCAGGTTTGAACTGCAGCTGAAGGTTCAAAACTATTCTTATTTTATCCAAATTACAAGGGAAAACTTGCCAATGACTCTAAAAGTCCTTTGCAAGATATAGAATCCTTTTGTTCCAGAAAAATCTGCCAGAATTTAAAACACACAATGCATTTCTAGAAGCTTTAAGGAACAGCCATAAAGTAAGATTTACAAGACAAACTATTGAGGCAGTGCAAGGTCATAATGAAATCCAGTGCTTGCATTATAGCTAAAAAAGGTTAATAATATTTGTAGAAAGTCAGTGTGTAGTTCAGGATCTAAATTACTCTCATGTAAATCCAGTTATAGAAGGCTCAAACTTAAATAAATTTAAGTGCTGAGAAGACTATGAGTTGCCCAGTTCAGGCTTGATTCTTATCTCTTTCTGCAGATGCCCTGTTTCCTTGAGGTGGATACTTGAAAAAGATGGATGTGGATGATGCAAAGCCATCACTGGGAGCATTGGACCTCACTGTTTTTTTATTCGCCCTGGCATCCAGGAGTGACTTCCACTGGAGCCAGTGAACCAGAATTTAGCTCCTGCTATGTTTTTTTGCATCTACCCTATGCATGGAGGCTGCAGCCACCAACCTCACTGTGCACTGGCCACGTACTGCTGAATATCCTGTCCTGAAAGAAAAAGGAATTTCTAGGCCACTTGCTGCTCTAACTTCTTGAGCTACAGACTGGAACACACTGAGCTGTATGAACAAGCTGTATATCAAAGCAGCTATTGGGCTGCGGCAGTTATTTGCAGGAGACCGAGGCAGCCTGGAATCTGTGACATGAAAAGGTAGCGTAAAGAAAGCCTGGACTCCTGGGAGGTGCAAGAGGTAATTTAATATCATCCCATTGGCATAGAATAAATGTGAATGAGGGAGAAAAGAGGCCCACAGTTTACAATAGGTTGAGTAATACTGCATGCATTTTGAGCAGGCGCAAAAGAACAGTACAACAAATGCTTCTAGAAGTTTCTTAAAAAGCAGCCTTTCTGCTTAGATAATTTTTCAAGGGCCTGTTATGCAGGAATGAAACAACATTTTAAAAAGAAAAATTCCAAGTCATGAACTACTTCTTTGAAGGAGTTCCCAGCTCCTTCAAAACTAAGAAAGGGTTTGTGTTCATTTCAAGTTTTGGGTGAAAATTTGGGTCAAGTTTCAAGATGGTTTCTCGACCTCTAATTACTATTATTAGCACTCCTAAATGGACTCTTTAGAAAATCCCCTGACTAAGGAGGGCTGGAGTGAGCTAATGAGTATGAGAGCGAGAAGAAGGTCCTTGTTTGAATTTTAAATACTCAAGCCCTCTAATTGGGGACCAACGAAGAATGCTTCTTTTGGAGTGGAGAGAGTGCAGGGGCAGGTGGGAGCAAGAACAATATTTTTTAGACCTGTCACATTAAAATATACCCACTGCTGCTTTGACGTGGCACCAAATGAATTTTTAAGCAACAATAAGTAACCTTATCCTCCCTTTAGGCACTTGCAGGGCTTATTTGTTTTTGTTTTTTAAAAATGAGCTGGGCAGGTTTTTCCAAGGTCTCATGGCTTTAATGAAGAATAACAATCTCTGATGATCCTGGCAACAGGCATCTTTTCTTTTCCAAATCAAAATGAAAAAGCAGAAAGCCTTGTGCCTAGAGCTTTGTTATGTGTTAGACCAGCAGAGTTCCCACTGACAGTACTGTTCCAATTGGACACTTTTCCTGTGTTCCTGTATTTTTGTTTTTCTCTTTTTCTGGTAAATATATTTTTTGGGCACTCTTCCCACCATTGCATGCCTCATTCCCACCCCCAGGACCCACCTTGATTTTTTTCCTCAGAGGATCTACAGCTGCAGTAGTCTTATCCAGCACAGAGAAGATGTCCAGAACTTTTTTTTTGTGACAGAAATCTATTTTAGTGATCACCACCTGAACACAGCTGGCATAAACATAATTTTTTTTATTAAAAACAAAAAAAAATGAGAAACACATTTACAAAGCATCTATTTCGTCTTTTTTTTTGGTCTACAGGACTTGGGAAAGCTGTTCTATACGCTGATGTACAACATTATGAGTCCCTCATGAACTTAGAAATGAGGTAGACTCATGAAAGCTCTGCAGACTGGGCCGTACGAAGTATTTCAGAAGGCACTTCCAAGTCACGAAAAACAAAGAATCGAAGCAACTCCCTGTTTCCTGGAACATTTTCTATCTATAAGCCAAGGAATACAATGAACTGAAATATTTCATTTTCACTGTTTTTTTTTTTTCCAATTATTTTTTCTTTTGCAATTACGCATATATAGTCAATTCCATCCATGTGAAGCAATACAAAGTTTAAGGATTACTTGGGGTCAACCCAAACTTTCTCTGTTGTATAATGTTTGTACTCTCTGGCTGGACACAGAACTGAGTCCCACAGTTCCATGCTGGCAAACTAGCTGGGCGTTAGTGACTGACTTGAGATAAATTGCATACTTGTTTTCCACCTTACACATACACCCGTACAGCCCTTATTGTTACTCTACCAAAAAAAAAGAAAGCCTCATTTATATGAGAAAAATTTGCTTCTGCCTATGAAAATGCTTTAACACCAATGCAAGGCAACCTTGCCCATCCTCTTGTGTTTATAGATGGCTGGTAAACATCTGTCGAAAGTATTGCAGCCTGACTTTACAAAATAGTACTGACAAGAATGGGAACTTAGTTAATCTAAAGTGTATCAGAAAAGGTCAAAATGTGTTTATACAGCCACAATTACAGAGCATGCTGTGGCCTAGTCCTGTAATATGCTGAAGACTATTCGTTTTGTTGGGCCTTTCCAATGCAGTTTGACACAGGCTAGTGAAATGCATAAAACTGAAGAAGCGATGTATAGCTTTCCTCCCCTTCCTGCATGACTCTTTTGCTCAGTTACCCAGTTTTCTTGACATTTTACTGACATTTTGGCTTTCATGAGAAAAGACAAGGAAATAGAAGCTAGGACTGAGAGACTGACTTATTTGCTCTTACAAAATGTTATATAATACACTGCACAGAGTACTTCTTAAATCATAGAATCATATGAAAGTTTGGGTTGGAAGGCACCTTCAAAGATCATATAGTCCAGCCCCTGCAATGAGCAGGCACATCTTTGACAAGATCAGGTTTCTCAGAGCCCCATCCAGCCTGTCCTTGAACATCACCAGGGTAGGGACATTTGCCCCCTATTTGGACAACCTAATCCAGTGTTTAACCACCTTCACTGTAAAAATTTCTTCCTCATATCTAACCTGAATCTCCCCTCCTTTAGTTTAAAACCATCACCCCTTGTCTTGTCACAGCAGGCCCTGATAAACTGTCTGTCCCCATCTTTCTCATAGGCCCCTTTTAAGTACTGAAAAGCCACAATAAGGTCTCCCCAGAACCTTCTCTACTTCAGGCTGAACAACCCCAACTCTCTCAGCCTGTCCTCACAGCAGAGCTGTTCCAGCCCTCTGATCATTTTTGTGGCCTCCTCTGGCCCCTCTCCAACAGGTCCATGTCTTTCCTGTGTTGAGGGCTCCAGAGCTGGACACAGGACTCCAGGTGGGGTCTCACCAGAGCAGAGTAGAGGGACAGATTCACCTCCCTCGATCTGCTGGCCACGCTGCTTTTGATGCAGCCCAGGGTATGGTTGGACTTTTGGGCTGCAAGTGCACATTGCTGGCTCATGTCCAATCTGTTATCCACCAGTGCCCCCAAGTACTTCTCCACAGGGCTGCTCTCAATCCCTTCATCCCCCAGCCTGAATTCATACTGGGGGTTGCCCCAACCCATGTCCAGGACCTTGTACTTGGTCTTATTGAACCTCATGAAGTTCACAAGGGCCCATTTCTCAAACTTGTCCAGATCCCTCTAGATGGCACCCTGTTCCTCAGGCATGTCAACTGCACCCCTCAGCTTGGTGTCATCCACAAACTTGCTGAGTGTTCACTTGATCCCACTGTCTATGTCATTGCTGAAGATATTAAACAGTACTGGTCCCAGCACAGACCTCTGAGGGACACTACTGGTGTCCAACCAGACATTGCGCAATTGACTGCTCCTGTCTGGATGTGATCATTCAGCAAGTGGCTCATCCCCTGAACAGTCTACCCATCAAATCCATATCTCTCCAATTTAGAGAGAAGGACTATATCAAAGGATTTACAGAAGTCCAATAGACAACATCCATAGCCCTGATGTAGTTACTCCATCGTAGAAGGCCACTAGGTTGGTCAGGTAGGACTTGCCCTTGGTGAAGCCATCGTGGCTGTCTCAAATCACCTCCCTGTCCTTCATGTGCCTTAGCAGAGTTTCTGGGAGGATTCATTCCATGATCTTCCCAGGCACAGATATGAGGCTGACAGGTCGGTAGTTCCCGGGATTTTCCTTTCTACCCTTTTTAAAAATGGTTGCCATGTTTCCCTTTTTCCAGTCACCAGGGACTTCACCTGATTGCCATGACTTTTCAAATATCATGGAGTGTGGCTTGGCAACTACATCAGCCAATTCCATCAGGACTCTGGGATGCATCGTATCAGGTCCCATAGACTTATTTGTGTTCAGGTTCCTCAGCTGGTCACAAACCTGATCTCTTACACTGGGAGGGACTTTGCTTCCCCAATCCCTGTCTTGTATTTCATCCACTGGAGAGGTGTGGGAAGAGAGCTCGCTAGTGAAGATTGAGGCAAAGATGTTACTAAGTACCTCAGCCTTCTCACCGTCTGTTGTTACCAGTTCTCCAGTCTTGCTCATCAGGTGGGTACACTTTCTTTGACCTCCCTTTTCTGGCTGACATACCTGTAGAAGCTCTTCTTGTTATTCTTTGCGTCTCTTGCCAAGTTCAACTCCAGCTGCAAACTGCACCTTGGCATTCCTGACCCCGTCTCTGTACACCCAATTTTTTTGTTATGTGGATTTTTTTTTTTGTATGCAACTTTGTTGTGTGCATTTACATTTAAACAGAAGAAGGATCTCATCGGAGAAAAAATGGGATGCCACACAAGATCGTTACTATAATTATAAACCTACACTCTTATACCAGCTTTCAGCTCCATAGAGATTTTATTGCTTTTTGTTTTTTTTTTTTTTTTCCCCAGAACAGGCTTTGCTTTGCTCCTTGGACGAAGACAAGCAACTGTCTTCAATATCCAAAGAACAAACCTTGAAAGAAGTGCAAGGCACCATCCTTGCACTCTGGCTATGGATTATGAAAAGATCTCATCAGGGAAAAACATAAAAAAAAAAAAGTAAGAAAAGTTGGCAGCTGCTTTCTTACACAAGCTGTGCAGTCAAGTTCTTGGAATGAACTTAAACAGCTTCAGAACAGGTCACCTAAATGTATTCTCTCTTTTAAGTAGGTTTAAATAAAAGCAGATTTCAGTTTCGCCTTCCCTGTTCCCTTGACATCTCAAGGCGGTGCTGCCTGTGGGAAGCCAGGCACATAACGAGGGGGATGTGCGGGACATATGGAACTGGTTTTCCTCAGTGACAGACACGTGACTCTTTTCCTTAGGCTTACCTTGACTTTAGTATCTCAAAAATAAGTTGGGCACCAGAACTGGACCACAAAGTAATTGAAGGCTTCTTCCTATAATACATTCAGGTCCCTACAAAACCCATATGTGCAGAACATGTCTTTATTTTTGTGGCACTGTGCAGATGCTTACGACCCTACAAAGAGAGGGTTTAAGTATCTGATCAAAACTGACCAGCCTCAAGTTTGCCAATGGCATTTACAGGTTAGAAGCCAGTAAGTGGATAGCTTTTTGTAAATGTTTACTGAGTTTACAACCTTAGAGTTAGACAGGAGTCTTCCTTGCCATGCCCAGTGCAGAGCTGCTAGCCAAGGAGCACTGCTCATGCTCTTTCAACCCCAGCCAGGCTCAGAGGCTCTGGAGAGCCCAGGAGCATTCAAAGATACTCTTAATCTTCATTTCTTATCCTTCAGAAAGCCAGATTAGAAGTGCCTCTGCTAGCCCTGTTCCTCTGTAGGAGCCCCGGCCTCAGCTCTCCTGGGACAAATGCAAAATTCCAGCATAACCAAATACTTCATAGATGTCTATGCAAGAATTTGGTTATGCTCATATTTCACAGATCTTCAGTGTTACTTAGGCACCTAGCACAGCTCAGGAAACCCAATGCCTATTGACATCAAGGACAGGAATTGGAGAGGAGAACAATACTCAAAGTTCAACCTGGAAAATCTGACCTGGATGTCTTCTAGCTAAAAACCATCTGAGTATCTCAAAATACTGGTGCTGACATCCCTGGCTCTGTGTCCCAGGGAGTCATTCTCTTGGGGACAGCTGCTAACTGGTTGTGGGGTAAGAAAATGGGCTACTAAAGTACCTTGCGTGTGTATGACAGCAACCATACACCTGCACCTCCTACAACAAAAGCTGAATTCTTTCTGCCATGCCAGTTTGGCCCATCGTGTGCATAGGGAAGCTCGAAGGCTGGCCTGCACCAAATGCTGAAGCAGTGTTCCTCCCAAGTACAATTGTTCAGCTTGTGCCATCTGTTTCCCAAGCACAGCAGCAGGGCCCTGCAGCTTGCCAGCCTCTCACTGGAACGGTCCAAAGTCTCAGGCTCTGGATGTAAGGAATATGTCTATGCACCTGTTGCTGGGCATCTGTATGCATACATGCTCTAATTGCCTATGGAGATGATTATGTAGAATCTCTGTTATTACCCTGCTACATGCAAATCCAACCTTCAGGGGTTTTGGCATGCATGTTTGTAGGCACAGAGTGTAGAAAATACTATAAATCATAACTCACAACGTAGTTTTTCAGAACAGAGATGTGAAACATTCACAGAAACTTACATTAGAAAGAAAGCAAGGAAGAGGACGAGAGAAAAAGAGAGAAAAAGAGAGAAAAAGACAGAAATCTTGAGTACATTGATGTTGCTTTCAGAAACAAGAGACATCTGTTTGGGAAATGAAATCTGTCCAAAAAATGAGGAGTGGGCAGAGAAAAAGGTGAAACATCGCCAGTGAAACAAATCTCAAACTTTCCCACAGAAATCTTAGTCAAACCAACACAGAAGAAGAGGAGTTAAGAACAAAGGATTTATTTCCAAAACCTTTCTTTTTGCCAGAGCAAAGATTGCCAGACAGAAAAAAGTGTTGATGGCATCATTAACTCTGCAGGAGTCAGGAATGATGGAAAGCAATATCATCCAGCAGGTCTGGATACATTTTTGTTTGCTTTTCACTTTTTATATCAAAAGCTGTGTCAGACTTCAAGTGTGGAAGTCATCTTTTCCCCAGTCTATCTTCGGTGGTCGCTCTCCCCATGAGACAGGTCCTGCCTCTCCTTTGACTGATTTATGCAGCTCCCAAGGTACAAAAAGCATCAGAAAACCACTAGCCCTGACCCCAGAATTTGATCCCTCCATGGTACTGTCACCATACCAGTCCCTACCCCGTCACCCACAGTGGGAACTTTCCTGAGAGAGGTGGGCATTTTCAGACTCTATTCTTCCTTGGTAATCCCAGGCTGTCAAAGCAAGATGCAGTTCGATTTGAGAGTCAGAATCCCCAGGTAAAACCATCATAGAAACAGTAAATTGAAAGTTTGGTGTCTGGCAAACATTCTCTGTATTTTTGTTTCTGTTATGTATCTGATTCCCTGTTGTATTGACAGAAAGCTGACTGCCATAACAAATGTCTAGCACTGGGCAATTTGGGTATCCTGTTGTTGCTTTCAGTAGTGAGGATTTTATAGGCATTCCTGTGAAAACCCCACCTGCTGTGGGGTTGCTTTCTTCTTCACAGATCCACAATCTGGGTCCTTTTTTTTTTTTTGATTGAGTTACCAGGCTTCAAAGAAGAAATGCACAGTAGAGTATTGAGAGCCAGGAATCTTAGTGACAAAGAAAACAATTGGTATTACGGATGCATTGTAATACCTTTCTTTATTAATAGTAATACTTGGAAGAACATAACTGTTTTTAGGAACAGGCTGGTTTTTAATATTCTTCCTAAAATGACTCAAGAAGTATGCAAAGGCTCCATAACTTTAGCCTTATATTCTGTACAATTTGAGTTGCTTAACAATTCGAAATAGACATTGTCATCATCACAAAGCATATGAAGTGCGGGTAGTGAAGACTGCAGAAAATCCTCAATCTTGATTCAGACTCTGTTGTTGACCAGAAAAGAATCTGGCATGAATAAAAACTTTCAGAACTTCTTGGAAACTGAAAGTCTAAATCATAAGTAACACAGGAAAAAACAAACAAAAAACAATGGTAAATGAGAAAAATATGGGAAAAATTCCAGTGTCTGTCCTTGTTCATGGCATTTCCACTTGAAAAACTGTTTTTCATCTCTTTCAGCAGGGAAGCATTTATAGCTTACAAAGATGACATTAGTAATGAAAACCACCTTAAGGCAAAAAAGAAAAGAGGGGGAGGAAAATAACTAAGATACAGAAAACATGAATGCAGGTTTTTCCTCAAAGAGATCTGAGTAAAAATAAGCCAAAATTTCAAAAATTGTCCCTACAAGTGTAAATTGTAATTATTATTGCTTTATTAACATTAGCATTAATACAAACAAGTTGAATAAAATAGTGTTCTGGTTTAACTTACAGCCAGGTAGTACTATGCTGATCTTTAGGATCAAGGACTGAAAACTCAATCCTGACACCTTCCAATTCTTTTCAAATACAGCCTGGCTGTCAGTGGGAACCTGATCTGACATCTACTTTTAACATAAGCCATATTGGGAGTATGTCTGCTCTAGAGCACTGGTAATCATAACACCACCTACATCCAATGTAGCATTTTTCTTTCTTGGAAGACCTTTGGAAGGGACCACACATATTCAGTGCATTTTATTCAATGGTTACGTGTTTGGAACTGTAAAGCAACCATGTGCATTGAATTACTGATGGGAAGATGATATATTTTTAGTTTTGTAGAAATAGTAAAATAGTATCCAAACTACTGTGTGTTTCTCACTCCGCAGTGCTTATCTTGCACTTTTTTTTTTTTTTCCATTTGAGATATAGGATGATCATGGCTCACTGAGGTTGTGTTATTCAGAGCAAGCTCAACTATATTGAGTTGAAAACTATAATGTGCTTATCACTGAAGGTCACACTGAAATCTTCACTTATCCTGGCCTTGTTCTAGCATTTTGTTGATACCATCAACCCTAAACTGCTTGGTAAGAGATGTCAACAAGCATAGGGCAGTGAATACGGATAAGGAACTCTAATTTCAAATACTGATTGATCAGGTTAACTACTGATAAATAATTACCGTCAAATTCCTTCATACTAAAGATCTTGAGACCGAACCCATACAGTGGTTCAAAAGCAAGCCATTGAGGCAGTCAAAGCTACACTTCAACAGCAACATGCAGTACTTTTGACTATACAAATTGGAGGAAAACTGGAAAAAAAGGACTGAAATAGATCTTGAGTTGTTGTAATGGTTGAACAGTAAAAAGAAAAAGTGTTCCTAGAATATATAGAGATAGTAACCATGCCTTGCTCCACTAGCTGTTTTGGATTCATGACAAGCCAAAGACTTACGAACTTCAGTCAGGGAGCACAAAGTGGCAAGCAACTCTATGGAAACAAAACTGGACAGTGACTGATTTTGTTGCATTAGCTAAAGGAGAGAGGAACATCTCAGAATCTGTTTGATGAATTGGAAGTTAGGCACTAGGGGAAAAGTGGATCCTTCACTTTCTGATTTTCTGTTCAAATGAACCAATTATTTTGCTGACCTCAGGGTCTGAATTTCAAAGGGGCCTGAAGACAGGCTTAGGCCTGCTGCTATGGCAAATTCCAAAATACCCAATTACTGACCTCAGGAGGAGTCAGCATTCCTGAGATTAGAGTCACTGGGAGTTTACTTCACAAACTCACTTCTAATAATATACTATAGTGCAGACACCATTAACCTGCCTTTTTCAGTTAGCAAATAAGATATGTCTCAAGGCAAAATAGTTATTAACAGCCAGTGGTAGGAGTTACATCTCTAATTGGAAACAGCAACATATGCAGGGGAGTGTAATAAAAACATATAACAAGTAAATGTGTTAGTGGATTACAGGGACTCTAGGCAATCATTCCATCAGGCAGCTTTAGCAGAAATGATGAATATTTCAGGGCTTCCTAGAGTCAAACCAATTCTGGGCACTGAAGAGTATCCCAAGGATTAACTCTGTTCTTACTAGCCAATTCAACCAGCATTATATTGGAAGACTTGCCACATTTCTTTATTATTTGTGTTGCATTTATTTCAATGTTTACACCATTTTGTGGTAAGCTAATTCTCTTCCCCCAAGTGGTGTCAGGATGCTGTTCAATAACAAAGCCCTTTCACATCAGCTGCCTGAGGTAGAGCTATTGTGTTCCAGCTGTCAGTTATACTAAGACATCTTTAGGTCTAAGTTATTCTAATATGAGTGACCTGCTGTTTCTATATACAAAACTCTTCCACTGCTTTTATAATTAAACACACAAGGCAAAAGCCTGAAAGCTGAGTGCCTGCTGAGCACCCACAAACTCCCACTGAATCCTATCAATATTGCGGATATAGAAGTTGAGATATTTAAACGTTCTTTATTATTCTCAGTGCCTAAGGACGTATCTTGCCTTCTGGATCAATCTCTGCTCGACCCTGCTGGAGGACATGTCTAGATCTGGTTAAAAGAGAAACTCTGTTACAGAGGTTTTCCTAATTTGTCATTTAGATTTTACTTAGTACTTACTGAGTCAGACTCTATGTCCCTGTTTCAGATGACTGAAGAAGATCTGTAATTTACAGCTCTCTTACGCCATGCTAAAGTTAATCTGCATTTTGGAGCGGAATTTTATTTTGTGGATGGCAATGTCAGGCCTGATATTGTGACTTTGCAGCTGTTGCCTTTTCTGTGACATAGGGTCTCTCAGATGGACAGCAAATACATAGTTTCCTCACTTAAAGAGGCAGTTATATGTCTAGTCATTCACATTTTACTCACAACATACTTTTAGCATTCTCAGGATAAAAAAAATCAGATCTTTGTAAGATCAGATCTCATATAATTTATTGGCATGACATTTTGAAGGGCATAACGCATCAGCAGAAGTGGATGTGAAGAAAAATGTCCTTAAAACACAATCCATTGCTTGACAGCTAAAATGGATCAACAGATTCTGCTCACAGAGACTTTGCACAGAACTCTAAGCTACAAATGCAAGAGCACAAATTTCCCAGCAATATTTGGCTTTATTTTCAGAAGCAGCAGTACAGTAGACAGTCAGCCATCCCCACTTTCTTTCTGACTTTTTGCTTCTTATTGTCCAGAAGCAGATTATATTTCCAGCACGTTTTATTTCTGTTCCATGCAAGCTCTGTAGTTTTCTCTAAACTCAGAACATGAAGGCTTTTCCTTGTAGCTTTTCTTTTGTTGTATCCAGATCCCCATTCCCAGGGTAGGGCAGAGGAGGTAGAAGTACAGGATCAGCACACTGATGGATGCACTATTCTGCTTCTAATGAGCGGGGGCAGAAATCAGCCACTCTTTTAATCTGTGAACATTAAAAAAATCAGCAACTAAAATTCTTCAAATCTACAGCCTGGTCTAACCATGTACTGTAGCCAAATGAAATCCCTAATAAAAGCATCTATGAAATGAAAAGCAAACATGTTCATCTTTTGTAGTTTCAGCCTCCCCTAATGGAAAATGGCTGTATTTCAATCAGCCACATGTCCAAGCTGTGGCTGTTCTTGCAAGTCTGAATTCTTCCCTTAGATTGGATCCATCCTAGAATGGGAAACTGTCGTTTCTCTTTCTGGAGACCTACATGGCAGTTAGAAACAGCACACAAATTAGCTCAGTCTTGCAACACTGAGGTCCTCTTCAGTGAGTCTGAGCCCTTCCAGTTTCAGATGAAGATGTTCAGACACTTGGAGAAGCCAGCAATGCTGAGTTGCTCAGGATCGCTCTGTGGCAGCCAAGGGATAATGATGCAGTGAGGCATTTAGACATGCTGGCAGCATTGAAGGCAGCTTTGAAGGGCAAAGTCCCTCTGAACCACCAGAGTGGTGTAGAGAGCTGCAAGAGGGAATCACAACAGAAGCCAAAGCACTGAGTGCAGTGTCCTTAAATGGGAGAAGGCAGGCTGACTCCTTGGCATCTCCCACCTAGTTGTTCTGCTATTACAGACACTCAGCATGATGCAGCAAAAGAGAATGGGTGAATAATTACAGGGCTCTAGTGACACTCACTTCTATTTAACTTTCTTTGCATTAATCAGGCTGTTTAAATGGGCCCTGCTGTAAATATGAATTGAGTCTCTCTGGAGTTGTTTGTTTGCTTCCCTGAGAAGTTTTTGCATAGCAGAGACAGAGCTGTCTCTTATTACAGCATTGTCAGTCCATGAAAAACCAAATTGCCCGAATAACTAATAGTCTGTAATAGGTCACTTCTCCCGATTGCTCTATCTCACCTTTCCCTGGGAAGCATAAATAGATGGCACGTTGCTAGAAAATATTACCAGACCTTATCTCAACAGCTTGTTGACCTTCTATAGGCTTGTAGTTCTATAGGCTGGTAATTCAAGTTGTTAGGGTTTTACAGCTTTGCCAGCATTTTTCCTTCATTATTCAGATGCCATTAATTTTCCAGACTTCGACAAAATGCTTTTCCACCATAGCTTCTCCTGCTGACCTGGTCAATCAGCATTACAGTTTTAAGAATGCTCTCACTTCAATAATTTGCCTTAACATTCTCCTATCAGCAGCTTTTCAGGGGCTAGAAATGTTTGGATATTAAGACTTCAAGCTACTTTTTGAATTATGAGTACAGAAAAGATACAGACACATTTGTTACAGGTTAAGCCAGCCTAAGATCTTATTTTCTTCCAGGCCAAAAAAATTTTTAATCTACTGCTTCTGAAATCGGCAAAAAAAATGCCCTTCTGTCTCAAGGAGGAAGAGTGAACACACCAGTGTATAGGCCAAAGACAGACTTTCCTCAGGTTTTAAAGGTCTGGTAGCTGAGGTGCCTGCTGCTGTGATTTTCGCACTGTCAGAGTCCCCTCCCTTCTGGGGGAGCAAGCGAATGGGGGCAGCCACGGAAAGGTTGTTTGTGTTGGTGTGTCTCTGCTGCCAGAACACTCCCTGAGGCATGGCCAGGATGTAGAGGCTTGAGCTGTCACCTTCATGGTTTCATATTTTAGGCTGTTCTACGCAGCCAGTGTGATTTTCGAGTGCTGCCTGATCAGTATTCCTGGACTGCTTGGAAAACAACCCAGCACTCAGCATTTTGATAATCCACACCTTCAGTTTCACACCTTGAGCAAAAATGCCAATAAGCTGTTCCCTTTGGACTGGGGAAGGTGGGAATGACCCCCTTAATAAAA
Source organism: Patagioenas fasciata (assembly GCF_037038585.1). Classification (NCBI taxonomy): domain Eukaryota; kingdom Metazoa; phylum Chordata; class Aves; order Columbiformes; family Columbidae; genus Patagioenas; species Patagioenas fasciata. Next base: position 31,281,024 of record NC_092560.1, read on the forward strand.
GGCATAAATTGAAGCATGAGAATGTTAACGCATGAAGTAAACAAGCAAGACACACTGGCTAATGAAACTCAACATGGCAAAATGCAGAAGTTACACTGCTTGAAGAGTGCTGAGCTACTGATCCGTGAGACACGCAGTGTACTGAGTTCTTTGACTTAGAAATCCTGATGGTGAGACCTTGGCTTGATCAGAGTTAGTGGGAACACTGGTTCACTAAAACCATGACTTCAGTGTTAAATCCTCACTGCTGTTGCTGCTTGTGACACCTCACACAGCATGTGCTGCAGTACTTCAGGTTTGGTTCTGTCCAAGTACCTTTTTTTTTTTTCTTCGTATTAGAAAGCCACAGAGCTTTACAGCCAATTGAGCTGTTCCTGGTTGATCACTGAAGAAACAGAAGACCATGTTCACCCCTCTGAAGATTATGGGGGCGCGGGCAGGAGGAGAGGGAGGGGTTACATGAGGCTGTCTTTTCAAAGGTAGTTCTCAGACACACTATCAGGTAACAACTGGATTAACCAGTTATTGTGCATCAGCTGAGCTGTGGTAACCAATCCTGCAGGCGTTTTAGCCCAGGACAAACTCAGGCTAAACACATTATCTTACTCTTTTGCTAAGGCCATTGATGTGACCTTGAATTTGCTGTGGTAAAACCACTCAAACTCAGTCCCTTGTGATTAGTACACCTGGTTGTCAGATAGGGCATGGATAGTCATGCTCAGGCTTAGATGAAGGTTGAGGGCATGGAACAGGTTTCAAACATGGGATGCAGAGGGAGCAAGTACAAGAAGTACTAAGGGATGTCCCAGATATAGGCTTGTAAACCAGAATTGCAACTGAAGAGATAGGAGACCATCTCTAAAGAGACGGGAGCAAGATATAAGGGTAAATCTATAGGGAACATCAGGTTTCAGCTGCTTGCATGGCTTGGAAAGGGGAGACCAGGTATTGGCTTGGCAACATGTGCAGGTGTCTGTCACTTATGGTATCTTGGAAATAATAATTTCCCCAATTACTAGGAGGTTTCTAATGGGTAGCAAAGCTGTTCTTTGTCCTTCTGATCAAAGGCAGCAGTGCAAAAAAAAGACTGTGCTCCCTCACTTTCCCCACTAGATTTTCAGGCTCATCTAAACTGAAAATGTCTATTTTTTTCCTGTTATGTGATCACCACAAACAAGTGGTAAATTTATTTCTGAATATCTTTTTTTTTTTTCCTTCTCCGTATATGTTGGAGAAAAAGCAGGAGAGGAGAGGAGAGGAGAGGAGAGGAGAGGAGAGGAGAGGAGAGGAGAGGAGAGGAGAGGAGAGGAGAGGAGAGGAGAGGAGAGGAGAGGAGAGGAGAGGAGAGGAGAGGAGAGGAGAGGAGAGGAGAGGAGAGGAGAGGAGAGGAGAGGAGAGGAGAGGAGAGGAGAGGAGAGGAGAGGAGAGGAGAGGAGAGGAGAGGAGAGGAGAGGAGAGAGAGGAGAATCCCTCCTTCTGAGGGATCACTGAGAAAGTTCAGCAACTGATTCTCATTCTGACTACCTGTGTAGCATGTATGGAGCAAAAATGAGATGCGACCTCAGCTGAAGGGAAGCCTGGTTAGAACTGAGGATCTTTCATAGTTATATGCATTACATTGCAACGAGGGGTAATGATATAAAAAACTAACCCCTCCAAATAGTTTTCCTTTCAGGAAGGAATGTAGAAATAATGAGGTCAGAGAGATAAGCAGTCCTCTTAAAATGTGTAACCAGCTGAGTAGCAAGTTCTCAGGTGATATAAAATTCCATTGCTGTGGGTGCGTATAGGCACCCGACCGAACTACTTGAGGCCTTGGTAGAAAAAACGCAGGAAATTAAATGAGAAGTCTATTGTAAAATCTAAAATGTAAAGAAAACAAAGAAACACAAAACCCCATAATGTACAATGTGATAATCAGCTGGTGTTTTATTCAAACCATCTTGCTAGTTCATATAAAATTGCAGGTCGAATTCAAGACAGTAGATTCAAAGACTAGGATGTAATGCCATCTTTTGTACTCTGTGCTTGTGCCTCGATAGGAACCCAGCAGCAGAATTCAGCCCTAAGGGGCTAGAAGTATTTATCTTTCAAACTCAAGCACTGCCTTTTTTTTTTTTTTTGCTTTTTTTTTTCTTTTTTCAAATGTAACAAAAATAAGTTTCTCATAAAACATGACATGCATTTACTTTATTTTCTTTACCTCTCCAAATCTAAAACAAAGAGCAAAAATATAACTAACACTTTTGTATTAAATTTTTCCTGACAATTTTAATGTCAAGTTTCAGCTTGACGTGATTTAAAACGGGTGAGTTACAAAGCCCTAAAAAAAATTGGGTTTTATAATGGAAATGCTGACAGACTTTTAACTACAGCAGTGTTGCTGGGCGCCATTCTAATAAAAGGTGGCAAGGGTCCAGGAGTCTTCACAGCTGCATGTCTAAACTTTATTAAGTATCTGACTACAGTTTGCAGGTCCTTGCCAGATCATAACTCATTTAATTCTGACACATTCCAGTTTATAATTAGTGTTGTACTAATATGTTCCTAACTGGTACCAGGGTATTTTTAAATATTTTTTTTTTCTCCTGTAAAACAAGGCTGTTCCCCAAAACCAAAGATGCACTGACATTTGGCAACCAAGTAAGCCCCCTTTTTTTTTTTTTTTTTATCCTAGGGCTAAAATAACTCAAATGCTAAAGGCCAGTGTCTGCAAAGGAAGCATGAAGAAAGCTGAAACATCTGTAATTCCCAAGGCAGGACAAATAAAGCATTTTCTAACTTTCTCTAAGCAAAGTATTTTACTTGCCTTTAGCATCCAGCAACAAAGCAAATTGTTCTTAAAATACATCAGTAATGGCTTGCAATTAGGAAATAATTGTAAAAGCAAAATAAGCAAACACAATTGTTTCACTACTTTGCCAAGTAATAAAAAAGCTGTGCTAATACATGGAAGGAATAAATTTATTTATTTAAATATACAGTTGGGTGCCTGCCACCTGAAAACCAGGGCATTTTGGGTAAGTGTACACTTCCATAACTTGCTTGTGTTTCATTATATTGCCGATGTTTGGAACACAGCTGTTCTGGGCAATGCCCTCTGCTGATGGTGGTCTTGGAGCAGCCATGGAAGGTGGACTAGAATAGGGTATAGTACCTCCTTCCAGATGTTGAGAACTAATCACCACTGTCTGGAAAGCTTTCTAAAGTCTTGGGTGGAAGCACTCAGCAGCCATGTGGGAGGGGGGTCTCGTTTTCAGTACTCTAGCCTTACGGCAGATCATTGAAAGACACTGAATTTTGGGTCAGAGTCATTCCATTTCTCCACAGAGGGACAGCCTCCACTCCTTCTGCAAGAACATCCTCACTGTTCTTGACAACTAAGGTCCTAACTACAACCCAAAGCAAATATCCAGCAGGATTTTGCATCATGCTGCCTAGATTAATGGGGAAGTGAGCTCTTAAAATATAATAAGCTTTTATAACTGTCTCTGTATTGGCTGGCCACAGACACATGGACAGGTACGTTCAGTTACTGATCCATTAAACAATTTCAGTGTTTATAGTAAAATGCAGGATGATGTATTTACATTTTATGAAGTATAACAATGAATAATGTAAATAGAGAATTGTGATTATGATCGGAATTAAATCATCATTATGGCCTTTTTCTTTTATGAAATTAAAGGATAAGAAAGACACTTTATTTTCATAGCGATCAATACTATATTTCTAGTTCTTCAAATGCATGGTTTTGAGTCTGCAAATAACTACAATTGTGAAAGTTCCTTTAATGCATTGACTTCCTAACTTTCTGTAATTCTTGGAGTGTACATTAGCTCCTCACTGGCTGAAAACTTAGAACTTTTCCTAACCAATTCATTGAGAGAAATCAAGGTGGACAAACTCTTCTCACCTATAACATGGGGCTTTATGAAGGTGAAGAGAACTGTCTTTCTCCTTTGCTCTTGACTTTATTTTGTAAAAACAAAAAGCTTCACATTCACTTAAAATGCTGTCCCCTTTTCTTCTGATTCAGGGCCACAGACATAATAATGCAGCTGCTCAGCACCCAGCCCAACATAAACCTTATAGCCTTCAATTAAATTACAAACTAATGTTTGACTCACATTTAAACAAGTATGAACATACATGAAGATGACAATAGGTGATAATTCTGCAACTTTTAGATGGAGAGGAAGGGAAGGGAAGGGAAGGGAAGGGAAGGGAAGGGAAGGGAAGGGAAGGGAAGGGAAGGGAAGGGAAGGGAAGGGAAGGGAAGGGAAGGGAAGGGAAGGGAAGGGAAGGGAAGGGAAGGGAAGGGAAGGGAAGGGAAAGGAACTGGGAAGGGAAGGGGACTGGGAAGGGAAAGGGGAAAAATACCAACAAGAAAACAGAAAAGGGGATTCAGCTTCATGTTTAAAAAGGCTTTTGGCACATAATATGGGTGAGCTGACTCTTAGTAATGTATTTTTCCATTTTCCAAATTGGTTTAGAAAATGAAACAATGTGACAAGTCAGAAATATGTTGTTACCTACCTGCCCAAAATTTGTACACAGAAGATTTACTGTTCGCTGCTGGAAGAGTTGTGTTAACTTAGTTTCTACCTTATCAAGAATTGAAAGTAACTCCTTTTGTCTAGAAGTCCAACTGTCAGTCTAAAATCAGTGGTCTAAAGGGAATAAATTATGGATCTACCATACTTTTGAATGTGCCAAGCTTTGTACAGAAAAATATCCTTATTATCTGGTGGATCAGGCTCAGAAATACCAGACATGCTTTTCAGGTACAAATGAATTTTCTTAGAATTTACTCATAAATGTTAATTTCTTTATGAGTTAAATAGTTTTTGAACTATTTTAAAGCTGACTTTGAAGAAAGTTGCCACAAGGTTCAGATCTGGATCAGGTTTGAAATGATCTGAATGGAATCAAGAAAATAGTCATCTGCACACTGAATTTTTAAAGTATAACCCTCTGTGTTGCTACGAGTTAACAACAACCTCTCTCCCTCAGTATTTTACCACCCTTTCCCAAAATGTTTGCTGTCAAAAATACTTACAGTATTTTTCAGAAAAAGCATGCCTGGAATAGATTGACTCTCCAAAGGTGAGGCCCACCAAAGGTGAGACCTACCTTCTCCATCTGGGTTCAAATGTGATACCTACCACCAATCCAGGTCTGATATCTACCACCATGATAGTAACAACACCACAGGTGAGATATAAGCACCTGGTTACACCTGAGACACCATTCAGCTTCTGAGGTACCCTTGCGGGGCTCACAAGAGGGGCACAGAGCCTACAGGAGGTCCTGATTTGATACCTCAGAAGGTAATGCAGGGTGTCTCAAGTGACGGTAGGCTCCCACAACAAGGCAGATGGCAAGACCCTCATTCTGTGAGCCAGGCTGTAGATGTGATAACCCAGAGCTCAGACAAAATGACCCTGAACTCTGCAGCTCCTTCCCCTCTGCAGTGGAGCAATTGAAAAACAGGTAATCCAGTATTTTTACCACAGCTGCCAATGGACTTGCTGAAGAGCAAAGGTTTCCAGCATTTCTCAGGTCACCAGGCTGCTGCCAGAACTCTAAGTGTCATGGTTTAACCCCAGCCAGCAACTAAGCCCCATGCAGCCGTTCACTCACTCCTCCCTGGTGGGATGGGGGAGAGAATTTTAACAGTAAGAGTCAGGAAACACATGGGTTGAGATAAAGACAGTTTAATAAGTAAAGCAAAGGTCGTGCACACAAGTAAAGCAAAACAAGGAACTAATTCACTACTTCCCATGGGCAGGCAGGTGTTCAGTCATCTCCAGGACAGCCAGCCTCCATCACCTGTAATGGTTATTTGGGAAGACAAACGCCATCATTCCCAGAATCTCCTGCTTCCTTCTTCCCCCAGCTTTACATTCTGAACATAATGTCATGTGATATGGAATATCCCTTTGGCCAGCTGGGGTCAGCTGTCCCAGCTGTGTCCCCTCCCAACTTCTTGTGCACCCCCAGCCCACTCACTGGTGAGGTGGTGTGAGAAGCAGAAAAGGCCTCGACTCTGTGTAACCACTGCTCAACAATAATGAAAACATCCCTTTATAATCAACACTGTTTTCAGCACGAATCCAAAATATAGCCTCATGCTAGCTGCTATAAAGAAAATTAACTCTGTCCCAGCCAAAACCAGCAGATGAAGAAATGAAACATAGGAAAAAACATGCAAAAACAGGGCTTGTAATTTGCAGTTCCTGATTGTTACCTTGCTCCAGGCATTAGTCAGTCACAGCATCAATTATTTTTAAATTGCATTAACTATTATGGACTATGATAGATGATTACAGAATGAACAGAAGAAAAATTATAGGCACTTGCTCTCTGCCCACTGCTCCTTCCCCAGAGTTGTTTGCCATTCTGCTCTTCCAGGTTCTTTCTGTTGATTTTCAATGGCTAGCAAGCCTGATTTAATTTATAAAAGACTTCAACCAACATACTCTGGGCTTTGAAACCTTCATGTATGCAATCCAAAGTTCGTCTCTATAAATGATGTTCAGATTCTTTTCTGTGTCTTAGTTTTCTTAGTGGAAATTAAGATTGATGCAAGGCATTTGAATCTTCAGGAAATATGTGTCTTGAGTTATTCATCATCTCTTTCTACTCTGAAATAGAAAATTTACTACATCTAAGTAGGACTGACTGACTTTAATCACTGGCCTTTGTGTAAAAGGCAAGGAGACATACAGATTGACTAAAATATTAGTTGGCAATCACTTTGTCTTCAGTCAAATTAAATTGTTTTGTGTGTATCATTTTTCAATCTATCATTAATATTTCTTTCTTTCATCTTCTTTTCTCTTTCCTGTTTTGATTTTAATTTGCTGTTGCTGGAGACTTTGAAGGGAGAGCCAAAATGACTATCATGTAGAATTATCAGCTTTATGAGCAGAAGTACTCTCCCAGTACATCTTGGTGATCTTTTTTTCCCTTTTCTGGCACTCTGTTCTCCACACACATGCACGATGTCGCGTGTCCAAGTCCTCTGCAAGGATGAACTCCATGCCTGTGGATGTAAAAGCACAACTCTTTGCTGCTCCAAATGAACCTGGTTTCACATGTAACTTCTGACAGAATGATGATACAACAAGTGACTGTGCTCAGGGAAACAGTGCAAAAAACTTCAGTATTCATCTTGAAGATGAGGAAAGATCTTTTCTCCTTATACATAATTTACTCTGAATTCCTTGTTTTAAATGAGATTGCGAGATTTCACAACGTTCAAGGCATGGTATCTGGCCTGTGCTTGTCTGAACTTTTGCTGTGTTTTATTTGGTTCAAGTCAAGAAGATAGGACCCAGAGCTGTAACCACAATTGCCAATAATTGGTGCTGGATTTGCTGGGTCATGAAGGAGAAAACCAAGAAGCAAGAAACTCAAACATCTGTGTCTGCACGGACATTTATGAGTTGAACTTAGCAGCCCTTTGGCTATGCTGTACCCAACCCTTTCTAAAATACTGGTTTCCAGAGGAAAAGCCAAACTGTGGCTGTCCCTGACATGCTGGAGGGGCAGAGGTGCTGCTCTGCTGTGCAAGACACCATGGAGATGAGCACAATATGACTGTGCCACGCAGGCGACAGAGAGGCTAAATCGTATATAAACACCAACAAACTGAGGGTGAGACAACCATGAAAGAAGAGCAGGCACTTCACCTAGCTGACGTGTCCCAACAGACCATCTCCCAGCGGTTGCTTTGCCTTTCCATGATTATGCAGCTTTCGCCATCACCACACTCCAGTTGTCCCAGTGTGTTGGGCTGGGAGGGTGTCAGTGCTCCTCAAGAGCTGTGGGTCCCACCACCTTCTCATGCTCCCAAGGCAACGCTGCCACTCACAGCAGCTTCTGCCCTGCCCTGAGTGTGACCCTTTGGGCCACTGTGCTTGTAAACACCTTCCAGTGCTTCTCCTTTTTACTGCTGCTTTAATGAAAGGAAGCTCAACTTAAGAAAACATAGTGTATTTCTTTAACTGTAAAATTTTATTGTGGGCCATGATTAAATCATTTTCAAGTATCGTTGAGTCATGCAGAGCTTTGTTTTCCAGTTTAATGCTGTTGGTAACCAAAGCCAGTTTTATATCCAGACCACATGGTGTAACAGTCATAAGAAAAGAAAACCCTCTAAACCTTTATAGCCTAAAATTACACTTGTAAAGCATTATTATAATATATCTTACTTAAAATGGGGTAAAATGTTTTGTTATGTTTTGTTTTGAGTTTTTTTTTTTTTCTGGAAACTAAGGAAACTTCAAAATCTTCCATTCACATTCATTTCTGATAGAGCGGAGTCTAGAGAACTGTGAAAGAGCGGATGTTGTCCAAATGGGACTAATTTACCCGGACTGTTATTTTAAAACATAGTGAATGCAAATACAGCATGCCTAGGGCAGTATCTTTTGCTGAAATTGCATTGACAATCTTAAAGGTATAGCCATCTACAAAAAGCAGGGTTAGCTCTCCCAGGCCTTCTAAGAGCTGGAGTTTGTCCTTTAGCCAGGCAGCTTATGCTTTTATAATTACTATTTTTACAACTACGGCACTTGCAGGTGCTCTTAATTTCAGCTCTGAGCATTAAGTTTATAGCGTTCTTGGTTGACTAAAACATCTGTAATTTTAGTTATGGTATTTCGTGATCTGTTTCTTCACCTTATTTCTTCAGTGTGTGTAAAGAATAATAGTCACAGTTCGTCTGCAGAGATGTTACTTTTTCATGACATCAAAACTCTCCTTTGCCACTTTTGTCTAAATTTTCAATGGAGAAGCAAACATTTTCTGAGTAGCTTCTGCTACTAGGCTTATCAAAATATTCAAAATGCATGGAGCAGTTGTGCCTGCAGCATGCTTTAGTGCCATATAGAGACATTTGACTCAGCTCACACACTAGATGCAGCAGACCATAACTGTACAAGGTACTCCTCTACCTTTTCCTGCAGAGTTTATTGACCCTTAAAAAGCATCTCAGGAGCTGACAGCTACAGCAAAGCAGGAAACAAGGAAAGCCAACGCTGGTGGTCAGAAAGGTTGAAGGATATATCAGCTGCAGTTTACATCTGCAACATTAATCGCACCTATGCATGTCTGTCTGCAGTCTTAATGCAGGTGTCTGTCCCTCCCTGTGCCTTCCCCCCCTGCTGCCACCCTCTCCACAACCCCTGCCCTCATCTAGAAGCTTGTAGTTGTCATGGGAAGGAAGCAAATTGCAGAGTGGCCACAGCAGTATAAGGCAAAAATGAAAATATGGGGTTTGATGGGCTGATGAGACTGTGGTGTCAGGAAAAGCAGAAATGGAAACCTCTGGACCTCTATTAGCCCAAGGAAATCCCACACAGGGTAGCTAGGGAGTTTCATGTCTCTGTCACAGGATTGGCAAGACCAGCAAGGCCTTTCCAGGAAGCAGGCAAACAGTATAATTTGTGTTGCATTAGACACCTGACCTAATTATACAGGATTATCTGGTGCATGGGAAGCGCCTGACTCTCTCTGTGTTGACTCTCTGAGGAATATAATGTTAAACCTCTGAATAATACCTCAGTCCAAATTTGATGGTGTGAATAACCCTCTAGGAGTAATAAATAAAACATTGCATAGCTTAGTACTGGCAGGAGGTGTGTTTTGGTAGTAGTCATGTTTACTGTTCCCAACTGAATAAGCATTACTCTTCAGTTTGACTTTGTTGTGAGAAGACTTATAGTCTATAATTTCAGTATCTCCTTCTACAAATGCTGGAAAGTTTACTTAGCATTTCAACTGATTCACTGTCCTGGCCAGTAATATCTTCATGGCCAGAGACTGGCAAAAGGCATCTTTTTAGGTTGCTACCCTGTAAACGAAGAGTTCAGTTTTAAAAAGTGGTTAATGATGGCTAACGTCCCAATTTTTGATTCACAGTTTGAGATGCTGGAAGGCCATCTGACCTTCAGGAAGGAGGTTTAGTGTTCCCTGAAGGCCACGCTTCATTATGGTGTCTGTGGATTAATATCCCAAATCACTATTAACTTTTGAGATTTTTCTTCTTTTTGAGCTCTGGTTATAAAAGATAAAATTGGCTTTTAGCCCAGTGGTCTGCTATAGGATATAGCAATTCTAGAGGTCTTCTCTGGTCACTGTTCTGCTTTACAAATGTGTTGCTTTGAATCCTAGCCTGATCGACTGATTTACCTACCAAACTTATCTCTGAGATGACACACAGTCTCAGATAAAACATTCTGAAAGCTGCAGGAAGAAGAAGTTATTTGTAGATTATTTAGTAAATGAAAATGCAAACAAGACAAAACAGAGAGCGAGAATGTTCTCTCAGGGTGGAAACAAAAAGCCACTACTGAGTAATGGGATTTGAAGAAGTGAAAGGTTTCTTGCTTGCTGAAAAAGCACTGCTCTTGGCTTTTCTCTCATCTTGATTGACTAATTTCCTTGGCATATATTTCATTAGCTAACAGTGAGGGTGGAGTTTTTGTGTTCCACCCTTTGCTCCTTTGCTGGTTAAATCAGAAAAACACAAGGCCGAACGCATTCTTGTCTACGCTACATATGTTGCAGTTGGTTTTCTGCTGTGCTTTACCTTCTGTATTTCATATGCTGTATATTTGTCTCTCATGGAAATAAACAAACAAACACACAGGTAAAAGGACAGTGTTAAACTCTTTTGGTTCCCACTTAATGCACAAAGTGCATCCTCCAAGATTCCATCAAAATAGAGAGTAATGGACAAGCTACCTCTCCCTTGGTGATGCTATATTGTTGAAGCTGAGAGAGAGTAGCCCACTAAAGCTGCTTTAGCCCCTTCAAACTATTTACCAAGACAGAAGACTGCTTTGATTCTCGAAAGCTGAGAGAGGTCTTAAAATAAACCCTTCCTGCTATTATGTGCTTTGCTTTGTGTTACTGTATGGCTACTGAGTCCATTTTGCAGTGTGCAAGTAGGCTTCTTGGTCACATCACTAACTCTGTGGGAATCTTAAGTGGCACATCTGAGTTCGCCTTCTTTAAAAAAGAAGTGTACTAATATGGAGCAAAGCCTGCTACATGTGCTCCAGGAGCCTACAAGAATAGACGGCTTAGAAAAGTAGACAGATAGAAGGAGAGAGAGGGAGAGACAGATAGGCATGCAGGCAGGCAGACATCAGAAAATCTGTCCTTGACCTTCATATTCAAAAGAAATTCTTTTTGTTTGAGGTGGGGGAAAGTCAATCCCTTAAGGGAAAACAGAGGAGGGGAGAGAGGTAATAAGGAAATGAGTCAGACACTAAGAATTGTTGGCAAATACAGACACTTCCTAGTAAAGGAGGATGGTTTTCAGCTGATCTAATGTAAAAACCCACAGATAATATGTGCCTGGTTTTTATTTAGTCCCCCTTGTAGCTAGAATACTAGAGTTTAATAAATGGGGAAAAGGTGAGAAGCAAGACTCTTTTCTCTCTCTCCACTGCTTCCCCACATCACCCAGGGGAGCAAGTGGAAAGTCTGAATCAGTGTTTTTCTTTGGTTTTAGCTTCTTTTTTTTTTTTTTTCTTTCCCCCTCCCCAGATATGGGCTTTGAGAACTGGTTCCACTGTAATGAAGAAGTAGAACATGTGGTTTCTTCACAGGGCTGTTTCTAATCAGATTGAATTAGCTTGTGTAACTGTATAATTATAATGACGATAACTGATATTTTACTTAGATTTTATTAACCAAGGAACCCTGAAGTACTCTAGATTCATTGATAAATCCCTGAGGTCCTCCTTGCTACAGAGGCTGGTGAGCCTGAAACAGCCACAGGGTCCTGCCCAGTTCTTCACAGCATTCAAATTAATTGCAACCTGAGGAGCAGGCTGGAGACCTACCCAGATCCTCAACTTTAGAACCCAACCAGTATAAGATCTATCAAAGCATAAAGCCTGTGGCTTATCGCTATTGCTAAATCCCAGTTGTAGTTATGAACAGCAGAAACACTGGGGGCAGCAGCAACTCAAGTAGAAACAGCCATGATCAGAAACGAAGAACGAGGCTTTTTCGCTTGCCAGGAAACACACTGTGAGGGAAAGACAGGAGGTTGTGTACTCACAGGAATGTATAACTGAAGGCAAAAATGGCCAGTGTTATGCAAATGAGAGATATGGGTGGATAATCTCTAGTTTGTGAGAGAAGCTAAGCTGTAAAAAAATTGCTTGATTAATGTATTGGTGTTAGATTTTGATGCAAAGTCAGGATCTTCAGCCAGTGAATGTTTGTTGAAGTCCTGTTTTCTTCTGTGAGGTACTGACTGGATTTACTCTTCTGATTTAACTCTTGTTAGTCTGGGTAATCAGAAATTGGGGTTGTACCTCTGGTCCACAAGGTATGGATGTGCCATGTTCCTTGAAGTGACACCTACAAGGAAAAGCTCCTTCTCTAACAATGTCACTGGGATTTAAACAGCTGTCCAACAAGGTGGTTTCTGTTAACCCCATTGTCCATAGGGCAATCACTGCAGTCCCATTCCCTTGTGATGGGAAGGAGATTCTTTCCTTCACATATATATATATATATATATATATATATACATATGTATTTATATTTGCTTGTTTGTTTGTCGGTGTTTGTGTTTATTTTTTGTTTTGTTTTTTTTCATTTAATACAATTCGATCTGTAGCAGCTCTTCCAGAGTAGTTCTTTGGGGAACAGACCTGGGCCATTGGAGCAGGTATGATTTACTATTTGCAGAGTAATGCATCACAGTGATGTGCTTATAGCAGTGTAAAGTCACTGTATTGACTCTTCAGGAGGGGAGAAGAGGAGGAGAGAGAAGGGAACTGTAGCACATAGGTCCTGGCTGCCTTCCTCTGACGTGTTTCATATGAGGTCAGACTAGGGTAGCCTATGTTTGGTCCTACTTGGCTTTGACCTATATGTCTGCGAGTTTAAGCTGTTGGCAAAATCCCATTATCTTCTTTGTTCATTTAAGGTATGAAGAGATGTTGTACCTAGATGAGGAAAACTACGCATGAAGAAAATCCCTTAACTTCTTTCCTTGAAGGCACACACATCTCTTGATGCAGGGTTTATCATGGACTAAGGGGAGACATTTTAATTCCATCTCATAGTTAAAACACTGTCATTATGGTGTATGAACATAGTGACATTTCTTTACTCTTTACGGTATTATAATTATCCAATATGCTTTTCTTCCAGGAGACACACATTTCTGCCTTGGTTTGAAAAGGTGTTGGTCTTTAGCTTTGCTCTGGATGACAGAGTGAGGGCAAGTCCTACCAAGGAGCACCATCTCCCACTGTCCTTGGTGCACCTAAATAATAACAGCCCTCTAAAGATGTCTGTGTCTGCCTCAACATTTTGCATACATCACAGATAATGACACACATACGAGCTAACGGCACAGAGACTTCCCCACTGGGGATAACCCACAGCAACTGTCCAGCCTCATTGCAATTCAGGATAAGAGAACTCAGTATGACTGCTCATCCTGGCTGCTAATAGCCAGCCCAGAAAGCCTCAATGTCAGAAACAAAATTCAACAAGAAATTAGCACTGGTATTGTTCAAAATGTGTATTTTGTATTACAAACATGTTTCAAAATGGAAAACAACTCCACATGTATTTGCAAATATATGTATGTGACAACTCAGCCCTGTGCTTTCTGTGAATTACAGCATAATAATTCTGCTTGGTTTTGTTCCTTCCATTCTGTGATGGCTATAAACTTTGGCAACCAAACCTAGAGAAATTCCCCCAGGCACAGCTACCTCATTGACTCATTTATTGGTTTCCTGAAAATATGCAAAGTTAGCAATGCATCCCATTCATCCCTTTTTGTTTCTGACAGTTCATGCAATGAAACGTCACTGGATGAACTACCAGAGGTTCGTTCCACTCCACTGTCTTTTAAAGCTCCTTTGGTTGTGGAAAGAGAACTGAAGCAGATGACTGTCAGCAACATAAATACTGATTCAGGCTGTATAAGTAACCTTACATTGGTAGGACTCCATCACACCTGTGACACAGGTTGCAGTCTCTCAAGAAGCAACAACAATCTCCAGAAATGTTAAAACCTTTTTAAGAAACAAGATGTAATCTAACTATCTTAATTATTTCAGATGCACTCCAAAGCATGTCAGAGAGCAGACAGAAAAAAAAAAAAAAAAAACACAAAAAACATGGGCTGCAGTGTGCTCCTTCCAACTTTCTAATGTTTGTCATTACCTGAGGTATTCCTTGAGCTGTTACCTTGAAACACTGTAGTTCGCGACACTATTGATGTTAGCAGGACTTCCAAGCAAAGATGAAGGATACTAGCAGTATATTCCTGCAAAGTTTCAGCTTGAACTTTGATTTACCAGGTCTACATAGGACTTACAAAAATATTAGGTTGGTGCAAAAGGAATTGCAGCTTTTGCATGGTTGAAATTTGCCAGTTGATATTGGAATACATTCTGAAATAAATGTAGTTATGTTATACATAATTTTAATGCACTTTTCTCGCTTCATGGTTTTTTCACTACTGACTTGCTAGTTACTGTTTATTTTATATTTATTTTAGACTATGGAAATGATGTTAGACAAAAAACAAATTCAAGTGATTTTCTTATTTGAGTTCAAAATGGGTCATAAAGCAGCAGAGACAACTTGCAACATCAACAATGCATTTGGCCCAGGAACTGCAAATGAATGTGAAGCGCAGTGGTGGTTCAAGAAGTTTCACAAAGGAGATGAGACCCTTCAAGATGAGCATAGCAGCAGCCATCAGAAGGTGACAATGACCAGTTGGGAGCTGTCATCAAAGCTGATCCTCTTACAACTACACAAGAAGTTGCCAAAGAACTCAATGTCAACCATTCTACAGTCATTCAGCATTGGAAGCAAATTGGAAAGGTGAAAAGGCTCAATAAAGGGGTGTCTTGTGAGCTGACCAAAAATAAAAAAATAATCCTTTTGAAGTGGCATCTCCTCTTACTCTACATGACAACAATGAACTATTTCTTCATTGGATTGTGATGCGTGGCAGGAAATGGATTTTATATGACAGTCAGCAATGACCAGCTCAGTGGCTGGATCAAGAAGAACCCCCAAAGCACTTCACAAAGCCAAATTTGTACCAAAAAAAAGTCATGGTCACTGTTTGGTCATCTGCTGCTGGTCTGATCCATTACAGCTTTCTGAATTCCATCAAAACCATTACATCTGAGAAGTATGCTCAGCAAATCAACAAGATGCACTGAAAACTGCAATGCCTGCAGCAGGAATTGGTCAACAGAAATGGTCTAGTTCTTCCCCATGACAACGCCCAACTGCACGTCACACAACCAATGCTTCACAAGTTGAATGAATTTGACTACCAAGTTTTGCCTCATCCGCCATATTCACATGACCTCTTGCCAACTGACTACCACTTCTTCAAGCTTCTAAACAACTTTTTGCAGGGAAAATGCTTCCACAACCAGTAGGATGCAGAAAATGCTTCCCAAGAGTTTGCTGAATCCCAAAGCATGGATTTTTATGCTACAGGTATAAACAAACTTATTTCTTGTTGGCAAAACTGTGTTGATTGTAGTGGTTCCTACTTTGATTAATAAAGATGTGTTTGAGCCTAGTTCTAATGATTTAAAATTCATGGTCCAAAAAAGCAATTACTTCTGCACCAATAAAATGAATGTTTGACCTGTAAAAGAATCAATAGGTATAATATTTTGACAACCAGAGACACTGGAGAAAAATATATCAACCAGCATATACATTTTCAACATAGGTGCACATTGACTAGAGTTTTATTGGAGATCAGTGTTTGAGAGACAGTTTTAAGTCATACTTATGTTAACCTTCTGTGGACAGTAAAGTTAAAAAAAGTCCAGCTGAAAACTACATTTAGCTCCATTCATTAAGCATCAAAGGATTTGTGCTTTGCTTTGTTTGACATTACTGAATTTAAGGATATTCTTTCAGTCTTTCAAAGAACAATTATAGTGTCAACATCTAAATTGGAAGTTGTTGAAATATGGGCACTACTGTTCCATTTTCACTGAGGGTTTGTGTCTTCAGAGAGGCACATGGCTGACCTGATGCAGCAGTCACACAGAATAAACTTAACTCTTGCAGCTGAGGTCCCAGTGAATCAGCCCCATTGTAAGGAACTACTAGGACGTGGAGCACAGGTACTTCATTATAAATTGTCACGTGGTAGTTAGAGAGTACATTGTCCTCGTGAGGTCCTAATTTCATACCTTTGTTTAAGCACAAAGACACTACTTTAGAAACTGAACTGCAGCACCCCTGAACTGCAAGTGCTTGCCTCATCCTTACTGTCTTTCTTGAGTAATGATACTTGTCCATTGTCAGAGATGGAGAAGTGGGCTACGTGGACCATTGTGGCATTCCTACGAGCACCTTGCCATAAAAAGCACCTTCATGGGGAGTTAGGCTGGGAGAAGTACACCCCTCATTTTCATTAAGAAGCCTTCAGCAGATCAGTAGCTCCATTGATTTTAGTGCATATATTTGGTAAAATAAAGTCATCCAGATCTGGCTTGTATGGCCACGTTTTTCAGGGTAAGCAGTGACTGCCATGGAACTGAAAACATTACTGTTAAAAATCTGCTTATGCAAGTGAGCAGGACAGCCAATCAGATATGTGGCATTTCCATGGGATTCTGGCTTTAGGGCTGCCTATCAAATGGATCAGTAGTGAGTCAAGTTCTGGCGAAAGCACAGGAAGGCCTCAGGAGAAAGGAGGGGAGATGAGCTGGCATTCCTGGTGTTGATGTCCTTACTTCTTGCCATGAGCTTCACCAAGTGTAAAAGGGCAAACAGCCAGCCAAAGTGGGGAGCCATACCTGAGTAAAAAACTCTGTCTGTTTAGGAGACTTTTGCAAAGATCACTGTGGAAGAGTGCAATGTTACTCTACTTGCTCAAGGTCTTTCACTCCCTGGCATTTGTTTCTCTAGCTGCCAATGGAAACTTCACCATCCATATGTCATCATCCTATAGCTGCTCTCTCATCCACTCCTGCTCTTCTTCCACGCCAAGGAGAAAAGAGCAGGAGCCAAAGGCATACTCATCTGCCTACTCAGCTGGCAGTCTTTTACAAATGGTAGCTTAGTAAAATTTGGTAGATGGCAGAACAAATACAGACCAAAAGAGAAAGACCAGAAGCACACCATGGAAGAGAAAGATTTTTTAAATTTTATTTATTTATTTATTTATTTATTTTTAAAATAAAGAAAATAAGTAGGAGGGGACTCTGATGATGAAAAGAACATAAAGAGGAGCATAAGGAGGAACATGAAGAGGGAAAGATCACTTCAGTGTGGTGTGATGGGAAGTAAAGAAGACAGAGTAGGAAAGAAAAGGCACCATTGCAATATCTCACTGAAAATGAGTTGAAATAAAATAATTATCTCAGTTCTACTTTTATTATCATATTTGATTATTGATGTAACAATGGATACACAAAAATGGTCTTCTAAACGGCAGGTAGGAAAGTGCCAAATTCACTCCTCTTAAAGAAGGTCTTAACAATTTAGCATCAGAATCTGAAGGCACCTTTTCTTACTGTAACTAATTATAGATTTTCTTACTAATTTGAATATAAATGGAAAATTTTATATTTAAATTTAAATTTAAGAGGTACTACATGCACATCATTAAGTTTCAGAGCAAGACAAGTGTAGAAACATTTGGAAAAAATGGCTCTTTTAATGATACCAGGCAATACTAGTATCTTAGCAGATCTCTTAACAGAGATTCTTACTCTGCTAATCCAGTAAAGCTTAATCAATCTGTAATTATTTCTAATTATATCATTACTGCTAAGGAGACGTGCCAATGTCTATGTTGGAAACATTTGTCTTTTATACATTTTTATTCACTGCAAGAGATTTCATGAGTTGTAGCTCTTTCTGCAAAGGATCTTGGGACAATACCACTTAGAGAAATTAGGATGCATATTGAAGAATTCTTTTCCTTCTGTCAAACATGTGGGACAGGAGAACTGACTGAAACTCCATTTAATTTGACAATCTCTCTTTCTGGGATGAAATTTCAAGCAGTCTAAATTTCTACTGTCAAATGCAACTTAAAAATGGAAGGCCAAACCTTATAATCTCTGTAGCAACTGGGTAAGTGGTAGGCAGTGTGACGGCTCCTAAACTTCGCCTTATCATCTTTAGGTTTCTTGTATCCACATATTAGTTTTTGTCTTCTCTCTTCACTTAGTGTTCATGTTGTTGCCTCATTTTTATAGTTTTTCTAGAAAAACAGAACAGAAGTTGGTGTGTTTGTTCCCAGAGTTTCCAAAGTAGATCACATTATCTTATGTCAACCAGGAACAACTAAATTATCTCAAGGGTACAGAAGCCAAGAAATTCAGAATTTGGCCATGAATATAGGATTCATCTTATCTCATAAAGCAGAGTCTGCTGCAGCATCTTTTACTATTATCCTACTTCAACTGAAATAGCTGGAGTACGGGAGATGACAAGTACTCCCCTAAAGACAAGACTCAGATGTTGATTTTTTTTTTTCTGGTCTTGTGTACAACACAATAGAAATACAAATTACAAAGTAACTTTGGCAGAATGAAGGGTGTATTTCATCTTTGTGTGCTTTTGGTTGAAATAGTTGCATCACACAGCTTAGTCAAAATAAAATTAGCCCTTTCTTCTAATTTTGATTTTAGCAAAAGAAGACAATAATTACCGCAAAGGGCTTTCTTCTGACTTTGTTCCCTGAAGTTGAGCTTCCAAGAAAAAGCTTTATAAGGTTCCTCAACTTGAGGTGCTAATAAAAGCTACTTCCTCAGCCCATTCATGTACTATAACATCTAAATGTGTATCTATGCACAGTCACAGAATGTGATTTTTCTGAATATGACACTCACAGGAAACCAGGCTGAAAAGAACAACTTTAATTTGGCTGCTACTCCCTAAAAGATATTTTAAAGCACCTATAAGTGTTTTTGAAGGTTTCATAGTTACGCTAATGAAAGATATTACTAAACTTTGTATCAGTAAGGAGTTGAACTTCAGTTCTGCTGATGTTTTCTTTCTTTTCTTGAGCCATCTGACCCTACCCCATTTCCTTTGGATTTTGATATTTTCCTGTTCGTATTCTACATTTTTCCAATAGTGCAATCTGAAATACTAACCAAGCACAAGCTTTGTTATGGAGTTTTTCTGTGACTGGGACATCAGCAAACTAAACAAAGACTTTCAAATTAGACTCCACAGGAAAGACATTGCCCTATCAACATGTTGTTGCAAGATCTTTCTTGAAAACTGAATTGCAGCAAAGAAGGTAAGCTGGCAACAGCCAACTGAGCAATGGGCTCATGCCATTAAGTTGAACAATTGGAAACTTTGTGTCTATTACTTAGAGCTGCACAATGTTTTGATGTTTGGAAATACTGTACAGATTCACCCAGATTTGAGAAAAACAGGGAGATGCAAAGGAGGAGAAACAGCATTTACAGTGTGTGTGTTAGAGGAGAGGCTGATGGCTTTCTGAGCCACCTCAGAGACCTCCAGTCACCTTTTCAAAGTGTGCCTAGAGGACATGATGCAAACAATGAGGTTATTCCCCTTTTCTGGGTTTATGTGCTAGCTGCAGCACCAAACTGAGAAGATCTGATTTTCTAGGGAGACACAAGCAATGCTCCAGCGATGTTAGGAAGGCATAGTAGCAATGTATTCAGCACAGCTTGGCTGATTTGCATTGGTTCCAGAGAGTCTTGTGTGGTGAACTCTCATTCTCATTGTGTCAGAAAAGCACCAACCATGTGAAGAGATTTTTGGGTTTTTTTTTTTTTGGTCCCCACAAACATAATTTTAAGTGGCCTTTCCTGAGGAAGAAGGTGGCGTTCCAGGGACAGCCTATGCTTTCTGAACAATTTCTGAGCATACAATTTGAGAACAGGAGATTGGTTCAAGACACAAGTTATCACTGGCAGACCTCATCTACATGCAGAGAAAGTGCCTACAGCTTTCCCGAGATTGGCCCATTCTCAACATGTCTTCACTGATTTCATACATTGCCTGCAGCTGTGTTTTGATTGCACACACTGTATCCCCAAGCTCTCTTGCAGGAGAGGGTTACACAGAACATGCTGTTCCATAGGAGCTTCCTTTTAACAAGAAGTCTGTCTTCTCTGCTCTTTCTGTCATACCAGACATAAATCAGTGTCAATATACCACTCCAAAAATAGTCTGGGCCTGCTCTACCTCCAGGCAGCCTCAGAGAGTCGGCACACACTGCCTCTGTCCCAAGACCTGGAGAGAGGCAGGTGCTTCTTCAGCACTGCTGAATTTATGATCATTTGTCAAATGAAAATGAAAGATGAGTTTCATGAAGAGGCAAGACCTCCCCATATCTGACCTTTGGAGGATTTTTCCTTTTCCTTTTTGGCTCTCTGTGTCTTATCAGTGGCTGTTTATGCCCTCCAAGTCTAATTGATTCCTTTTTCTCCTGACGCTTTTGGAATTGGATTGTAATAAATTATACCCTGCTGTTTGAGAATGTGTCAAATATTGTTTTAACTTGTCCAATGCAAAGAATCGAGAACCGGAGCCTGAATCATAAAACAACATAGAATTTTGCTGGTGTTAAACAGACACTTAATAATTCTGCTGTCACTTACATCTGCATAGATCCAGGATGACTCCACTGGCCTGAAGTACTTTCTCAGCATTTACACCACTGTGAGTGATGGCAGATTTTAACTCTTCATTCCTGTGGTGAGATGGACTGCAGGCCAAGATATACAGACTGTATTGGGAAAGCAATGAGTAATGCAACACAATAATTTGAAGCGACTAAATTAAAAACACTGACGGTTGCCTGAGGATGCTGTATTCATGAAGAGTGGTGGCTAAGAAGTAACCCTTTGTCTAGTACCTAGTATTGCAGTCAATTTTCCCATGGATAAAACCAGAAGTTCTTAACATATATCTCCCCAAGCTCGGTGAAGTATTATTTCCTCTACTGACAGGACTCAGATAGTATGAACATGCTACCAGGCAAAGACCAGACTTTTCTCAAGAGAGTAATTGTCTTCCCTATCACTATGACTCAATCTGGTCTCCAAACTGTTGAAGTTTCCTCTCCCTGCAGCAGACTGGCCAACCGCACCAAACTATGTGTCAAGGTTTTGGCAGTGCAACCCATTTCTCACAGAAGGCCAAATGGAGAAGTGCACTCTTCATTTAAGTCACTGACTGGACTGCAGCCATTGAGCTCTTTTATACAGGATAGAAAAGCTCATGTTTCAGCTGATACTTCACATAGGGACTTCTTTTTCCATTATTGTGGCAACATACCACTGGCAGCTGTACAGATTTAAAAAAATGCTATAATCCTCCACAGGGCCTTGACAGCACTGTCCACATATCCTACTTTGTTTTCGTTTGTTTTGGTTTTATTTTTACTCAACTACTTCAGAATTTCATTTTTAAAAATATTCTAAAAAGTAGACTAGATGTTTTGTACTGCTTTACCTGCAACAAGGAGGTGCATTCATTTTCTTTGTGCACCTATTTAAAAATCCCGGGCATTCATCATTATGACTGAACCATAGAGAAGCAAGGAAGGTCAAAGCCTCTCTAAAATACCAACAGAAGTGTCAGGTTAACAGTGACTCATTAAAGAGACCAGAACTTCAGCTGAAGTGGCTGAACATCAAGATTTAGTTACTAAACCTGAAGAATGACTGTTCTTTCATACTCTTGTTGGGGATTTCTTATAAAGAATGCCTTTAAATGAGGAGTGGACAGGCTGCTACCTGCAGCTACATTGCAGCATCATGGCAGATGCTCTTGGTTGCATGTGTTAGAAGCCAGGTACCAGTTAGGGAAGCCCAGCCACAAGATCAACAGCTGCTGTGGACCCAAGCCTCTTCTCAGTGTGGGGCCAGAATTGCAGAAAATCTTGGTGCCACTGGTTTAGAAGTGGCACCCTACAGTGCTAAGAGCAGAATTTCACCTATGAGAAGTACACTTATAGCTCTTGTTTTAATGCCTGCAGTTCACGTTCCTTTGCTTTAATTTAGGACATGTAGAGAAGTGCACACATCACTTTTACACATCTGGTACAACTTTTGATTAAGGTTGAGGGTTTGTTCTGGACCTAGAAGGAAAAATTCTACCAGGTTCTGTGCATTTCCAGGTTAAATTGGGTCCACCAAGATTTGCAGCAGTGACTGAATGATACAGACTGGGTTTTTTTCAAGGCCTTTAATTTTGCCTTGTATCATATTCAGGTCTGCATTTCTATTTACTGGGTCTAATTTAGGAAGATCCTCTGGTTTTCTGTCCACTTCACATACATCTTGGAAAATAAATGAAAACAGGCATGACTCAAGCAATAAAAGTTCTAAATAAGGAAACAACAGATAGGCACTTTCGGAACTTTTAAATGAAAACCTGATACAGGAAGAAGAAACAAGTCTAACAAATAAACTTCCTATGTGTTGAAAGATCAAATGGAATCAAAAGTTGAACAGTTAATATAACACATATTTACTGCCTATGTTGCAGAACAACAGCACACTCCTTGCAAGCAGAACAATCAGAAGGAGCCTGCAAAACTTATCAGTCGATGCTTCATGGTTTATTCTCCATTATTCATGTTCATTTTTATCCAAATCTAAAGTCTTGACCTACGCTATACTCAATCCCTGCCAAGACAAAATAGACATTAGCCCTATATTGTTGTTAGTGCTAGACTATAAGAAATATTATGGGTGCTGTTTTCACAACTACTGTTTCTCAATAGTATGTCTGGGAATTTCATGGCCTTTTGAAAGAATTCAACATCTTGTTCACAGCAAAGTTCAAAAGGCAACCATGCACCTCAGAAACAAAACTTTAGAAGCACTAAACAGAAGTCACAGGAGCTTCACCAGAGAGAAGCAAGGTTTCAAGTGGGGGTCGAATAGTAGGTATTTAGTTTGTGAGCCAAAGTGATATTCCTATGACTGCCAACCTGCTGCATGCCTCGGCTTGTGTCTGACAGCCGTGCAGCACTCCATCTCATGTATCATCAGCAGAGATCTTGGAGCAGGAGCTGCTCTGATAGTGCCACTGGCAACACTTGGGGCAGGGTACATGTCATTTGTCTCTCACAGCATGGTCAGTCATCAAAACTTGCTTTGACTGGTAAATGGAGCAGGAGAGACTTGCAAGATTCACAGGGAGAAGGCATGTAACAATATTCCTCCTCTGTTTTAATAAACACCCTCTGAACACAGCAGATGTTATTCCAACAGCTCCCAAGCTTCTTGCAATGCCATGCAGAGCGCTAGGTCTTACTGGAAGGAAATATGAATTCCCATGCCATGCCTTTTGTTTCTGCAGATCTAGCCAAGTCAATGGAATAGTCACCCTTTTGATATTTGTAAATAAGTTAGCACAGCATTTTCACTGTAGGAATTAACTGAGTACTAATTACAGTGATGGAGAACTATCCTCTCCTGGCCTAATTAGAATATTGAAATACTGTACTTAGCCTCCAGTAGGGCCCATGTATGTCTCTGAGTGAACAGTCTTTCTTTAAAAAAACAAAACCAAAACATCCAAATCACACATAGGCTTATGTGTTGGTAAAAAGACAGGAGCAAACTTGCATATAGTATGTCCTACCATGAAGGTATTTTCTGTGAATTGGGCTGTAAGATTGCAATTCTAAGCAGTCACACAATTAATTCTTCAGTTATGCAGTCCAATTAGGACAAATGTTTCCTTTCTAGTTTAATTAGAGATGGGTAAGCTCGTTTGAGCTTATTTGTATAAAATATGTGCTCATTAAACAAGGCCTGGATTTTGTTCAGCTTGTTAGAAATGTTGTGAAAAAAAACTTTCTCACACTGCCTCTGGCCTTTTTAACCCTTTAAAGACTACAAGTCTAGTAGACTATCAGTTATCCTTGAAGTACAGTACTCTTGCTTCAGCCAGAAAAAGAAAATCGATGATTGTGCTACAGTCAATATATTTGTAAACTTCATGATGCCATGGAGATAAATATCTCCCACCCTCAGATATCACACATTGCAACATCCATCCCTGTGGGCTAATGCAAACGATGATGGGTTTGTAGCATTTGCTAATCTTCTTTTCAGAGCTTTCTGGCAGCAGAATGAAAGAGAAACTTGGGCTGACACACACTCTGTCTTTGCTGAGAAAAGAGTAGGGGACCTATGAACCAGTATGTGAATGTCTCTGCAGGGAATGAAGTAGAAAGATTTACAGGAAAACCATACAGTATGAAGCCACAAAGGGCACAAAGTTGGTTGAATTGTCTCAAGCAAAACCAACACAAATTATCTGAGCATACTGTCTTCTCCTTACCTCCTCTTACGTTATTTCTTTTGTGACCTCATTTATCCAGGAAAGTAGTTCACTCCTGTGGTGAAAGCACCTGCATGAATCTCATGTCGAAAAATGCCCTGAGGTGTGATGTCATTTATTAAAACCATACCTGCAGATAATTGAGCCCTCTTTGCTTGTGATCAGGCCAGATTTTCTCCTGACATGCTCTTTCAGCCTCGGGTCCTTGAAGTGGGAGGGAGGAAAGACTGAGCCACCTTCCAAGCTACATGTGGGCACAGAGAAATGAAGCCTCACCAGAATATCAGGTATGACAGAAAGCACCCAGGCCTTGGCAGAAGCCGTGGCACAGGGACAGCGACAGAGTAGGAAGTGCCTAGATGGCTAGAAAAGGCACAAGGGTACACCGTCAAAGATTGAAGTCTAATTTATCCCTCCTGAGGGCGCACACTTCTCCACATAGTCAGCAAAATGGACAAATGCAAACCGCAAGCACACACAAAGTGGGAGATGGCAGCCTCAGCCAAACAAGCTCTGAGGCATGACACAGGTATCTCACAAATACAAATCCACCCCTTTTCTCCTGATGTGAGAGAGGTTAGGTATGCCATGAGCTTGCATTTAAATATTGTGTGCAAAACCACAGTCCTCGCCCTTTGAAATCCTGGCCTTGAATGCCTCCAGTTTCTGCTGCAATGCCTGGAGCCTGGGTTTGGGAGTCAGTGAAGAAGGAGAAAGCTTAAGTGTAACTCCCAGGTCACAAGGTGATTTCTTCAGAGTCAGAAAAAGCTCATAGACTAAGCAAAGCTCAAAGCTCAGATTTGGGGTTCGGAGCCTGTTGCTCAAAAATGTAGAGAAATGGTCACAGCTCTGGAGTCTTGACTGTCATGGCCTAAGAGCTGCCTGCAGACAAATTTCAGATTGACAAAACCTCTGAATCAGACGGGAAATGCGGCATATACTTGAGATGTTGTTCTAGGTTGTGCATTTGGCACCACATCCAGAGTCTACTGAATTTAATGGGAACCTGGACTTCAGAGACTGTGCATTGGTGTAACAATGACATACAACTCAGCCCTACTGGGAGGGGTGTCAGCATTCTCCAGTGCACGTGTTGGGCTTTTTACTGTCTCAACACCCGTGCTCTCAACTTGGTGTGAAATAAAGACATTGTCATTTTCTTAATGTTATTTAACTGCTGAAGATTTGCACTGACATCATGGTATTTATGATCTTGTATTTTCACAGGTGTCATGTCATCATCTCCTACTCTGAACCGTTGCTTCATTACAGCTAAACTGGATGGGGTAGAGGGGAAATGATGATATTGAGCTAGGACCTACTGCGACTTGTTTTATTCAAAAAACAATAAAATGCAGACCTTTTTGCAGCCATGTCTCAGAGGAAAATAACAGCAGAATCTCTTCTTAATGATATTCTGGTTCCAAGATACTTTCTGCTTTCAGAGGGAGAAAATTTCTAAACAATCAGCCAAAATGCAAAGGGGAGACCTTCTTAATTGGTAACCCAAAGAGCTAGTGCAGAGCTATTTGCTTTTTGCTGTCTCACTCTGCTGACAGACAGCTTGTAGCAAATGGGAACACGAAAAGAAAGGGCCATGATCTAACAAGTGGAGGGTCTCCCTGTCAGTTCCACAAGGGGAAGCTCTTCTGGGAGAACCTAACATGAAATTTTCTCTTACTTTTGTAAGTGAATTATGCTTTCCTGCAAAGAAAATATTTTTTCTACTCCAATTGTCTGCTGTGGGAGCAGCGAGAATCATAGAGGACCACTTTACTGGCACTGTGTTTGTCCCTGGAAGTGGTACAGACTTCAAATACTTTGCAACAAGTTTATAAATACATAGAAAAAAAAAAAAGAGTGGAAATCTAACAATGGAGACATGTCTGCTGGTATCAAAATTTCAGAAGTTTTTAGGTTTTGGTCAGATAAGTGTGATTCATCTCACTTTAGGTTAA
Organism: Patagioenas fasciata; assembly: GCF_037038585.1. Classification (NCBI taxonomy): domain Eukaryota; kingdom Metazoa; phylum Chordata; class Aves; order Columbiformes; family Columbidae; genus Patagioenas; species Patagioenas fasciata. The sequence goes on from NC_092560.1 coordinate 31,307,333, forward strand.
CCCACCTTCACTTTCTGACTGATGTCTTAATTGGATTGTGACAATTTTATTTCAGAACTGGAATTGTGTATAAGAGAAGTGACTGGCCTAACTCCCAGCCCTTGTCCTCATTTTAGTCCAAACTTGACTTTAGCTGACATTATCCCCAGAATGGCCAGGTTAAAAACGTGTAAAACAGTTACTTCTGTTTTTCAGATGGTATAAGCTACTTGTCTGTATCAACAGTAGTTTCTCATGCTATATAGAGAAAAAAGAAAGCATATGTTTGTCCATAACTTTAAGGCCAACCATTGTGTGCCCTGCTATGGATAAAAGCTTTTCACTCTATGACACATCAATATTCTCAAGAACTAGGCCATGTATCCTTCTAATCTTGATTTTAAACTGGTTTTGCTGAAAATAAAGCACCTATGTGCCCTTGATTTTTCTGCCGTAACCATACTCGCATGAACCGACAGGAGGATGAAACAGTTATTCCAGTTAACACTTGTCCAAATATGCTAAATTCACCACAAGCAATTGCCCGGTGGGTGAAAAATTCTTTGGGTGCTCACATGGCATGGAGAGGGGGAACCACTGCCCTGTCACTAGGCTGAGCACTTGGAACAGGAGCTACACTGTGTGTCAAGTTAATGAATGTTTACAATTGAAAGAGGTTAAAGGTGGGAAGGGAGTGTGGATGATAGAGATGATAACTCAGGACTTTGGCTGACAGATAACAGGGACGGCTGAGAGGTCTGTAACAAGCTAAGAAAAGCTCCCTGAGAGAAACCCTGTGGGGTGAGGAATGTGCTCAGCTACACCTGCTGGAGCTGTTGCTTGTCCCACCACATCTGGGACTGAAGGGAATGTTTTTCATCAGGGACAGAGGGCACAGGCATCTCCCTATCATTGCACTGAACCAAGAGCTACCAAACTGTTATGCTCATGAGCATGTTAATGGCTTCCTGATAATGTGGGCTGAACCTGAGCTAGCACGAAGGGGATTTTCAGGCACCATTATTGCTTGTTTCATGTGGCAGCAAGTCAAGGAGGATGCACAGCTCCTGACTTGGTATCAGACAGCAGCATTGCCTCTCAGCAGAGGTTCTTCAGGAAACCAAGAACCCCTAGGATAAGATGGATAAGCCTTGCACAGACTGAAAGAAGGAATAGAATTAGATGGCAGGAACTAACAGTAATTTTTCATAGTGGAAGGAAGTTGTCAAGGAAGTCCACAAGGATATAAGCCACAATTTCTGATCAGGAAAAGGGAGTGAAAGATACTAGAATTTGCTGACTATATCTAAACTATTTAGCAGGAAAAGAGAAAGCCTGATTAACAAGAACTACAGAAAGGCCTCACAGCACTAAGACATAAAGCAAGAAAATATAAGATGGAATTGACTGTAGATAACTGTAAATTCCTGTGTGTTGGAGAAAAAAAGTTCCAGCTTTACTTATACTATGAATGGCTGTGGTGTGTCTGTTTCTGTATTGAAATAGGATCTTGGCTTTATAAGAAAAACAAACAAATAAATAAAATCAACCACCATTCTGTGTGGGTCAAAATAGTAAATCAAGTGCTAAGAATTCTTTGATAAAGAACAAGCAGCAGAGCATAAAATACCCTTGTGCCACTGTATAACCTTTATTCTATCTCACCTTGAGTACAGTGTGATCCCTCAAGGACACAGAAGAAATGCAAAGAGAAAAACAACAAGAATTATCAAATGCTTCTGTTCAAGGAACAGTTGAATAGACTAGACATCAATGGAAAAGGTGATTGAGGTTGTTGTTGATCATTACTAATAAGGTAATCAGTGCAATGCGAAAAAATAATATGGAAAGAATATTCACCGTCTCCTTTGTAGGAACTAGGGGATATCAAATGAGATCAGTGCAGAAAAGAACAGGAAAAATAAAAAACAACAACAAAACAACACCAAAATCCAAAAAAGATCTCTGCACTGAATGTGCGGTTAAGCTGGGCTGCTCCACCGCAGTCATGATGACAGTGTGCACACTAAGTATGCATGGTTTCAGGAAAGAATTACACAAATTCAGAAAACAAAAATCTACCAGAGGTTACTGCTTGGGAAGACCCGGGAAATTATGGAATGGCTTATAGTTTGATACTAGAAAAGTATTCAAGAAACATATGCCTCTTTCCTCAACATCTCTCATTAGATACTGCTGGAGACAGGATGTTAGGTTAGGTCAGCCTTCTGATGGTTTTTATAAGCTTTTAGTCACCTTTTTGTTCACAACATACCACAAACTATCCCTCTGGCACTGCTATGACACAGCTGCAAATGATTTTATACTCTCACCATTACCTCCACAATGCTCCAGATAGCTGCTGGCATATGAAATCTGCTCTTACCCTTGAGCCCATGTAGGGCTGTCCATTTCCCAAAGCAAGGCAGTGTGGGATTAACTTTATGTATACCAGTAATTGACTTAGAATCATAGAATGTCCTGAGTTGGAAGGGACCTACAAGGGTCATTGAGTCCAACTCCTGTCTCTGCACAGGACAACCCCACAGTTCCCACCATGTGTCTGAGGGCATTGTCCAAATGCTTCTTGAATACTGTTGGGCTTGGGGCCCTAACTACCTTTCTGGAGAGCTTGTTCCAGCGCTCCACCACCCTCTGGGTGAAGAACCTTTTCTGAATGTTCAACCTGAACCTCCACTGACACATCTTCCTGCCATTCCCTCAGGTTCCATCATTACTTGCCAGAGAGAAGAGATCAGTGTCTCTCCCTCCTCCTTCCCTTGTGGCGTCTCCCCTCAGTCTCCTCTTCTCCAGGCTGAACAAACCAAGTGACTTCAGCCACTTCTCACACAGCTTCCCCTCCAAACCCTTCCCCAACTCTGTGCCCTCTTCTGGACACTCTCCAGTAGCTTTATGTCCTTTTTATCCTGTGTTGCCCAGAACTGCACACAGTGCTCCAGGTGAGACCGCACCAGTGCAGAGCAGAGCGGGACAATCACCTCCCTTGCCCAGCTGGCAATGCTGTGCTGGATGCACCCCAGGACACGGTTGCCCTCTTGGCTGCCAGGTCACACTGTTGGCTCATGTTCAACTTTCCGTCAACCAGAACCCTCAGATCCCTCTCTGGCGAGCTGCTTTTCAGCATCTTGTGCCCCAGTCTGTATGTAGAGCCAGGGTCACCGTGTCCCAGGTGCAAAATCCAATACTTGCCCTTGTTAAGCTTCATATGATTAGTGATTGCACAGTTCTGTAGGGCTTGTTTTAAAAACAAATATCTGCTTAAGAATTTTGCTGAAAAAGGAAAAAAAATCAGCTAATATTTAAATACTTTGCTGAATGCAGCCCATCACTTTTATGTATTTCAACTCCCAGAAATCATACCACCAAGCAATCAGAAATACTTACAGAGGCTAAAAACTCTTTCCCAATGGTTTTAATTCATGTCTGTTTCATGTTTCAAACTGTTGTTGGGTTTGTTTGTTTGTTTGTTTGTTTGTTTTGCCAATAGGTTCCTTATAAACAAAACATGATGTGTGTGTGTGTGTTTGTTTGTTTGTTTGTTTTTCTGACAGGTGCAGGCCCAGAATATGGCTCAGTTTACGTAGCGGGATAGTTCTTATCTACCAAGATATTTGTTCCTGAATTAGAGGAGATATTTCATTACAGGAAAAATCTTTGTCCACAGTAAAACTGGGGAAAAGATAATGGCAAGTCTGGGTAGTTGAGTGAATGAAATAACACAGGCTTGCAAAGAGACGTGGTCACATTTCTAGCCTGTTCTAGTATTTGTTCGCCCCAGGATACATTTCATCATCTTCTTTTCAATACCAGTTTTAAGCTTTTGAAGAGATGATTACTTTATGCAAAGGATCCAAATTGATGAAAAATGACTGTGAAGCAGGAAAACGTGGAGAATTCTTGAGAAATGTGCTGACGCTAGGTCCCACAACTTTGAAGGCACAGTTACAACTCTCCAGAAACAGGACTGCTTTGAGGAGTTAAGATAGAGAAACCAATAAATATAGGCAGTTTGCCCAGGGAAGATATGACATCTCCTCTCTATAGGTGACAAATACTGCATGCGAAGCCAAAAGCTCAAATTTCCCCCATTGTCTCGTGCGATAAGATGGCTAAACAAGGCCTCTCCTCAGCCTGTCTAGACAGTACAAAAAACTTAGCCCCAGAAAAGTTTCCTTCCAGGAAAATGAAAGTGTCTGGAGCCAGGAGACACGGTTCAGCCTGTGAACTGCAGTAATGCTAATTGCTTCTTCCTTCCACGATACCAAAAGAAAAGTAGGTCCGTGTTTTGGTTTGTGGCTGTGGAGCAGGAGGGGTCTGCACACTCTTGCAACCTCTTCTGCACCTGCGCAATCCGATTTCCCCTCATTCCACTCCTAACAGATTAGGGGGTGAAGTTATTCCAGTTTTGAACCATTTGTTTGAAACCTTAAGCAGACTGCCTGAGCTCACAGGACAGCACACTGCTGGCAGCAGGGGGTCTCTTCATTTCCAGTTCTGGGCTTTCATCATAAAATTGTCTGCCAGGACCAGAGTTCACACAGCCTCTAGGCACCTCTCTGGAGATCCAGTCAAACCTTCCCATGAATGCAAAATGGCTGCTGACAACCCACAAGTGTGTGAGACAGAGGAAGAAAGCAGGAATGAGAAAATTAATTTCTCATTGTCAAAAACAAATTACTGGAACATCATGTATGCTGAAGACTGCATTACAATAGAGTTGACTATGTCTCTACATAACCATGATCTTCAAGTCTTTTCTCCATTTTGGTCAGAGTAGAGCTGTGTTCGCTGCAATCTTTTGAGTCACATCCTCTTGTTTTGATTGGCAGACCACAGCAAGGCACCAGAACTCACTGAGGTTTTCTCATCTCTGAATAGATGCCACAGATAGACCTTCCAATCTTTTTGCTGTCATGGTAGGACTTGCCATTTCTTAGCTGGGAAGGAGTCTACTTTGTCTTTGCATGTCCCAGCCACTCATCACTATGCAGGTCAGGCTGTGCTACAGACACCTGTATTCTGCATCCAGGAACGTGTGACAAATACCAGCAGGCAAGTAGGTACTTCCAGGACTTGTTTCCTGCTTGGCAGTTACTGTGGGGCAGCAGAGAATGAAGGGTCCTGAAACAACACACACACATATCATCCCATCTAACCTTACGCTTCATGGGAATCTACATTAGACAGGCTTTGTGTATAAAAATAGATCAGCATATAATCATATTCTTTAGCAGTCCTGAGACCCAGTCAGGTTTCAGTTTAACTCCTGGAGTCTCTCCCTCTCAAGGAGACAAGTTCGGATTTTTTTGAGAACACCCACCTGCCTTGCGTGAGCCTGGACCCAATTACCACACTGCTCAATGGGGTATTTCTGATGGGGCCCATGCAGTTTCCCCAGCCAGAAAGCCAGACTGTTTAGGAGACTTCTCCAGAAGGGTCACTCCATTGCTGGCGTGAGCAGATCTTCTCAGTCTCATTGGCTTTGAGTCTCTTGCCCTGTGACCCAGCTGACTTGTGGCAGGTTTATCCAGGTTTTCTTGTCCACTCTTGCAGTTGCAGCACATCATCGACACCCTTGTCACACCTAGGACTATGACTGTAAAATGCCACTAGAGGTGCCCAAGGTGATGTGGTTTCATCAAGAGGCTGAGCTCTCAGCTGGTACTTCACTGTGTGTGCTCTGTGAAGCCATAGCTGTAGCTCCCATCTCTTACCTTGGCCTTGACAAACCAATCATCATGTAACTGCCATGCTTACACTCACTTGCATAGCCACACAACACTGCACTGTCCCACATGAAGAGTCCAGCCCCTCCTTTCTACTCTTTGGTTGTCTCTTTTTCCTTGTCTCTTCCACTGTTTCATGCCTGAGCCCTGTCTCTGGCTTTCTGCCCAAACTCCCTTCTTTGCCACTTGAAAATTGTGGCACAGTGTATTTCAGGCGGAGAAGAATTTATGACCTCGTGTATTCAACTAAGCTATGCACAATAACTGCAGCCTCCTCCATCCATCAAACATGTTATGACTGGGTCTTCTCATCTGATTGTTTCTGTAACTTTGACAAAGATATGAGCTCAACATTTGATGTTCCTTGGGTTTTTAGTTTGTCTGTTTGTTTTTTAATTGGCCCGTGCAGTGAGAGACAGTGAAAGTGCCTGTTTGGTTTGACCAAACTTCTCTGACAGATGTTTTGCAATTGTGAAAGAATCTGACCTTTATTAAAATCAAGAACTTTTTAATGTTGTTTCCAAACACTGGAAACAACAGCATAGTTTAGTGGTGATTTTCATGTTCTAAAAGGTAAATTTCTAGCTGGGATAAATAGTACTTGTATTTGTTCTTGTTTTGTTTAAATTGAAATCCAGCTCTATTAGCTGTTCTTAGTCCATTTCCCTTCTAGCATTGTTCTGAGTGTCTTTGAAGTCATAAAATGACACATCTCAATTAATGGCAGAAAAGTGGTTAGTAGAAGCAGAGTACCAGAAACCCACTGAGTAATCAGTTATTAATGTGATTTTATCAGACCATATATTGCAGCTATTGCATTTCCTTATCAACAAATAGACTTCCCCACTCTGACACTGACGGCTGATATCTGGGGTTTATTTGAGATGTCACAAAACAGGTTACACATATCATTTCTTTCAGACCATTCAGAGAGGTAAACTAGATTAGATGAGGTAAAGGATGAAACCAAGGGTGCTTTTGGTCCTCCGTTCCCCATACTTCCTATAGCTTTCTGTCTCTTTTGGGAGACTCTGTATGCCAGCAAGTTCCTCTGCTTATTTATTCCAGTTGCACTCAAGTGTACAATTCATTATGGGCAAATTTTCTTCTCTTTGTTCTAGCAAAAGGAAAGTAAGGTTGAAGTTCTGGCTGTGATGAGCACAATGTTTACTCTGTCTACTAAGCATCAGGAAGGGAATGACTGGATATTAACTTTCTTCAGGTGAGACACTCTTTCTGGCATCTTCTTTTCTTTCCTTTTTCTCAAGGCTGCCCTTGGCCATACAACGTTTTCTACCCCTCTACAACTAAAATCACCTCCTTACTGACAGATATGGACCCAGATTGCTTCTGACAATCATAGACCAATAGTAAAATACTAAATTGATATGGTTTCCTTAATGACAAATGAAACAAACATGCTAGTTACAGGGATACAGATCAGAGCAGCTTCTGGCTGCTTGGTTTAAAGTTTCTAAAAATACACAGGCATGAGTACTTTTCTTGCTTGGCTCCAAAATCTTAAGTGAGCATTGTGTAAAAGAAAAGTTGGGCTTCCATTGTGCTATTTTATATTAAAATTATAAATAATAAAGGTAATTTATTGTCTCCCTCCACCGCTGCCCAGATTGAACTGTTTTTTCTTTTCCACCCCCAAAATCTATTATCCCCCCAAAACACCAATCTGGAACAACACAAGTATGAGTAAAGTCCAAAAGGATGGCTTTACTCCAGAAAACAAAATTTTGCAGAACATCTGTTTTTAAAATTATGTTGGTCAAAGAAGAAAATGTTCATGTGATCATTTTCTCCTGCTTCTACTCATACGGACTCTTTAGCTTTGAATTTAGCGAAATGCTTTGTGTTGAGCAAGCCAAAAATCAAAGTGCAGATCCGATACAACCACAAAACAGTTCACAAAGCTGGTGAAATGCAGATTTTGCAAGGTTTTCAGCAGAATGCCATAAGTGGGTTCCACATTAGGAGACACAGGACACAAGTTTGCTTTGTAGATTTGTAAACCTGTGACTAATCAAAATTCATTTACGGAGTGCCTTGCAAAACCTTAGACCAGATGTATTTTGCATCATTTAGGGTTTGTTGGGTACATTTAGCTGCCCTAGTTTGAGAGCAATTTTTTTTAATGTCTTCATTGGGCAATGTTTGCACACAAAAATTCCTGAAGCAACCCAGAACCCACTGTTAAAATCTTATCTCTCTTCGTAGCTGAACTCCTGTAAGTTATAAATATGAGTTTATCAAGACTGTATAACACTGCTTTTCCTAAGATACATGTAGGTATCTACATGTAGGATACTCCATGCAGTTACTGTCCATGTATAAGAAATCTCATGATAACTAGATGTCCACAACAGGGAAAGCAATGAGTGAATTCTCTAATATATTGTTTGCCTATACCTATTTGTCATGGAGATGTTCACCTGCAAAAATATACAATACATTGATTTTTGTAATTTGATAAGCTAATTGCATACTAGCTAAAGGACAGCAATGTATTCTGAACCTAAACTAGAAACATGCACATGTATTTTAAATGCATAATCCCAAGTATCCAGAAGCTATCGTGTTCTGTATGAAACTTTTTTTAAAAAGATATATTTTTGGGAAAGTACCTCAGAGCAGAAACTGTAGTAACAATAAAATATTTTATGCACTTGAAAATCTACAAAGCAGATTTTTTGGTTTTTTTGGTTTTTTGGTTTTTTTTGTTTTTTTGTTTCCTATTCCACACAGCAGATAAATCCATTATTTTTCAAAATTCAGTTAGATCACACCATGGATGATTTCATTGCAGAACTATGGCTCTATTACACTTCTGATATTCCTGTAGCCAGTGTCAACCAGAGAATGTTTAATATCATGCCTGACAGAGATACAGGAATATAAGAAAACCCACTTAACAATTATAGAATCATAGAATAATTTTGGTTGGAAGAGACACTCAGGATCATCTAGTCCAACCATAACATAACCTAACTCTAGCACTAAGCTATCTCCCTAAGAACCTCGTCTAAACACTTTTTAAACACCTTCAGGTATGGTGACTCCACCACTTCCCTGGGCAGCCTGTTCCAATGGAAGCTTTTGAATGGCCTTTCTACTTCAATCTTTTGATCTTCAAGATTTTGTCTGAAGACCTGCTCTTCTCAGGTGAGAGCCCACCACACAATAACTATGGTAAGAAACAGGCCTTGGATTACTTAAATCATTTAAAACATTACAACGCATTGTGCCTAGAGAGCAGAGCTGCACACTTATATAAAAGGGAATTGAATCCAGGATCTGTTGTTTGCCAAGTTTCATATTCCAATAAAATCTAGATTTTACTTCAAGTTTATGGTAATCTCAGCTGTTTTGTAGCCCTTTGAAGGAAGAAAGAGATTATAATTGAAGAATGGTTTGAATCTGTTTCACCCAGCACAGCCCAAGGAACAGCTCAGGTTTGGTCTCACCTTTGTACATTGCTCAATACCTTATGCAAATATACCGACCCATTAACCAGCATAGAAGGAGTCAACAACACAAAAGAAAAAGCTCCAGCAAGATCTTAATTTCACAAAGAAAAACGAAAACCTCTAATTTCGGAAGATAAATGCTTTATATGGTAACTATTGTATGTAAAGTAACTACTATGAAAAGAGGAAATCTCTGTGCAGCTCATGCTGATTTTATAAAGTATGTTGTTGAGCCAAAATGCTGTAAATGGTTAAATTAAAAACTTGTTTCACCTGTGGAATCTACTTATGATTATAAAAGCCTTAATTTAGATGCTAGAACTGTTTGGTAGGCTTTGTTAGGGAATGTAGGTTTTGAGAGGGCTTTGCGTAATTGTGGTTTTATTAAGAAAATGTTTGTTAGTAGCACTATTCTTTGCATGTCAGCTGTTTTAAAAAGCTCTTCTCTCTCTGATGAATAGCATGAGGCTAGTAATATCTTCTCAGAAGTTCAGTTTAGTTGTTGGATATTATCTATGTGAGAGAAGTCTTCTCTTACAGTTTTTTCTTATTTACACTAATGTCTTCCTCCCTCTACTCTGGCTCTTGCTGATAAATTTACTCAGGTGCACAAAACCAGAAGAATTTCAGAGCCAAAATGTGATTTCTGCCATTTTATATCATCTTGTATGTCTCTAAAACCCTGGATTTTCTGTTTCTGTCTAAATAAAGTACACCTAACAAAGACATAGAGCTGAATTTTCCTCTGTGCATTCTTGTAGAATGCAACGCTGCAGTTAAAGTGGCACTATTTTTTTTACTTTTCCACTATATAGACACTGGACTTTGGCAGGGCTAATTTCGGCCTTTTCAAGCAATTGCTGGGGGAAATCCCATGGGCAAGACTGCTTGAAGGAAAATGGGCCCAAGAGAGCTGGATTGCATTCAGAGATTGCTTCTTCCATGCTCAGGATCAGAGCATCCCCACACGTAGGAAGTCGAGGAAGGGAGCCAGGAGGCCTGTGTGGTTGAATAGGGATCTGTTGGGTATGCTCAAGCAGAAGAGGAGAGTTTACAGGTCATGGAAGCAGGGGCTGGCCACTTGGGAGGAATATAAGGCTGCTGTTAGAGGATGCAGGAAGGCAGCTAGGGTAGCCAAGGCCTCCTTAGAATTACAGCTGGCGAGAGGGGTCAAGGACAGCAAGAAGAACGTTTTCAAATACATAGCAGATAAAACTAATACCAGAGGCAATGTAGGCCCACTGATGAATGAGGTGGGTGCCCTGGTGGCAGAAGACACAGAGAAGGCAGAATTGCTGAATGCCTTCTTTGTCTCTGTCTACTCCGCTGGAGGCTGTCCTGGGGAACCCTGTACCCCTGAGACCCCGGATGAAGCCAGGTTAATGGAGGAGTTTGCTTTAGTCGATGAGGACTGGGTTAGGGAACAATTAAATAGTCTGGATGTCCATAAATCCATGGGTCCAGATGGGATGCATCCGCGGGTGCTGAGGGAGCTGGCTGAAGTCATTGCTAGACCGCTCTCCATCATTTTTGCCAAGTCTTAGGAAACGGGAGAGGTGCCCGAGGATTGGAGGAAAGCAAATGTCACTCCAGTCTTCAAAAAGGGCAAGAAGGAGGACCCGGGTAATTATAGACCGGCCAGCCTCACCTCTGTCCCTGGGAAAGTAATGGAACAGCTTATCCTTGGTGTCATCTCAAGGCACATCAGGGATAAGAGGGTCATTAGGGGCAGTCAGCATGGCTTTACCAAGGGTAAGTCATGCTTGACCAACCTCATAGCCTTTTATGAGAATGTAACAAGGTGGATGGATGATGGCAGAGCGGTGGATGTGGTCTACCTTGACTTCAGTAAAGCCTTTGACACAGTCTCTCACAGCATCCTCACAGCTAAATTGAGGAGGTGTGGTCTAGACAATAGAGTAGTGAGGTGGGTTGCAAACTGGCTTAAAGAGAGAAGCCAGAGAGTGGTGGTCAATGGTGCGGAGTCCAGTTGGAGGCCAGTATCTAGTGGAGTGCCTCAGGGGTCAGTACTGGGGCCAATATTATTCAATATATTCATTAATGATTTAGACGAGGGAATTGAGTGTACTATCAGCAAGTTTGCTGATGACACTAAGCTGGGAGGAGTGGCTGACACGCCAGAAGGCTGTGCTGCCATCCAGTGGGACCTGGACAGGCTGGAGAGTTGGGCGGGGGATAACCTGATGAAATTTAACAAGGGAAAGTGTAGAGTCCTGCATCTGGGCAGGAACAACCCCAGGTTCCAGTATAGGTTGGGGAATGACCTATTAGAGAGCAGTGTAGGGGAAAGGGACCTGGGGGTCCTGGTGGACAACAGGATGACCATGAGCCAGCACTGTGCCCTTGTGGCCAGGAAGGCCAATGGCACCCTCGGGTGTATTACAAGGCGGGTGGTCAGTAGATCGAGAGAGGTCCTCCTTCCCCTCTACTCCGCCCTGGTGAGACCCCATCTGGAATATTGTGTCCAGTTCTGGGCCCCTCAGTTCAAGAAGGACAGGGAACTGCTGGAGAGGGTCCAGCGTAGGGCAACAAAGATGATTAAGGGAGTGGAGCATCTCCCTTATGAAGAAAGGCTGAGGGAGCTGCGTCTCTTTAGTTTGGAGAAGAGGAGACTGAGGGGTGACCTTATTAATGTTTATAAATATATAAAGGGTGAGTGCCACAAGGATGGAGTCAGGCTCTTCTCAGTGGCAAACAATGATAGGACAAGGGGCAATGGGATCAAGCTGGAACACAAGAGGTTCCACTTAAATTTGAGAAAGAACTTCTTCTCAGTGAGGGTAACAGAGCACTGGAACAGGCTGCCCAGGGAGGTTGTGGAGTCTCCTTCCCTGGAGACATTCAAAGCCCACCTGGACACATTCCTGTGCGACCTCACCTAGGCGTTCCTGCTCCAGCAGGGGGATTGGACTAGATGATCTTTTGAGGTCCCTTCCAATCCCAAACATACTGTGATACTGTGATACTTTAAGAAGAGTATAAGTACAACGTAAAATTATGTATCTTGAAAATACTAACTGTGCAATTCCTGTAATGAAAAATCACCCATCTTGGAAATATTCTTAGCTGCATGCAATTCCTGTAAAGCTATATGTAACTTTTAGATTTAGACCTGATGGTAAGAAAGGACCGGATGTTGTGCCTGAGCAGGCAGAGTACACTCCTGGGATCCTGTAGTATCTTCGTGAAGCTACTGGGGACAAAACTGACCATTCTTCAACCAGATATGAAGGAGAAGATGTATATGTGTTTACTTACACTGATCCTCTTCATTTAGTCTGAGCTCCACTATTCCCTACATCCTTTATAAAGCTAGATACAAAAACACAAAACAAAAAATAGTTAGTAAGCGTTATGTCAAATCAATTTTGAAGTAGAAGGCAGCACACTTAAAACGTGTTCCCGAGGGAGTGCAGGTGTGTTATATTCAGTTGAACACAAGGTTTTCCTGTGCATTTTTGCTTGTGCATAGCTGAGCTGGGGTTCCCCAAGGAACGACATAAGGAAAGCTCATGAGGGACCCAGCAGGGATTATCTAGAAGTATTCCTTTGGGGTTTCCTTTTTATATCATAGTGACCTTCCCTCTCTATGAAGAAAAAGCATCATATGTATCTTACTGGCTGGTTTTGGGGAAAAGGGCAGCATGCTAGTTGGGTTAAACCCCTCATATCATGCACTATACGTGCTGCAAGAAAACCTTTGAAAATCAAAACCAAATAGCAATGCTTGTCACTGTCTCACTCAGGATGGAAAGAAGTGAGGTGCTGGAGAAGATGCAGGTATCTGTCAGAGTTTCTGAAAAAAAAAACAAACAACCTGTTTTGTTGTTGTGTTTGTTTGTTTTGTTTTTCATAAAACTACCCATACACAGATGGAATCTGACAGTTTTGCTCTGGACAAATGAGCTCCCTATCGCTCTGCAATTTTTTTTCTAACTTCTCCAACAGATTACAGAGGAAAATGCCATGGAGAAGGGTTGTAAAAGAATCAAACTCTCACGGGGTTTTCCAGGCACTGCCCTTTCTTCCCTTCTGGTTGTTGAACCTAATGCTTGGCTGTGGGCCTAGGATGGGTGGTCAAAGACGTTCATGGAGGTCAGTCATTGCAAGACTGCCACAAGAGCATACTAATGGCACTGAGATTTTCCTCAAAACCAGCCAAAGGAGATAAGAAATGGACTTCGGTCATAGAAAGACAATATCCCTTCAAAGATGTTATGACTTATTTTTTAAAATGTTTGCTGCTGGAATGGAGCTTTACAAAGAGGTGCCTGCTTGACAATGTGTCCCTGCTCTTGCTCTTTGTTCTTTATTGCTTCATTTATGAAGAACTGACATTTACAATGAAATTATTTTAAGTTATTTGAGTTCTTTTATGTCTAAATATGCACCTTTTTAAAAGATTTTTTTCATTAAAATATATAAAGCAAAGAAATCCAATATATTTTGGGCATTAGATCAGAAGATTTTAGATAGGTCTTTTTTCCATGTCACCCCCTAAGGGTAGTACACATTAAATTGCATAGTTTGCATGGCAAAATAAGTACAGCTTTTCATTCTCAAAGAAAGCTTAGTTTTCTAATGGGACACACACTCCTCTGCTGGGTGGTGCTCTGAAAGCAATCTAGATATTTCTCCATTAAATAATTGCGAACACAAGGAGTAGTCCTCCCGTTGCCATCAAAATAGTCCCTGAATGAGTTCCTGAGGAATTTGGGCTGAAGATCACTTTCAGAATTGTAACAGATAGGTCTTTTTTTTTTAAAAAATGCATGTGTGTGAGGACTCACATGAATGTGTGTGTGTGTGTGTGTGTGTGCGCATTCATGGATAGAAATAAAAAATCCTCACGGTAAAACATCAGTCAAATGGAATATTGTCTGTGTTTTGGCTTAGATTGGGAAAGAGGAAATTAAACGCTTCAAAGGATTATTAAAACATTCTAAAAAATGGAACATTTAAACGACAATAGGAAAAACATGAAACAGGAAAGGAAGACAGAAGAGAAAGGCATGCATGTAAAACTAAACCCAACAGGCAAGTGTCCTGCTTTCAGGCTCTGAGTAAACACTGACTGGCAAGCTTGGTCTTGGCTGACTGTGGATATGATGATTTTGAGAGATATGCAAGGCCTTCTAACCCAGGGCACACCTCAGATGAGTTACTTATCACTGTTCTCAAGATTTCCTTTTCTTCTTCCACTACTATCTTCAATAAATTTCTTTTATATGGACACTTTTTCCACTAAACAACCTCCCTTCCTAATTTTCATAATGCAAAGTTTTGCTTTGAAACACACAGATGTGTTAGGCAAAGGTAGAAGCTGCATCTCCTGGGGAAGGGATGTAGGAGTACTCAGTCACCCAGGAGAAGGAGGGTTGCTTTGGTTTTTTCTGTCTGCCACATAGCTATTTTCCTTTTGGTAACATGGAGAGAATACATCGTGTTTTCTCCCTCCCTTCTTTTAAATGTGGGTAAAGGTAATCTTGATTGTCTTTAAGATCTTTAAAAGATCTGTCATTATTATCCTTAAAAGTGACTCCAAAAGCTAATGTAGAACCTTTGGAGTAACATGTTTTAACAAGTGCAGGCAAGGCTGAGCATACTCTTGATATTCAGATAGTTGCACTTATGTTTGTGTTATTGTTCTTAGTTTAGCATGTTTATCACACCTTTTTACGAGCCAGTTGAATGTTTTTTCTTGGAAACTGGTTATCTAGGAAACATACATTTTCTGTGGATGGGTCATTCTCAAAGTGAACTAACTTTTGTAAATATCATAATGATTTGCAAATATTTTCTGGATGAACTCCAAGTTACTGATAACATTGTTTGTATGAACTATTACATTTGTTTTTCTAGTCATAGTTCCTAAAATACCTTGGTTTTATGCTTTTTGAAATTTTGATTTCTAAAGCATGAAAACAACTGTAAGAAGTCATGGCAGTGTACTCATAGCTACTATCCTTGCTTCAGGGCAAATAAATCTCCGCTGCTTCTCCTCAAATCCCTTCACTTGTTGTATGGAGGAATAAAATGTTCCAGCCAGTTATCCAAACCATTTTTGTTTTCACACTCCTTTGCTTAAAAGACAATGAGACTGCAACCACACAACAAAGTTCAGACCCTGTCTGCAGCCATTTTGGAAATGTTATCTATTTGAAGATTTGTATGTTCTGGATCTGTTTCTATAATGAAGAAGTAGATTTTTTATTGTTTTTATGGTGAGTTACTCTTTTCACCCAGTCTCCAATGCCAAGGTATGGTAAATGAACACGGATTTTTAGAACACGGATTTTTAGATAGTTTTTCTATCACAGGTCACCCTTTGCCTAGGTGGTGTGCTGCCTGTAGGCACTGTGCTGCCACCATATTTTCCCTATAATGGAGTCAACGATGCCATCAGCAGCCGTTCAGATGGCTAGAAATAGGGTACATTTTTATTATATGAAGCAGATGCTCCTCTTTATTTAATGTTGATTAAAAATCAGTCTGTCTTTTGAGTCTTCCCATCTGCAAAACACATAGGCTCAGGAAGTGTGCTTGGGATTTTGATTAAGTGCATGTTTTCCTTTCCTCTTCTTATAAAGGTATGAATGAAACATGAGGAAAATGACACACAAACTTCTGTTGCATGTGAAGGTTTTGAAATGCTCAGCCAACATTTTTTTCTTTTTTTTTTCTTCTCTCTTCATCAGACATATTTGACTATCTCTTACATCTGGGTCTCAGGAGAAACAGGAAACTGATGAGCCAAATGACCATACAGATTGCCTTTATGTATGTTTTAAAGATGTTGGCCAGAATGCGGTAAATCACCCCAGACCTCAGCTCTTGAGGATCTGGTGAAGAATGCGTCATTGAAAAGACTTCAGAGAACTTTGAGGAACGCCTTTGGCAGGGAGACGGTGATTGCCATAATTGTATGATCTATAGTCACAGCTGCCTGAAGTCCATTCTAGCTGCAACAGCTACACATCCTTAACCAAACCTCCTCTTCAATAATAGACATGTTTTCTTGCTGCTGTTCCTGTCCATTCTTCTTCCACATGATGTGGTAGCATAAAAGCTCCAGTAACTTCTCAGTTCAGGTCAAACCTGTACGCAGAGATAGACATACAGAATATATCCACTTTCCTCAGAAGCTTCATAAATGGGATGGAAAAAAATACTGGGGAAAATAGTTTCTCTTCCAAGGCCATCAGTATTTTGAGATAAGTATTCTTATCTTCCTGAAAGGGAAAAGACAGTTTTAAGAAGGTAGTCCTATTTCTACTGTGCTGTATTTATTGATCTGTCTATCAACAGCATTTGAAGACATTTCACTGCATCTTCCTGAGTGTGTGCTAGCTTAGCCAGAGGATAGGAAACTGTATGAACCATACTGGAATTTTGTTACAGGCCCTGGGAAGGTAAAACCTGAAAAACCCAATTGCAAGTGCATTTTGCATGGATAGTTCACTTAATCCATTGCAGTCAGTACTATGCGTATATTACACTATGATTTCTATCGGGTACTGCATAGTAATTAAAAGTCAATTAAAAACAGGTGTCTCAGAAATTTGCTTGATACTTGCACTGTATAAACAGGAAACTTCGAATCACAGAGTAAAGAATGCTCAATACAAAAGCTAGCACATTCTAACTAATTTAGGAAAAAACTGCCATGAGTAGAAATTTTGTATCTTATAGTAAAAATCTTCTGTTTGCTACTCATAGTTAATTTCAGTGTCTAAATAATAGGTAGAATAGTAAAATCATACTTAGTTAACGTAGTTCTACCTTTGGAGAGCCTAGTGAAGGGCTCTTTATATAAGCTGTCGTATCAATATCAACATTCAGGAGAGGAAAAAGAAGAGTAGAACAGTCCAGTTATCCCATTAGAGGTGATCAAAGTTTGAAGATTCATGGTTTCATTCACAGGCTGGGTAGAATATGCCTTGAACACATCAAATCCCAGTTCTGCTGCTTGTGATTCTCGGATCAACAAAGGCAAAATAATGAAGTATATAGCTTCATATTCCTTTCCCTCCCTGCAACACAAAGGAGAAAAGCTGGAAGTCTAAGTAAATAAGAGTCAGACATAGCAATTAATTCAGGAGGAAGTTGTTTGAATTTAAAATATGAAAAAATCCCAAATGGTAGATGTTCGGGAGTTTAGTCAAAAACAAAGCAAAGTTGGGAATCCAGCTTGATTTGTCTTTCATTACTTAAAAATTAAAACTGGCAAACTATTTTTTTTTTTGTTATTTGGGCCATGTCTTACTCTTTACAGTTGTTTGGATTTTTTTTCTCTCATACAAGATGTAAAAATACTCCTTTTGTAAAACTGCAATAGGATGTAAGATTTTTAAAATATACTATACAGTTAAAAACAAAAGAACCAAGCATGAAATCAACGGGCAACCTGTCTACAGTCATGTTTTCCCATCTGAATGCAACAGATAAAAAATGTAATAAATTCATTCATCTACACCCACTTTAAATATCTGAGCTGATCAGAAGTTTCACTGATGTGCGGCCAGACTTTGAAGTCTATCTTAACTCTCTGGAATTCGACCAGCCACTTTCCAGACCATGTAATGCATTGCAGATCTTTCCACGTTATGTATTCCAGATGGCCATATTCTTTGTGCATTTTGCCTTTCTTATTTAGGTTACTGGGGTAATTTGGGAATAAAACTTGCATGCTACAAAGTGACAACTGACGTATTGTTTTGCTATCGTGCTGCTTAGATACTGATGATGGACTTTAATGAATGTTTATGAAGTTTGGATTTGTTGTTTTTTCCCCCTCTTTCAACCATTTTTATGCTCCTGGATAATGAAACACTGAATGTGGCAGATTCTTCATGCACCACATGTAACGCTTGAGTTTCAGAGGTGCAAGCACCCACAGCCTTACATGAAATTAATTTGAGCTGGCAAAACATAGCACCTTTTGTAGATCAAGCCTCTGGTGAATCCAAATTTCTCCTAGGACTTCCACAACAAAGAAAGTAGCCTGAAAATTGAATTAGCTGAGGCCACCAAGCTTACTTTAGGGACCAGATTATCTATATCACTGCAATCTTCTGCCTGTGGTTGAATTAAGTCATTCTCACAGGCCTCAGCAAGATCTTATCCACTTCCACACAGAAAATAACAGGTAGGCAGCCAAGTGATATAAGGCTCTTCTTCTCCTGAAAGGCTCTGAGGGCATACTACACCTTGGGAGATACATCTATGCCATTTGCCACTCATACCTCAAGATAGATCTTCCACTTCTGCTTCACACTGTCCTCCTCCATAGACCTGGAATAAAGCCTTGGGTTTCCTAAGGCTACATTATTCTCATCTCCTTGCCCTCGTTTTGTGCTAATCTCTCATTCCTTCCTTGAATCTGATAAGTCAGGAGAAGTTTGAAACCATTTGGAAAAACGTAACCCCAGAAACCACTACTTCATGCATGTTTTACTACAGTAAATAATAAAAAAAGGGCACTGACAACTGCCAAAACCCTTAGAGAAACACAGATCTGAATCCTGCAAACACTTAGGCAAGAGCACAGGGAAAAGGGCCAAATGTTGGCAATATTGGGAACTATTAATACTATTAGCAAAAAACGTTGTGGAATGGCATCTAAAATGTATTGCCACAGGTTTTATTCAGTAAACAGATTAAAATTTCATCACAGTGGACAAATGACTTCTGCCTTTTACAGCGCAGTGCCTCAAGCAGCATCTGTCTCTCAGAAGAGATGATTCTGCTTGAAGAGCTAGCTGACTGAAATAGCTTGTTTTCGACTGGCACTCAGCTAATGCCATCTAGAAGCACAAGTGTGGCTGGAAAAATGAATTTTTCTTCAAATTGATATTCTTTGCTGTAGTGACCTGTTGCATCCATCTGAGCTTGTATCAGCACTGTAGAAGTAGAACCTGTGAGCTTGTAGTTGGGCATGGGGTGAGAGCAATTTTCAGTTTTTCATCGTTTTGATTCTTGACTTTGCAATATATTTTCTTTCCTTAAAAACCTCCATTACTGTCTTCTTCCCTATGAACAGTTATGGTCTTCCAAACTTCAAACTGATGAAGGCTGAGCCTTCAAATGACTGGCTTCCTGGCACAGCAAAGGCAAAAGTAATGGAAAACTAACTCCCCAGTATGTTGTCTGACAGAACAACAAAATAATGGAAATCCCTGCTTTCCGTCCTGCCTGTGGCTTTGGTCCAGCTCAAAAAATGGCATTGTCTGCTACAGGTCATTCATAAGTATAGCCTGCTGCTCTTTATTGATATGAGAGTAGCACAGCTGAGGGTACATCACCTTCAAATGTGATTTTCTGTCTCTTGCTGGAGACATCTCCCAGAGCTATCTCACACATCTCATGGATGCTTTCTTGGCCTCTCACAGTGCTGCTGTGAGAGCCAAGTGTCCATTAAGCTTCCTATTTTCACAAAAATTCTGGGGAAAGGTACTGGCATCAGGAAGGTTACTTGATGTTCCCCAGGGAGCTATGACTTGACTATTTGTCCTATGATTTTCTTGAATTCCCAGAAACTATTCCATACCCTCTGAAAAGGCATTTTCTTTAGCAATTTGACTGCCCCTCAGATATGTACCAGAGGACAAAGTTGCTACAACTGTATTTGTAAAGGGATAGCATGACTACAAGGTGAAACTACAATCAAGTTTCACCCCAGACGGTGTATTTTGTGCAGAGATATTGCACAGTTGCTTCCGTAGCTGTTGTATTTTCAAATAAGTTTTCTGTGTTTATTCAGTTTCCTTCTGGAGCAATTTTTATTTTCACTGTATTCATAAGGATCACTTTAAACCAGAGCAAATTAGGAACTCTCTGAATGTGGTGTTAAAATAACAAAGCTCTCCCCCATAAATTTTGGTAGGTTGGTGGGGGTTTTGCCAGCACCTGTGACTGACCAGCTGTTAGCAGAGAAGAAAGCCATGAAACTGAAGGGTGCTTATTCCACATTCTTTGACGAACATTCACATACAGAACAATACATTTCAGCCTCCAGAGACTTGCTTTCGTTTTCTGCTTTTGCTCACTGAACAGCAGAGGAAGCTATCTTTGTATTTGCTGCAGCATATAATATCAAATGAAAATACAGCCTCCTGCTTGAAAAGAGGAAACTGCATAATAATATTTGCACAGGTCCCCCCAGAAAACCTTCTTGCTCCTTCATTTGGGTTAGTGTTTACTGTTTATTTTAATCCTCAAGAGCTGTGGCTCTTCAGCATTGCTCTGCACTATGACACTGCTACTCAATTAGGTGTTTCAGGGATGAAAAAATTATTCAGTAAACGTTGTATTCTTACAAGGTTTCTTTTCCTTACTGTTGAGAGAAAAAGTCTCAGGAGGTAGTTATGTAGCTTAGCTCCTGCAGTTCGTATGCTGTTCATGCTCTTATTTTTAATGTCACTGTGCCACCAAGGTTTTTAGGCACACAGTTGCAGTCTGTGTGGAGATCCTTAATTTGCCCTGAGTTTGTTTTTTCAGCCTAATGCAGCTGACACTACTCAAGCCACAGCTCCCAGCTGATGCAGGGAAGAAGGGAGGAACCAGTGATCCACATGGATCACACAGATTAATTTTCCTGGTGGCAGAACCAGGGGTTGCTGTCTCTGAGTCCGGGATACTGCCAGTCATGGGTGGGGTGGACATCAGGCAGTGTTTCTGTTACACTTCTTTTTGGCCTTTTGCCTTAAAGGCTGAGTGAATCACCTTCACTTTCGCTCCTGAGTCAAGAAACAAACTGAGGTACGAAACTAGGTGTTGGGAATGATCAGGCCTAAGGGACCAAAAGCCTTTTTACTTTGATATGGCACCAGAGGCTGCACGCAAACAGAAAGAAACAAAACAATACAAATGACTGCTTTTTTATTTGCTTATACACATTTTTGCATTATTGCCATCAGAATAGCTAAGCTGAGGATATATTCAAAGCCCTGAGTGAAGAAGCAATGATTGACAGGGTTACATCTCTCCTGTTATACAGCAATTGAGCCAAAAGGGGTTAGCCAGGCAAAGCTGGGAGCTGCTTCAGCCTCATTTGGCCTATGAGTGCTGTCTTTAATCCTGGCAATCCAGCAGCCCATCCACAGCCATGTGGCTGTCAATGCATGGCCACTGCTGCAGGGAGCAAGGGACAACAACTGCACAGCCTGTCCCAAGCAACATTCCTGCTGGGGACTCAGACCTTCAGCTTCACAATGTCCCTGCAGCAGCAAAGAAGCGGATTTCCTCTGTTACGCTGGAACATAATGAAAAAAAAATCTCTAGGTCATGGAAGAAGTTTTTGTTGCAAGCAAAAACAATGTAAACCTCCCACCTCCATTTTGTCCCTCTCTGTTCCTTTAAATAATGCTTTTCTTTAGAAGCTCCATTTGCTTCCCTGAGACATCAGCTGCTGCTGGAGAAAGCTTTTATATTTAGTGTCCTGAGTTGGTAAGGATTGAATTCTCCTTCATCATGGACATTACATTGGTGTCCTTCCATTTATTCCAAGAAAGTGTAAACTGTGATTGGAAAAGCCTCTCTGTTTAAAATATGTTGACTCTATTGTATCTTACTGTAAAACCTGTATCCTTCAGCTAATTTTATCTGCACTTGTCCTGACACTTGATGCTGGTAAATCAAGGCTGGTAGGATACTAAGGGTAATTTTCCACTTATTAGGGTCTGAGTCTAATCCTTGTTAAGTATCTTGCAAACTTTGCATGTATTTCAGTGATGGTATAAAAACATTAATTGGCAAATAAATGCAACTTTCACATAGTCAGAATTTGATTTACTGCTTATGCTGAAAGGCATCAAAGAGAAACCTCCTCAATAAAACGGAGAGTTGATGCATCCATTTTTAAACGGGTGCAAGGTCTTTGATGTACTGTTGACAAAGTTCCTAGGATGCTGAAAAGTAAATTAAAGTAGGACAAATGACAGATACCTGTCACACACAATTAATGATGGATAATCCTTGTTCAGCTTTACTGAAATTGTCTAAGGGTCTGCTCATCTGTAGTGTTTTCATACAGATTAGTTCCTCCCTCAGAAAGCTCAGACATTGTCCGTGATCCTGAAATGCAGATTTCACCAAACATCCCTACTAGAAACAGAGTGGGACCAGGACTTTGCCTGCTTTTTCATCAAACCAGAAATTCTATGACAAGTAGACTTTAATGAAAGAAGCTGCACATGTATGTGCCCCATCTCCTATGAACACATGCCCATCTCACAGATCTTCAGCTCTCCAAACCGCTAGTCCTGTGCGTAACAGTGACAACTGTATAACACTTTAGCATCCTCTGTCTGTCTCTGAAGTAAACATAGTTCCCTGACTTTCACAGAGAGAGCAGGCGAGCTGCATGGATGGTCTGCGGCTGTGGTGGCGGGTGGAGGCAGAGATGACCCATAGCAGATGTATGAACCTAAGGGTCTCTGTCATCACTGGCATACAGTTGGTGTGAGTTGTAGATAAGCATTTGATACAAGAGTGTCCTGTAATGCAAATCATGTAGTAGGTATGTAAAGAGTTTTCTTAATCAAAGTTATTTTGCTTTGACATGATCATTTTTAGTAATAGGCTCTATATTGCTTATTAAAGTATAAGCCCATGTGAGTACACTGACATTCATGCCCTCAGTAAGCCCATGGTCATACTGACTGCACTTCAAGGAATATCCTAAGGTGGATGAGAAGG
Source organism: Patagioenas fasciata (assembly GCF_037038585.1). NCBI lineage: Eukaryota > Metazoa > Chordata > Aves > Columbiformes > Columbidae > Patagioenas > Patagioenas fasciata. The sequence goes on from NC_092560.1 coordinate 31,330,254, forward strand.
CCTGTGGCTGCAGACAGAAGTGTCTCTAGAAACTGCACTTTAAGCTGAGATGGGAACAGCGGACTGGTCTCAACTAAGGGTGGCGTTGTGCTTTGCTGTTTAAGAGTAGAGGGAATGCCATGAACACGAGGGGAGGAAGGCATAGTGTCAAACATAAACAACATCTGTCTTTGCAGACTATGCTGCAGTAATCTGATCCGGCAGAGAAACAGAAAGATGAAGGGAGCTGACGAAGTTTTACATACTAGTGAGGGAATATGGGATATCTTCTGTTCAAATGCATACAGAGACAAGTGACCTCAGATCTGGTATTACATGTATGTCTGTCAGTCCAAGGTCCAAGGATCCAGTGAAAGAAAGCCATTATGAATCTGTTCTCTACAGTCAAAGACTGTTCTCCACTTACAGACACATCCTTGCCAAGATGAGGATGTCAATCACAACCGTGCATAGTCGACTTCAAATGAGCAGGAGATTTTTAACTCCTCCCCACCTTTTTTTCTTTCCATATCACATTCCTACGGATTGGTACTACTCAAATTTCAACTCAACTATGTCAAAAGATGCACACATCTTAGAAGAAACACCATTCATATTTTATTTGTGTATTCTTTTCTGAATCCTCAGTGCATTAGTGAGGATTGAAGATTGCCAGCCACATGGGGCATGCGAATAATTAGCAGGCATTAGTTTTGCTGTGACAAGCTGAAAGGTTACATAGTTTTTTTATAAAACCAGAAAAAAAAAATCTTAAATTCTAAATAATCTAGACTAAAGAGTAAATTAACTGAGTTTGATGTGCTTCACTATCAAAAGATATGTAAAGATACCAAGACAATGATGACAGAAAGCTCTAGCCTCTGATACTGGTTTCCATGTTGCAGCCTGGGTTATAGATGAAATGTTTCAAAGACCCTTTGAATGTCTGCAGCCTATCTCCAGCTTCAGGACACTCTTCAAGAGTTTGAGCCATCTACCCAGAAGGGAAGGTGATATTTATTGGGGGAGCAGGCAACCCTGGACATTTTTGAGCCATTCCTCTTCTTCTTTGCCAGCATCACCAAAGGGTGAGACAGGCTGCATCTCTGCCTCATCCTCTTAGTGCCCATTTATAGATTATAGATGTTGCACAAGAATTTGCCTAATCCTTTTCAGAGGCCTGCTGGCACTGTCTGCCCTCTCACCCTCCCCTGGCAGTACCGTCCAGAAGTTAACTGTGTGCACTGTAAACAAATACCATTTTATCTGCCTTAAGGTGATTTACGAGTTATTACACACTGAGTGTCCCCTAGCTGTACTCAGACTTGAGTAGAGCTCTACTCAGATTGTGAGATTTACTGAAGAGCATGACCACATTCAAGTTACCCACCACCTTTGTGATTTTGTAAATTTCTGGTATCATCCCTCAGTCTTCTCCTCTCTGCATCAAAGTCTCCCAGTCCTTCTAGCCCCTCCTGTTAAGCCTGCTGCTCTGCCAACCTAAGCATTTTGCTTTCCCTCCTCTGTGTGCTTTCCAGTGGCATTACACTCCTCCCAGGCTTCAGAAAACAGCTCTGCACAGAGCACCACAAGGTTTTATTAGGTGGCAAAACAATGTCCTCTGCCATCAGGACCCTTCCTGTTGTTGCCCAACACCTTGTGGGCTTCTTTGGGCAGGCAGGAGGGTTTACTGAACTGAAGTAGAGGAGAGAGCAAAGCTGTATCCAGAGACTTCAGGCCTTTGGCTGCAGAGAACTGGTCAGCAGAGAGGGTGTTCACAGAGCTGCTGGAAGCCCTGGGTGGTGTGTCCAGGGGCCTAAATAGTGGCTTATGTCACATGCTTGTTTAAGATGAGGTAACAGCTTTAAGAGCGAGACAAAACCAGTACCAGATCTTGTTCTGCATTTTGGTTGCCCAAAAGCAAACAAGTGCTTGTTTTGCTGTCTCTTCTGAAGAGGAATGGTGGCCTGGGCAAATGGTCACCACTCAGGATGAGCCACGTTTTCTGTGGATAGCATTTATTGGATCAGATACCAATGTTTGAAGATGAAATTTTAAAAAGAAAAAGAGATGCCTTTTTTTTAAATTTTTTTTTTTTCTGTCTTCAGTGTTGAGACAACATGTGTTTTCCAGCACAGCTCTCAGATATCTGGCCAGCTGGCTCACACGCTCATGTCCTGATAGATGACTTAGTAGCAGTCAGGGACTGGAGACTTGGTGTTCATGCTGTGGGATTGCCCACAACCAGAAGTTGCAGCCCTCCATGAGGAGCTACAGTCACCATTTCTCTGCTGCCTCCTAGCCAGTGTGTTATGAAAGCAGAGTATCAAAAAAACCCTGTACTCCCATTCAAACCACTGCAGTGTACTTTTTGTAAGACTAGATTTTCATTAAAAGCCATATATCCCACTGAACAGCAAACCACTTGTAACAGAACTACCAAAATGCTCATTACAATAAGTATTTCCTTCAGGAATGTCCCTTTTACTTGAGTTTCTTCATGAGTCCCAAGAAATCAGCGGGCTTCACTTGCAATTTGCTGTGGAGCTAACAGTGCTCATTAAGTATTGTGGTTATATGAAGCACAACACATATTCTAATTTATCATTCACATATTTTTTAAATCTAGTTCTCATCAAAACCCCTGCATTACAGGTGGACCTCAGGAAAGAGAGCTAATAATCCAACATGATTCATGTAGTGAGGACCCAACACCTCCAGCCATTCTTTTCAAGTGCTGTTGGCATTAGTTAATATTTTCCACCTTTACTTTAGGTAATTTCCTAGTTTTCTATAGATAAGAAAAACATTTCAATAATGACACCCACAGCTCCAAACCACTACTTAGCACATAATGAACTAATTTAAAACAAGTCAATTCAAGTCCAATTTTCCACCATGTGAAACAGATGCTTTTACCAAGGCCAAAAGCTGGACATAAAGAACAGTAGCATGTGAGCACATTCCTAACTCTAGGTGTAAATCATGCCTACACAGTACTATACTTCAAACAATGTTAAGTATAAAGTAAGAAAATATATGAATTTACAGACTTAACCACTCCGCATTTGTCATTTTGAATTTTAATTTTTGTAAAGTTTTGTTTCTCTGCTTTTTTCGTGTGTGTATATAGGCTTTTTGGTGAAAAAATAAAGGTTCGCTAGCTGTTTACTGTGTTTGTAGTGAAGGTGTGATTTTGTACTGAAATGTTCGCAATACTTCAATGAAAATATCAATCTCCACTAGACTAAGCTGCTGAAATTTAACCTTTCAAATAAACTGCTGAGAAAAATAGCACTTTTAAAGCCCATAATGCATTCTAGTCATACTGAAGCAACAACTGCAGTACATAACCTGTGTCTACAAAAGTTGTCAGTCCTTTGAGCAATATACACATCAGTGCACTCACATTTCAAGCTTTTGTGTAATTTTTTGTCACCACACAGCATCAAAGGGGGGGGTTAGTTTTATTGAGAATGCCAAAATATACAACAGTATCTCTCCAATACTGCCATGTGTGGCTAACAATAGGACTGTAATAACAAGCTCTTCATTTAACAGTCGAGGCTCCACTTTTTTAAGACGTAGATTACACAGAGCACTTTCTAACACAACTGGCATGTCTTAACAAAATGAAATGCTTGCTTAGGAAAACATTTGATACTTTCAAATAATTGCTGGTGAATGAGGAGGTTCTCTTTGCTTTTGAGAAGGGGATACGTATCCAACAAGTTCCCTTCTGCTATTAGGGATGGTGGGGCTCTATCCTAATAGAACCTTTGCACATTTTGGTTGCTAGGAGGGAAAAGGAGCTAACTGGCTGCTACTGGGCACGTTTTTCCTAAGGAAACAAAGCAGAAGTCGGTTGGCAGACCTGGGGATATGTGGGAAGAGATTGTCTGAAGGAAAGAGGTGGTAGAATTTGCTATATGGTGTTTTCCTATTTCTTATCAATCCAACGGCAGGTTCAACTGTTTATCCTTTCTTTTATTGTCCGATTGTTAACTTTAAGCTGTTATTGAATGCCATCTGTAAGTTAATTGAGAGCTAAAAGAGCAAGCAATGCCACACAAAGCAAAAGTCTGAGATGGTAAGAGCTGAGCATACCTGTCACAACACAAGGTCATCTCAACAAGGGAAACCATTTGAGAAACGCCCTAGAAAAAGTATGTGGTATATAAATACAGTCCTATCTAGTGTGATCTGCAAACATCCTGTGTGTATACAATGTGAACTCTGACACTATGATGGACAGGAGAGCAGAAAATCATACATTCAGCAGGTAACAATCTGAAGCACATCAGTGAATCTGGCCTCCGTGTACATAATAAGTGGACTACAATATGCTACTGCCTTGTTTTGATCCATGTTTCAGCTTCAGTACCTGCAGCTGTTCTCAACTACTACACGTGGTGCCTGATCACCCAAGGGCAAGGAGTGCAAGCAGCCTTTGCTTAGTGTGTTGTACCTACACTAGTCCATTTTTCTTTACTTGGAGTATATGTACCAGGTGGATGCAGCCTCACAACTATAAGCTAGAGATTGGAGAGATTGTGTTAATGCAGTCTGTGCGTGATTTGTCATCTAGTCTAGTTCGGGCAGATGGCAAAGGCCACTTTCACATGAACAACTTCTGGAAAACAATAGAAGCAGTACTGGAGAGCCAGTGTTCACACCAGATGTGTCTCAGGAGTTTTATTTTGGCCTAGCTCTGATCTGGTTTTGTGCTAAATGTCCATTAGCAGTGGGAATACAGCCAATGTGCTGCTAGGGTGTGTCTTCTGGTTTGGTTTAACCATAAAGGAATGAAGTTCATGTGCTCTAAAACCAGTCAGTGACTCCAGGTGCTAAGCAGGAGTGATCGGGAGACTCTCTTGAAAGCGCTCTCTTATCTAAACCAAAATGCTAATATTACCTAGTGAAATTGGAGCAGCAGCTCCTTCTGTGGGCCAGCAGTTCCTGCTGCTACAGCCGTCCATGCTGCTGCAACTGAGAACTTGTAAGAATTGCAAGAGCTGCACATCATTTCATGAGACTGATGGGTTCCTCACTGTCCTGGGTCTGTGATAGTGTAACTCTACTGTCAGACAGTGACAAAAATGGAAATCCTTCCCTAGTATTACATATGTTTAGTATATAATGCATACATTAAATAAAAATAAATGCTATATAACATGAATTTAATGTAATCTGATGTATACTCTTCCACAAAACAACTATATACCTGAGTGGAAGTTCAGGTCAGACAGTATCAGGTGATTCATGAATGGAAACCAGGCACACTTGTTATTTGTGGAGCAGGTGTCAAGGTGAGTGTTACTCCCTGGGGAAGGGACTAATACTGTGATTTTACCAGAGCTACCACCACCTGTGCTGGACTTGAACCTTTCCAAAGACCGAAAGCTGTACTGTGTGTTATAACAGAGTAGGAAAGTGTGAGGTGGAGACACAGGCAGGCTAAACGCCATAGCCAGGGACATATGGTTAGTCTGCGTGTCGCTGGCCTGTGGATGGCTCTTTTCTGTGGAAGCCTCCTTTTCCTCCTCTGTCACCAGCTGGCGACTCAGCTGTGGTTTAGGTGTAGTTACAGCTAGGCTGGCGAGGTAGCTGTTGCACATTTCCCAGCACACCCAGAGAGCTTGCGAAAAATAGGCTGGTTTGGGTTTTTATTCAGCATTCCAAGTGAAACAATGAAGGTAATTATTTGTTTGACTTGGAAAATGATACTGAATTTGTCTCTAATTACAAGGACTACCTGGAAGCTTTCCCATGGTTGGTTGGTTGGTTGTTGTTTGTTGGTTTGGATGGTTTGTTTTGTTTTGGTTTTTTGTTTCCTTCTGGAAGGTCTTTCAGCACAGCACACTTGTTGTAATCTTTCCCTCCCCTAAGGGATAAGCCTTCCACTCCTTGCTCTGGTAAGGGTCTCACTGGCTCTAACAATTGTTCCCCTTGAGTCAGTGTTACTGACTGGGCCCTCTGTCCATAATTTAACTGGAAAAGAGGGGTATACTGGATCTAATGGTCTTTTTCCTGAAAAAAAAAAAAAAGTATATATTTTCGTGCTTATTGAAACTATTTCAGCTGCATTAAATTCACCTGAAAAGAGATTTTTTTGTATGTGTCAATTGTTTAACTTGATATTCTTTAAATGACACAAATGATCCATACATGATATTTTAATATCTTAATTGCAGTATTTTTTCCTTTTCTAAAAAGTAATGAAACATATAAGAAAATGCTTTGTTTCACTTCATGACAAGAACTTCTATCAAACCCATTTTATTTCAGATTTTACTGAATAGATTTTTCATGTTGCTTGGATTAAGTAAAAATATATTTAAAAAACCCATACAATGAGGGGTCCCCTTCTCCCCTTTACATTTTCACTAATAAACACAAATGCAGTCTCTTTAGAAATCTGCAAGTGTGAACAACCTCATCTTGAATCCCACTTGTTTGCCAAATATCTCAGATAGCTGGCAGATCTGTCACCGTCAGCAGGTGACAGGGCATGGGAGTTTCACCAACCGGTCCAATAAAGAAACGCTGCATCAAAACAGAGCTGGTGACTCTTCAGTTCTGCAGGTGCTTTATGCACAGAAAATTCATTTCTTACTGTTTCATAGCTTTCAAAAGAGAGAACTGATTCTTTGGAACCTTCTTACTGAAGCTATCTTAGATCATTATGCCTTATCTAATATTAATGTTTCTAATGCCAGAGAACCCCAGATCACTTTTTTTTTTCCTTTTCTTTTTGCTTTTGCAGTTACCTCCCTGCAAAAGGCCATTGAAATAATCTGTTGTCAATGCCTAATAACATACAGCTCTGACACACTGTCAAAGAGGAAGACTATTACAAAGGAGAAGTTTAGTTAGCTGGTCCCTCTGGAGAAGCCTCAGGAAAGAAGACAATAACTACTAAACTACCTCCTGCTGTGGCTCCAGGCTCGTAGGTGACATTTGACACAGGGCAGCCTCCTGTGTCTGACAGAGTGGTGGCCCCACCTTGTTGGCCTCTGGGCACTGCTCCTCGCTCCTGTCAGTCCCCTTTTGCTGGAAACAAAAACCTAGGGTGCGCTGAAGCACTTGAGGATGAGGCCAAGGTGGTGGGCACCCCGAGGGTCCCCAGACCTCCTGGGAAGGGGCAATAGGAGAAGAGGATGGAGGAAGCATGCACTCCTGGGTGAAGTGGGAAAACACAAAAGTAACAGCTTCAAAGCTGAAGAACCAGCAAAGCTGACAGGTCTCAGCCGTATCCTCAGGAGAAGGAGCCTTGCTGGGGCTGTACCTGGCTCCTTTTACAGTCCTACACTCTGTTCTTTAGGGCACTTGAGGTCTTACAATGGGTGATCCAGCCTGCTCTGCTTCCTCTTTCTTTGCTCAAACCCTTTGGCTGGGATAGTTTTGACGCACCCTGAACTTTTGACATTCAGGATTTTTGTCCTGCTGAATTCATAAATATCACCACAAAAATAGCATAGCATTTTTTTCACTGAACCATGTGTTAAAAACTGTTTTCTTTTTCAAGCAAACTGCTCATCATGCACTACGGTTTGAAATTTTTCGTCTTCCTAGTTTGATATTTTGCTAGAGGAAAAAAAAACAAAACAAAACAAAACCTGATTCAATATTTTTTACCAGCGATTTCATACAAAGAACTATACACACTCATTTTTCTTTGTGGAGTCCAGAGAGAAAGAACCAGAGAAAAAAAAAAAGTTTACTGGCCATGTGGGTGTAAATGTTCTCTTTTCAAGAGAACTAAGCAGCCTTGAAGGTCTTTATCATAGATTTTGAGGAGTCTGTTTCTGCACCAAAAAGACACCAGACACCTGCACCAATGACAGCAGGCATGTAGGATAAGAAACTGGAGATATCAGAGGTCACGAACACAGGAACATAAAATACCAGCTAAACATGTTGGAAGGTCAATATGAAATTCCAAGAATTTAACTCTGACATTGAAATATTTCCTACTTAAAAATAATGGGGCAACTTTCCTTCTAACTACATAAAAATGCAGCAGTGTAATCTATGAAAAAAGTCATATGTCAGGGTTAGGATTACATAAATCACAACCATCTCACTTCAGTCACTTTTAAACCAGAAAAAAAATCCAAGTCCATTTTGAAATCTAATACCTAGAACTGAGCCAAGCCTCTTGCTAAAGCATTTATTAATAATCCTGGGGCCCTGCCTATTTGGGAACATTTAGGGCCTCAAAATCCTGGCTGGGTTGCTTCATATTGACTAGAAATATGTCAGATGGTGTAGTTAGTGATTGGATGAAAACCTTTCACATGTATGCTTTCATTTGAACTCAGATAAGGTTCACACTTTTACAAACCAAAATGGATGTGATTAGGTACTATGTATTTCTAATTACTCACGTCTGCTTAGTATTCACTGTAAGGAACTGAGGTGTCACATCAACTTTTGCGGTTGCCTTTTGCAACTTTCTGCCTGTACAGTGTACAACTTTCATGTGCACTTTTGAATGTGCAGAAATTAAAAAACAACGCAGCTGGCAGCACAACCTCAAGAAGTTTTTGTACTTCCCAGAACAGAGGAGGCATGGTTTAAATATACCTATGATAGTGAGTCTAGAAATACCTTTTCTCTTACAGTAAGGCTATACATACAAGTGCCAACTACATGCTAATTCTCCTGTGAGGTCAGATCAGAGTGGCTTTTCTCAGTACGCTTTAGCCTGATGGCATTTGTCAGTTTGACTTCCTAATGAACTCCTGCAACTAGGGTAGAGATGTGACACTTGCAGAATGTGGCATGTTACTTTAGATTGCAGACAGACGTGCACACATCTTCCAAGAGGCCAAGTCCTGCTCACTTCATTCAGGGGAGCTGTGCCTCATGGCTTTGGCTCCATGCTCCTAACTTGATTTCTGTGCTAAGAAACTGCTGCAGTTCTTAGTAAATACCCTTTGCTCACCCTGACTTGTTTGGGCTCAGACCATGACTCCAGATGCATCAGGGAAAGCAAGGTGGTCAGTGATTATGTTCTTCATTGGCCCCTCTCAGAGTTAGCAGAATAAGCATAAGCAAGGAAAGTTAGGGAAGATGGAAGTCTCGGGCCCTCTTTTTTCCTTTATTTGCCAGTGTATCTCTGGGACAAAATCGTCGGAGATGGACAGGAATAATGCACCCAACTGAGGGTACCCAGACCCAAAGAGCTGAGTGGAAAGCCTGGCTGAGATGATCCTCTGGGGACCATGCAGCCATGCACTGCTGCATTTGCAGTTATGCTTGCTGCTCTGGCCACCCAGCCCTAAGTGGGGAAACGGCTTGCAGGCAGAATTGCGCATGATGGTTTGGTGGTTTTGCTTGGTCTGACGGCAGTGCTGTGATGATTCCTGGCTTGCCAGCAAAGCAGGCTTTGGCAGAGCTGAAACATGTGGGTCTCCATGCACAAGGCTCTTCCTCAGGAGCCCAGGGCAAACAAATATTGGAAAAGAAGCACTGTAAATGCAGCATATTCATGGGCTGCGTAGAACTGGTTGAGCTGCCTCTTGTTCATGGGAGAAATAAATCATTGTGGTCTGTGCAAATTAAGGTAGGCCTGTGCTGAAGGCATCATCCCACATTTTGTAAGCACCCAGGTATAAACTAATGGGATGTACAATGCACAAATGAAAACACAAGCCTAAAACACAACCTAATCCAGGGAAGATCTTCATGTGATGCTGTAGGATATACAGCTATTCTTATGATCTTGCGTTAATGCTATATAACATTAAAACTTTCTTTTATCAGCATTGAGCTTATTTGAAGGTTCACTCCTGAATACAGTCCTGATGTTGTTGAGCAGCCAAAACTTTTACTGCTACTGAGGGCTGTTCTGCTGCAGAGAGGACAAAGTGTTGGTCCTTAAAGCCATTACTCCAGAGAAGCATTGTTAAACTTACAGATGGTTCCTTCAGATCTTTGCTCACAGAGGGAATTTTTATTTTTTAAACTTTTTGAAAAAACTTTCAGCTAATCTTCTAGGCTTTGGTTCAGGAAAGGACACTCCTAATGTTAAACATACGCTTTGTGAGTGTCATTAGAACCAAGGGATCTGAAATATGTGTTTCCATTAATGGTAGTAATTAAACATTGTTCTGGATAGGAGTGCATTCTGGATTTGGGCATTAATGAGGGTGTCTGCAGACAAAGATATCGGCTTTTTAGCTTAGCATTAGTTCTACATTACTTGACAGCAAAAGCAGTGCTTACACCTGAAGGAAAGCAGTATTGATTATAAAGTAGCCACAGCTATGGCTGCACCTTGCTGTTTCTAGATTGATTATTAGATTTAGGGTCTTAGTTGCTGCAGGTCTTCAGTGTTTGCTTGCAAGACACAAGTCCTTCCAATACTCACTGACTTCAAGGGCAGTCAGTGCTTTGCAGGCTTAGGTCCAGCTACAGAATTTTGAAAAATCTTTCTTTGATGCTTGGTGGTTGTATTTGAAGTTCATAGCATAATTTTTTATTATTATTCTTCATGCATGGAGCACAGCCACTTCAAGTACATTCATATGTCTAAAACTGAGATGAAAACAAATATTATGGGGTTTAATAGAAGTTTCCAGTTATTTTTCTTCATATGCGCAACTTTGAAGACAGAGCTTTAGAACATATTTTTGAGCTGTGTCCACAAACACAAGTGATGAGGGCAGTGTTTGCTGTGTACAACCTGTAGCAGAGAGTGCATATACTGGAGAGCTTGAGAGGTCAAGTCACCAGCTGGTATCGTCTTTCGCAAAGACAAGAGAAGTTTCCCGAGTCCTTTACCAGCAGCCATTTGTCACATGATACCTCCAATGGTCTTCCAAGCATCAGCTGTAACATAACACTTCTCAGCTAAGACAATAAATTGGTCTAAATTTAGCAGGAAAAAGACACCTGGCTCTGTACCAGGCCTGATAAGCAAGAAATGAAACTTAACCAAAAGAAAAAGATAAACCTGGATGTCAGGAAAACTTTTACACTTCCCCCCACCCCAAACCCTGCCCCGGACTTATTTTTACCATTTTCTCATCAGGTGTGCTGACAAAAAATGATCACAGGTCGCCCCAATAATTGCCCTGGATTCCTGAACCCTCTGTCCTTCATCAGGGCCAGTAATGAAGATGGAGGAGAGAGAGGCCGGGATGTGCCTGCCCGCCTGGAATGCGGCTGGAGCTGAAAGCTGACACCAGCTCCTGGAAAAGGGCTTGCGAGCAAAGGCTGTCTCCAAGACAACAGAGCATTTTCCCTGTGATGCATTTACACAGTGGGGTTAAAGTTCTGTGAAAGCAACAGCTGTTGTAAAAACATTGTATTAAATATGCTTAGAACTGTAAAATGCTTGCTCCTCGTGTTGCACTTTGCTTGAGAAAAATGTGGAAACCTGTGGTATGTCCGAGGGAGAGTTTCTGCTCTCTCAGAGGCTGTTTTATAAACGTCCATTTTAAACTTTTTCCTGCTGAGAGAACTGCTTCTTCAGACCATTTTTCTCTGAAGCTGACTTTCAAGTGAAAAGTTAATGACTAAAGCATGGCTGGGTCTGTGCCTTACTTTTACCCCTTTAAACTATGCTGCTAGCTGGAAAACTTCCACTCTGTGCGTGCTCTTGTGTTTTGGCCATGAGCAGCTACAAACGAATCCTGCTTGTCCTGGTACCACCCATGCATGTGGCCCAGCTGTCATTTGCAGTTCAGACTCACCAACACTGATATTTTCTATCCCCAGAGACCAAATCTCCTGAAACGCTCTCCTGTTACAACCTTTGCTAACCTCTGGTGAAAAACTTTCCATGAAGATAAAACATTACGAGGTTCAAAAATCGGAAGCTAGCACAGGCCAAGGATTGCTTTAGGGCTGTTCTCTTCTGTTTTGCAGGTTTTAGAGGCTTTAAGAAACCTTATGCAGTTTTCAAGTCAACAAGCAAAAACCTATGTGCTGCAAGAGCCTCAGCTTGAGGCTCCCACCCAAGTGGGACCACAGGGACAGAGCAGTGTTGCTACACAGATGCCCAGTGAGTGTCTTCAAGCACTTACGTGATGGCTGTATTTTGGGTCCTTTCTGTGCAAGCTTTGTAAAAAAGCTGTAAAAGCCTATAGCAAAGTGTGCTTGCATCTCTTGTATAAATTTCTGCCACCTCATCCCCTCCTTGCTTGGGATTTTGGTTTTGCTGGAGTGACAATATTTTTTCTACTAAAAATATTTTTGTGATGAAATGGATAACTTTATATCTCTTTGTAATAAAGTTTCCTTTATTTAATAAGAGACAGACTGTAGGATGGCAATTCCTCTCTTTAAATCTCTAGTGTACTTCCAGAAAATTAGATTTATGAGACTGATAGTCTATAGCCTTGGTTTCTTTGTGATTTTCTGTTTCTGTTTCACTGCATTGGGCCCTCCAACCTGGCTTCTGTCTTTTCACTAAAGATTTTGTCTTTTTTTTCTGAGAAAAATGTGGTTTTTTCCTCCTCTCCCAGAAGTGCTCAAAATAAATAATATGTGAACATGTACTGAATTTTCAAGTCTACTGGGTCTGAGCCCATTTAGGCAACATGAACCTGTCCATCCCTAGCAATAAGACTAATAGGAAACTACTCTTTCACCCAAATCAAGTTCCAACATCTGGAGATAGCTTGTCCTAATGGACTTGGCAAGAGTGCCAAAAAAGCTTCTCCATCCCTCACCCAGCAGCTGCCGTCATCACAACAGTTCAGCTCCCCCTGGGATGGCTAAACATTTCTGCAAAGCTGTTTGAGTGTGTTTCAGGAATCCCAGGAAAGAGGGCTTGAGAGGAGGGTGTTGTTTGCACATGTGAACTCACAAGTGTGCCGAAGAGTGGAGCAGGAGAATATGGCAAACCCAGTTCTTCCCTACCCCTTAAAACATACTCAACCAATTAAAATAATCAGTGTAAAGATTAATTTTTACCATATGAATGTATGTGTGGGAAAAACTTGATGATTTAAAATATGTTGTGTTTTGGAAAAGATCATTCAAACACATGCCTGAACACATACATATGAGAGAAATTGCAATATCTGGGCTTGATTTACTTCCATGCCCTTGAAGGTACAAACTTCACATATATTTTACATCTGTTGAAACCTGGCAGAACAGGAGTTGTGGGCTTTTTACTGCTGCCAGAGTCCACGTGTATTGGATTATGCTGTCATCTTACTTTGTGTTTGAGACTGGATCTTCACGTGTAGTTGAATGTTTGTCTGACAATGCAAGACCAATTCATTCATCTACAATAGGAAGAGCGTGCCTGAGCTACTTCAGCAGTTTTGAGAATTTCAGCCTAAATAATTTTAACACATCGGAAGTTAAAATGTTGTCTCACATAAGACAGAGTCAAACTCACTGATTTCAACTGAAGATTTGGATGTTCAGCACTCCTCAGGTATGGCTTCTATAGGGTGAAAAAACCCAGCCATTCAAGAAACTCCTCTCAATCTTGGGACCCAAACTTCCCCAGGAGGGAGGGACGCTTTTAAAATGCCTTTCAAGAATTTTACTAGGAGAATTGGCTGAGCAAAATGTCTGCTCAATACCAACCAGGATCTGGAAGCATCTTTTTTGAAGCAGTACAAATGGCAGCACCCTGCCCACTTTGATACGTGGTCATTCCAAATTTTGAAGACATTTTCCCATCCACCACTCCTCAATTCCTCTGTCTCCATGAAACACGCAGGAATCAGAGATACCTCTTCAAGTTTGATAACCAGAAGGCACCACAGTGCCTTCATTACCAGCAAGGATCATGCTACTTATTTGAAATCCTTCCAAACATCAGCTTTTTTCAACTTTGTTTTCTGATATTTTCTCACAACCCCAGAGGTTAAGGGCCAGATCTTCAAACAGAGCCTATGACTGGCAATATCTCAATTTGCAAAACAGAAGAGGAAGAGATTCTGTCTCCAGGGGAAGGCAAAAAATGGAAAACATTTTAAATTAAGGGGCATTTTGGAATAAACCCTGTATCTGGTTCTCTCACTTCTGTGCTGAGCTGCTAGTAATACCATGAAATTCTTCTTCAGATGAAGGGTGTGATTTTGTTGGCTTTCACTCTGCTCCCACAAAAGTCATCAGAAGATTCACCACTGTCTGACAACATGCAACAATGAATGTAGTTTAAAATTTTGCATTATGTGGGTCTATGATTCTGGGCAGTAAGAGACATGTTTATTTTTGTTTGCTTATTTGTTTGTTTTTAAGATATATATAGCTACAGACACAATTTATGTGTTCTATCAAAGAAAAATTTTTAAACAAGTGTATCTATAAAAATTAAGTAGCTGATTCCCAATAAAGCCAAAGCCTTAATTCCATGATGAACCCATTATCCCACTCACAACCAGTACACAATTCTTGGTTTTATATCAGAAAAAGGACATTGTACTTTTCTTAAGCCCCAACCTATATGAAATCCTATTGTTACGGCATTCACCACAACAATAGCCCTTTGGAGCGCTCAAAATGCCTGGCTGTCAATTAGGTTACTATAAGGAAGGAACAGGACATTGTTTACATCACAATGCAGCATCAATGAAGGTATATACATTAGCCAGATGAATGCTTTCTGCTGTGTTTCAGTAAGCTCAGTGCAATCAATGCTGATACCATGAATATCAAGCAGATCTTTAGGAACAGACTGCACAGGTATCAGCTGCACCATAACTGGGTGCTCAATATAACTCGATACGTGGTGTGCTCTGCAGATTGGCAGTGTTTTGGAGCACTTTGCTTCACAGGAAAGCTATAGATTGGAGGAAGGGTTCAAAGATATGTAACAGCCTGGCACTGACCCATTGAAAATAAGGAAGCAGTTTCATACATTTGCCTCACCATTTGCCTTTGTTATTAGGAAATAAATCAGCCTTTGTTTTTTCTGGACAAAGTGAAGGAATGTCATTATGACTTATAAATTGTGCAGTTACAAAACAATCAGGAAATCTTCCCATTTAAATCTGAATAACTTTAATTGTTTGGAATTTAAACTTTAGTCTATTGAGTGAAACAAATGCTTAAATAGAGCTCTTCATTGAAATTCTGAGTTTGAGCTAAAACCCGCATAAAAAAAAACTGTGAGGCTGGTTAAAAACTGAGCAAATCTTACAGTTACATCATTATAATACCTTTTGACTGGAAATGAGACAAAACCCAGAGATGACAAAATGGGAAATTAGTGTGGTTTGTAGTGCTTTATTTATGCTATTGCAAATGCAGTCAGAGTGTTATCTCCATTTCATATCACTATACAACTCCTTTTAACTCTGTCTGGATTCTCAGTCCTGAAAATACTGGTGCACTAGTAGTTGGTACATTTAGTCAAAATGACTGAAGTCAAACAGATGTCGAGTTCCTTGCTTGCTCAGTGAATATCATCAGACATTTTTATACAGTGCTTCCTGCCACGTTATCGAAGGCTGTCCGGATAAATTGTTATGTCATTGAGATAAACCTCTTTGACTTGATGGCAGCAAGGTCACAGAAAGCCTAGCAGATGAAATAATATAGGTTTTGAGAAAAGGAAACAAGTATTGTTCTCACTTTGTATATAACTAAAAGTAAACTCTCCACTTAAAAAAATGCCCTTTTGACATTAGGCAGATGAGCTGGCATCACTGATCTGGCAATTGGAGTTGCAGGCTTAGAAATAATCTGTGACTAACCTCAGCACTCTGATAGCTACGTTTTTATTGGTGCTTTCGTGGTATAAGAGCCTTGCCACTTCTAGAATTTCCTTTTTCCAGCCTTTATCTCCTGCTAAGCTCCACCCCTCATGGATTTTCACACTGTCCCTTCTCAGAGATGACCTCTCTTCCACCTCTGACCTCTTTCAGAGTTTTCACCCTTGCTTTAACAATTGATTTATGATGTGCCCGTGAAAGGGTCAAGCCTACTTTTACGGTTTGCTTAAAATATTTCTTTTTGGGGTAGATACAGAAGTGGTGCTTAATAAGTGCTATGTAAATAAACTAAGGATTGGAGACAGCTTCCCTTTTCTGCTAACTACTAGACATCTCTAAAACTCTTTGTAACAAGTGTTTACCAAGTCTTCAAACAAATTAACTGATAACTATAATCATTTTGTGCCTAATGAAATGTGTCAAGGGTTTAGGATTTCCAAAAAGAGTAATTTCAAATTAAGTTGTCTCACAGTTCAGTGAAAAGGCAACCACTGAAGATAATTCAAGGACTTGTATATGTAATGGACAGGAAGTCTATTTTTCTTTTAGTCTGACAGATCGATCTTCCACAGGAAAAAAAAGAAAAAAAGGCAAGAAGGCTACTAGGCATAAACTTTCATTGCCTCCAGCCTCCCTTAGGCAAAACTCCTTTTCACCTCTCCTCAGGTGAATTGAGGACTGTAGGATCAATCAATCAGTCACCTCAAAGGCAGATTTTCTTCTTCTGTTTTACTTGTGCAGTATTCTTTATGTGCACCACAATTTATCAGGCAAATTCAGTTGTGGCTTTTTATGCGGTCTTTATCATTCACTGTATGCAAAAATGATAACTGCATATATTTAGATTTTTTTAAAAAAAATTGGATATTTGTACTTTTATTTATGAAGCTCTACATAAGTACTGGCTAGATGACAATTCTTACTCTTCTTGCCACAGATCACATCACACATGAAACAATTTGGAAATATGAAGAGTGTGTTTTGAGGCTCTCTGTTTCAAGTTGAACTGCACACTAACATTTTGTCTGTAAACTCTGTCACGTGTGTCTCTCCCCAAGTTAAATGGTACCAGACGATATTTTTACAGATGCCACAAGAGACATTCTCTTGGTTTCTTAAACGTACTGAATTTTTTTTCCTGGCCATTAAAAACTTAATTTACTATTCTGACAACGTTAATAGGGAAAGAGACAGAAGTGTCTTGCTAATTTTTTCTCATTTCCACACTTCCTTGAAATGCTACTGTAGTGGAAAATCTGCTAACGCCTAGCATTCTGTACAGCTTGAATAGAAAATTTCAAAGAGGTCAAATTTAGATGACCTTTCTGTCTTTATCACTGAAAAAAAAAAGATATATATTTTTAAAATGTTATAGCTCTTGCATGGTTTCTGAGCGTAGCCACACACCAGGAGCTGGAATGGGGGGACACCAGGTGAACAGGAATAGTCACAAAGTCTCAGTCACCCTTGTTGGCAGTGCGCTGGCTGCTCACCACTGGTGCAGGATCGAAATGCCCATTTCAGTCTGTGTCATGCCTGGCCCCTTGCTGGAGCCAGAGGGGAAGGGAATGCAGTTTTGTTCCCATCCACCTCGTCTAGGAAGAGCGCAGAAGGATCAGACAGAGCAGAACAGAGGGTTAGAAAGGATCATCTCCCAAACACAAGGACTTCTGTTAGGATTGGACACTGTCTGCCTTGTCACCATCTACCTGTGTCATCGCCAGGCACAACGAAGTCTATTCATTAAAGGCCCCACTCTGGGCTTTTTTGGCATGCTTAATGCTTCCGCTTACTACAAGGGTCTTCGGAGTGTTCAAAGGATAAAAGACTGAACACTATTTATAGTTTTGCTGTTGTTGGGAGGGTGGCTGAAATCCTAAATTCCTTTCTCAGCACATGCTCAGTCCTCAAGCTGAATGAATAGTAAAAATAAACGAATAACACCCATAAAAGAGAGGACCAAATGAAAGCACTGCCTTTGTTTCAGTCCTGAACATGGAGCAGTGTCGCTTGTTAAGTGTTGGTGTTTGGAAAGTAGTTTTTGATCTTGAAAGTTTTCTGCTTGTTTTAGTCCTTTTGCATTAATGTCCCCTCCTAAATTCATCTATAGGAAGCAAATTGCCCTTTCTTCTCTTGTTCAGACCATTTAAACCAGTAGTAGCAGCTGACAGGACAGCAAGTGAAAGAGTTGGAAAAAAAGTTACGAAAAAGAAAAAAAAAGGGAGCTCAAAATACTTACAAATCTTGACTGCACTTGACAAAAACCAGAAGTGGCCTGTGAACTATCCATTAGCTGAAAAGCTGGTATAGATCAGTGTCATTGCATTGAAGACAATGGTGGTTTGTCAGCTGAGAAGCTGGCCAAGTGGATAGAAAGAAAATGGCCTTTTTCTGGCAAATAGTTTAACCAGCTCACTTACTCCTTTCTGAAAACTTCTTTCCACTGCCTTCAGTGGAAAGCTTTGACTTGGGAATAAGAGTGTTGGTGAATAAACACTATAAATACATTTCTGTGTAACTATGTCAATAATATACTCAAAGTATTAAAGGCTAACTGCGCAGGATTAATTTTGTCATTGCTGCTCTTTCTAAAGCTGCTTTTCAACAGCACTTTTAAACAGAGAAATTAAAAAAACATATTCTGAAATCTTGGGATAAGGGCTTGTTGAAAGGTTTTCTCCTCCATGTATAGCAGGAGCAGTGACTGAAGTTTGTCATCCTTCCGAACAGAGGTTTCAAACTTCCCACATTTGAACTCAATTAAAAAAGTTCTCATTGACATTATTGTGTGGAAGCAGGACCTTTTCTATGGAAAGCAATTCGAACCTGGTGCCTAACACAAGGAGCAGTGTGGCTACGTATCTGGAACATCAACAGTAGCCACCAAGCCTCTGCATCCCAGCAATTTATGCTTGTCTAAAAGCTGACTTGATAAAATTTATTAGGCAGCCTGATCTAGAGAATTTGGAATGAATGAAAGCAGATAATTATAATAAAACCAAAATGGCAACCATATATATTAATGCTGTCATATACATGTATTAATTGCAGCAATAATGACATATATAGTAAGCTCCTCTTGTGCTTATTTGTAGCCTTCTGAAATGTTATTAACAGAGTTTGAAACTTCCCATGCTAAGCAGCAGTTGCTGCAACACACAGACCTTGTGAAGTTAATGGAAGAACAAAGGCTTAGGACATGAACAGACCTGGTCCTTAAGGTCCAGCAGGATCAGAGTAGTGCCCTATGATCAACTCACTACCACCTATCAGGCAGAGGTCACCAGCCCTATAGTACTGCAGGTGTCAGGGATCACAGCCACTTCCACACATGCCACAGGCAGTCAGCCAGATCAGCTCAAACCACTTCCACCAGGAGCTTAAGGTGAACTACCCCGTTTTGCCTGAAGGGGAGGAGACAATACTTACTACCTTTCACAGGCAGAGATGTTCCCATGGTCCTCACTAGCCGAGACATCACGAATCACAAAGAGAACCCAAAATCTGCAAAGCCATGGCTTTGTGTCTTTAGCAAAGGAGGCACCCTACTGCAGCTCCTCCACCCTGTCTGCCTGAAGGCAGTGTGGAGACAATGGCTAGCTTCTGCTTCTCAGTCTCCATTCAGACGAGATAGTGGGCTGTCCTCTGAGAAGCACTTGGCCATGCTCCTTAGAGAGCATAGATCTCGTGTTTTACAGAAACACTGGAGGAAATTGCAAAGGAGTTACAAACAGCAGCAAGAACAGGAACTTGCCTCTCCTCCATATGTCTAGTCATGCCAACAGAATGTGGGGGTTGCCTGTCCCACTGATGCAGAAGCAGCTGCTGTCCCCATGGATCTTGTTTCCTATTTGTACTTCACTAATGTAACCTGGGAACTGGCACTCATTAGGCACAAACTTGTCACAAAAAAGCAGTGTCCTGAGGAGGCTCCGGGAAAAGCAAAGATGACATGGACCTTCAGAGCAAGGTTCTACCATGCTACTGGTGGCATCATCTTGGATTCTATTGACTCTGGGTATAATACGACAGGTACAAAAAATGTCTGCACAGAAATGTCAGTTTTCTTCAGAACTTTCAGTAGAAAAAATACTTCCCCAATATTTTGGTCTTTCTCCATATAGAGTCTGGTTTCAGCTAAGACAAGTAGTTTACTTTTCTAGCTCCCCCTCTTTTCCCCCCTCTCCCCCAAGTGCGACCCAGAGAACTCCCCATGGAAATCAAATAATATTTTGAAGCGAGCTATTGACCTGGAGGCAGTACTGGAGGCTTGTGGCAGAAGCCTTTAGTAGATCTTTGGAACAAAATTTTGCAGAATTTGGACTAATATAAATATAGGGGAAAGCTTTATTAGTAGGGGAAAGCCCACAGATCTTTTTCCTCCTCTTCTGCCTCCTGCCGCTTTTCCCACAGGAGGACAGGAGAAGATCCTGAGAGCAAAATTTGTCCTACTACTGAAACTGAATGAAGACTACTGTTGTGGGGCCATAATCTTATTATTATAGGGCCAAATCCTGACACCACTGACACTCAATGAATCCATGTTTATTTTAGTGGTGAGTATAAGTCAGGTCAGGAATTGACACATAATGTAAAGCTAAACAGTGATCTTGGCTCGTGTCCTAAATCTTCCTGCAGTTTTGCATAGCTCTGCTATCATGATAAATGGTTGATCTTTGTGGAGGGAAGAATTCAGTTTCCAATAAGGTGCTGAGAATGAATTATCAGTCCAGTCATCTCAGCAACCAGTTCCTACTTGAATACCATGTCAATAAAACATAAGGATGTGTTGTATCATGACTGTCCTGCTGGAAGGAATTTTTAAAAGGGAACTTTTTTTTTTTTTTTTAATTTTATTTTTTTTTTACTTTTGGGGGGTAATGTGAATTTTCCCTTGAAACATTCCTATCATGCTGCTTCATATTCATTAATTAGTCTGAGGTTTCCCTTGTGTTTAGTTTACAAAGCCACTTAAACCCACGTACCCATTTAACATATTTATGACCCCAGTTTTCTTTCTTTTCTCTGAGACTGTACCGTAATTGTTCTCTGGACTCAGGGACTGCAGAGTGCCTTCACTGATGAAAAGAGACAACATAAAGAAGGAAATGAATGTGTGAGGGATGAATACCTTCCACAAAACAACTGGGTGCAATTTGGCCCATGGCCCCGGGGGTCACTTTAATAGAGTGGAGCCTCAGTCTCTATTGAGTGTATGGGAGACTATTAACTCTTAACAACTCAGTCTCAGGTTATTTATTTATTGCTTAAATGATTTGTTATTGCTACTTGAATTTAATATACCCTCTGGGAACTGAGATGGCAGCATCATGTTACAGAAAAACTACAAGTTATTTTAAAACTGTAATTGAGTTTTTATGAGCACCATAAAATCTTTCTGAACAAATAACTTACCGTTAGTCAGAAACTTCAGCAGGAAATCTGTAAAATTAAGGATTTATTAGAAGAGTGCTGTATTTATGTGTTTCTCAGGGAAACAGAGGGTTAAATATTTGATGCTTCAAGTATTTATTTTGTTGTTTGAATGTAATAATACTTAAATAGCACCTGATGTTTTCAAAAGGCCATAGAGATACAATATTAACAAAATAAATCATCCCTTTCATCCTGGGAATACCTCATATTCAGGGATCTAGACTGGTGCACACCTGCTCAGTATGAACGTTTTTTCAAACAACTGCAGGCTACATGCAATGAACAATGACAAATCTCCACATCAGCTCTGCTAAGTGGACTAGTGTTCAAAATATGTTTGTGCAGTTACTGTTTTTCTCCACACTTGTCTATCCGCTGGTCTCCCCTCTAAAAGGTTGTATTGGTACATTTCTTTAAATTACCCACTTTTCCTTTTGCTTTCCTAATCCTTAAAGTCATTAGGACAACTTCCAAACCAAGTAGTACATTTTAGGGAGTGCAGGGGGCAAAGGAAGGGAAGGAGGATTGAAGGCATCATAGAAAGCATAATCAAAATGGAATGCTTAGAAAAGTAAGGAGAAAATTGAAGTGCTGCATAAAGAAGGCTAAAAAGTAGTTTTAAAACCAGAAAGAATAAATATGATCTTTAGTATTGCTATAATGCTGATATCTGTTCCCAGTTCTTGTAACAGTATACCCACAGGTGTTCATTAGAAACACTAAGAACTGCAGAACCAAAGAGATCTCCTGTTTTAACATCTTGTTACTTGAAATCCTGCCACATCCTTACAAAAAGAACTATTACATGTTAGTTTTTCTCTTTCTGAAATGGAGTTGTCAAATCTAAATACAATATGGATGTTCAGATTATGTCATAAATGCACATAATCCTGTAAAAATATTTATATCATACCCTTTCCCATCCTTATTATAAGCCAGATAATCAGCATTCCTGATCATTTAAACATATTAATTAGATATCAGTTACCTGCAGAAAGTCTAAGCATATTATATATACAAATTCACTTTGGCTCTTTGGATTCTACAACTTTAGGAAAGTGCGATTTATATTCATTCTGTGGTTTTCAACGTGCCCAATTCTTCTTGACCTCAGTGGATGAGTAAGGAGTAACACATGATTAGATATCAAAGACTAACTTGCAAGATTGCTGGCTATGTCATCTTAAGTCCATTTTCATTCATCTCCAGTGACCAAAGCATAGTAGTTAAAACTGCTTTGTACCCTGAATTAAATTCAAACATTTATAGAGTTGTGTTTCAAACTTCCTCTCAACACTGAGAATTATCCGTATTCTAATTTTAGCCTTTGGGAATTCATGCACTGACAAATAAAATCTGAAACATGATGGTATCCATTTCTTTTCTGTTATTCTGAAGTTATGGGTGCACTTCGATCTTTTGGTTGTCTTAAATGTTCCTTACTTCTACGGACTCATGCTGGCACTTTGACTGCTCCTCACTCCTGCCAGAAAGTCTCTTGGCATGAAATTTACTTCACCCAGTTTCACCTAGTCAATGGAGAAACCTTGACATTTCCTGAGGGCATTTTGTATCACGTATCTTTGATATGTTCCTGGCAGTGGTATGAGCTGTCCACCAGATACGGCTGTACCTTTCTACTGACTGGAAAGGCTCATGTATCACTTAGATTAAACATCTCTGAGACATGTATGTCTGATGAGATTAACTTCACCTCAGGTGTCAAAAGAGATGTACACAGAACATGAGAACATGCAGCTGATTACAACTGTCCTATGGCCATCCTCATAGTCCAAGACAGGCCAAGATGGAGCAAGGTTCTCCTGCCTTCCTGTCAGCTGGCTTGTGGGCAGTTCTTTCTCCTCTTACAGGTCCCTTCTGACATTTCCCAGCTTCTCCTCTGAATGCAGCAGCATCCTCTGCATAACTGGCTTATTCTCTGCCGACAACCCTGTATACCCGCACAGTCCCATGCTCCGAAAAACATAGGCTTCATGTGAGACAATGGTCAAGGGTAATTTAAGTACTTTTTGTCACATGACAAGGTGCTCGCTGCAGGGCAGAGAACTGCAATAAGACAAGACAAACCAAGGAGAAAATGAAATTTCATACAAAAGAGGAAGTCTTTATTATAGTGAATGGATATTTAAACAGCACAGGTCTAAATGACCTGAAGGCTTGGACCTAATGCAGTTTCACTTCCCAAGTATGTGAATATTTTCCTTAGAGCTGTAGTTTGGCTTCGCTAACTCTCCAAAGAAGTCTGGGCCCTGAAAATGAAAGGGTCCAATAGAGTACAATACTTCACAGGAAATTTAGTTTCCTCAGGCTTAACATACTGACTAGAACTTAGTGCAGAATTTCTATCCAGAAGTGAAAGGTGAAAGGTGCACAGACAGTAAAATCAATCTGTAATCACAAAAACTGATTTTGCCTCCTTTGAGAGTCTTCTTAGACACCTGGGCCTTCACTAAAATTGCAGCCTGACTTAAGAACCAGAATTCAGTAGGTGCCTTCTGGGTCCAAAAATACTTCCAAGGAGCCATGCTGGAAGAATGCCAAGGAATTTGGAAGGCTTCTTTGGATAATATGAGCTGCAGAAGAGTGCTTAATCTCTTAAAAATGTTCCTCATACCTGCAATCTTCCCTCTCCCACCATCATAATCTCAGATCTGTTCTACTACATGTGGGAAACCTACTGAGAGGGATGGTGCTTTTACCATTATTTTTCATGTAGCTTCCAAAATATCTTTTTGCAACCCAGGAGAATATCTAGACTGCTGCATCTATTTTAAATATTGTTGCATGCTGTGTCTGACTGAAGCTTTCTATTGCCAAATGCCTCTATTTTTTTTTTTTAAGGTTTAGTGTGTTTAGTTTCAAATAGACTAGAGCATTTTAAATTAGTCTCTGTTTGTTGAAAATGCACCACCACCAAATCTTGACTAGTTAATTATAATTTTAAAAAATCTGGTATAAAGATTTACAAATATTTTGTTCCCTAATTGCAGCGAATTTTCAGGTGAGTAGAAACACCACTTAACTATTCAAAAGTTGTATCAGAGTGTTCTTATGCAAAATATTTAGCAATACATTGCTTCAGTTATCACACCACACTCTAACCCAGATTCCCAAATAGCTATTCCTCTGTAACACAAATTGCTCTTTGTTCAATGAGATAAAAACATATTTTAACATTATGATAATCCAGATGGCTGCTCTACAGTCAGAGTGTTTCCTTGGCATGTGTATCTGCAATCCTTGAAGATTTTTCAAATATGGCCTTTCTCTTGTAGTAGAATCTATTAGCTGCAGTGTGAGAGCCATTTTTGAAATTTCTTAGCACTTTAAAGTTAGTATTTTTTTGGATCTCTCGTCTACATGAAACTTTCTAGACTCGACCATGTCCTTCGAAGCCTGTGCCCTGCATCAACAGTGCCAGCAGTGTATGGCTTGTGACAATGACAACCGAAGTACGAGAATGGACTTCTACAGCCAGGTGACATTAGCTCTGAGTACTTTACATGTCTTTCTAGAATTTATACCAGTTTTCAGTCCTGTAAAGAGTCAGGCAGTCCACATGTATTCCTAATAGAACAGCTTTCATTTCCAGCATGTTCAGGGACAAAAGATCTATTCCAAAATAAAAGAATCCAGCTGTGTTTACTACAGTTATACTGAGGAAGAACTAGTTTAAGCATTAGGCCTTAATTTTAGCTAGACTCTTACCCTACAAATATTATATTTTTAAAGCATTAGTAGTCCTCGTGGGAAAAAAGGAATGCCAAAAGGCAAAATGGTGAACGCAGTGTCCTCCTGCACTCTGCAGCAGGGCCCGCCACAGCATCAGCTAACCCTGACCCTGGAACTGCCAGTGAAGTTGTCCCCTTGCCACCTCATGGCCTGGCTGTCAGCAGTGCAACAGCACTGAACATTGACAGCTTGGGCCAGGATGGATAAGCAAACAAATAAAGGCAACAGAAGACACAAAGTAGACTCTGGTGCCATGTTACAAAAGTACAGCTGTAATTAACTGCATAAACCCATCCGCTTTCCACCTAATAGAGTTTAGGTCCCCAAAATGCTGAAAACTTCTGAAAACTTTTCACACAACTGATTAGGTCTAAGCAAGTACAGTACTGCCTGCAGACATATGTGTTCTCCCAGCTATGGCAGACAGGAGAACAACAGGGCTTTAGCTGGATTTAGTGGCTGTTAATGGATGTTTATCTGCATTTATTGGCCAGAACTTCACTTTTTATGCAGTGAATGGGAAAAGATGCATATCTGTGTCTTGACAGAAATACAGGATCAAGTATAATAACAGTCTAGAATTACATTATGTGTATATCTAGACTCAGGTGAAAAGAGCAATGTCATTGCTGGACTGACTGCAGGACTAGACCTTGTTGAAGAGATTGACAGAGGATAGTGAGAGAGCATCTTCTCCCCATGGGACACCACTAATAAGTGTTTTATTTAAATGCATCCCCATAGTGAAGTAGCGTGAAGCTTTTGTAAAGAGTACATATGCCAACAACGATGTAGAGATTAAAAAAAAAATCCAATAATTCATTTTCTATAGGCCTCAAATGAAGAATATTGTTGTGATGTTATTAAGCTCTGTATAGATGAGAAGTACAAACCGTCAAACAAAAAGGTCTGAAGGGATATAAAAGCCTGAATATTCTGCAGAAAAATAGGTACCTTTTTTCCTATTGATGGGAAAAATGGATTTTTCTCAGCACCATTAAGCTTAATTCCCTGAGACAGACTTACCAAAATGTTTTATAATAAATAAACCTACATATATATATATTTTTTTCCTAGAACTGATGTGTCTACCATTGTAGTATCTCACAATGGGCCACCATCCAGCAAGAAAACTGCTTGTAATGAAATACATAAGTTTAGAACTATGACTGTCAAGTGCCAATATTCTGACTGCAACAAGCTGATGGAAAATAATAGACCATCTACAGAAGGAAGATGTGGCATCAGCCTCCATTCCATATGTAGTACAGCTGCCTCACAGAAACTGCACCAGCAGCAGCTGACGTTTTGAAAACTTTAAAAAGTACACCTGACCTAGTAGAAATGCATATCAGAGCCATTGAGGAGCATGTCAATGTATACATAATGAGACAGATAAGGCAAACAAACAAACCTGTCTTTTATAAACAAGAGTTCTGAAGGACACCCTATCTCAGAGAGATATGGGCAAGCACATCTGTGTGTGTGTGCAAACCCATACACAGTTCTTTAAAGCTGTGTCTAAAGAAGAATTGCATATATAAAGCTGATTGCATGCTCTGTCTCTGGCTCCTACAGAATCCAAAGAAAGAGGCAAAACTTCTAAACCCTAAAAAGTACAGACAAGAGGAGCAATTTTTGCTTGGAGAAGCAACTTCTGGTATTTATCATAAGCAGCAATTCAAAAGATTGACAGAAGTCAGACTACCAACAAAAGTAGAGTGAATGGCACTCAAGTGCATTAGGGGATTCATGGGTTCAGTCTTCCAAGGCAGGCAGTTGCTTAATTAATTCAGATGTTCAGGTTCCATATGCAAGTTCCACTCTGATCTCAGATCTTATTTCCATTTGTTACTTTATTTCTAACACTGCCTGTGAGTTCATGAAGTTTCTGCTTTGGTTTGAGTTACTCCACAGTTAGTTCACCAAAAGAAAAAAACACGTCTTGCTGCTCCTAGACATTGAAAGTTTTAAGGATGTGAAAATCACTACTACATTGCTCTGAATCCTCATATTGCTGGGTCACCTTTTACCTTTGCATTAAAAACACACCAATTAAGAAATGCCGCCAGCAAAGGAAAGCAAGTGCTTGAGAGAGGGGTTCAGAAAAACAGCTGGAGTAAATCAGATATAATACTAATGGCAGACAATGGAAGGATGCTGATTTACATCCTTTGCAAATCTAAAACCCAGGCATTCTTCTTGTAAATCACACCAGTTTTTCTGGGAATGTTGTAAGGAAGTGTTTTATCTACGCGTTCTTGTAACACATGGGGCTTTTTTATGATTTCAAAATTGTTTAGGTTTTATTAGTATGAGTTTACAGCTCTTTGTTCCCTGGACCGTGTGAAGAATGGAAGCAGGGGGACTAGCTGCTATTTTACTTTTAGCTGCTGAATCATAGAGGATGTCTCACATTTCATTAGTGTTTGAGTCCTTAACTCCTCATATTTCTCAGGTTCTTTTCCCCTTTGCACAATGTATGTGGGGACAAGAATGTGTAAGTGCTACAGCTACCCCATTCAGACTTTGACTGAATTGGTGTAATTGGATTTTGCACCTCAATTTGCAAGATACAGTTCCTCTGAAAACCAACCCATTTTGGTGGGCATAAAAATAAAATGAAATAAAAATAATAATAAAAACAGGGCAGGCATTCATAAGGTACCAGGTCTCCACAGTCTTCAGCTGAGAGACCCCAGATTTCAATGTACCCTGAAAAGGATGATTAATTTAAAGTGAGTGGAGTCTGTTTCTTTAAGACAAGCTCATAAATCGTGAAAGATCACCACTTCTTTTCAAAAGGCTCTCCACGGTCTGAGTTTCCCTTCTGGGTCAGTAAAGGCATTGAAGTTTTAATGGCATGCCATGGCAGATTACACGATACAGCTGTCCCGGCACCGTGAAAATTAAGTTATGCCCCGTGTCAGCAAGGTTTTTTTCCCTTTTCTTTCCCTACCCTCCCCCCTTCACTCTCTCTCTTTCTTTCTCTCTCCCTGTCCCCTTCTTCATTCTCCTTTCTGCTGGGAAGTGCGCATCCGAGGAGGAGGTGGGAGCCCGGCGGGAGCTGCTGCCACGGCTGCTGTTCAGCCCCAGCTATTGAGACTGAGTAAATGGAGCTGATGGGTGAAGAGCCGTCAAAATGGAGGCTTTTGTTCCTCCTCCTCTCCCCAGGGCACGGTGGCAGAGGCAGCCCTCCCTGCTCGCTCACATGCAAACACCTTCTCTGCCTTCCCGGCGCCGTGGACACCCGCCACGCTGCATCCTTCTCCTCCGCACCCCAGGGGCTCTACGCGGGCCACCCCTCATCCCTGGCCACCCCTAATCCCTCTTCTCCGTGCCCCAGGGGCTCTGCGCTGGCCTCCCCTCAGGTCCCTGTCTCCTGCAGCAGCCAGCCCCCTGACACCCCTAAGAACTGCCGCAGGAGGGTTATGCTCCCATTGCTGGAGATGCCTTGCTCCCACAGGTCAGGGCCTGCGCACTGGTGCACACGCGGGTGCACAAGCACACCCATGCACAAATGCAGATTCTTGCGTTAAAAGCAATAGCAATACAAGCTGGCATCCCCCTGCCCCACTGTTCTTCTAGCTCCCTGTCTTTACTCTGTGAAGAAGGAGAGAGCAAAGAACTTACTGCAGCATGAGAAATTAATCACGTTAGTATTTAGTCTGGCAGAGTGGGGATATGTGAATGGATGAAAGAGATGAGGAAGCAAAAAGGAAAGAATAATTTGCAAACCTATCTACAGATATTCTGGGTCAATCATTTCCAATCTGCTCTTCATTTTTATGACCTTAAAATCTTTGATCTCTGAATAGTAATTTAAACATATTGATCTGGGACTCGATGGTTTGATTTGTTTAAGGGACCTCCTGAGAGATGCCCACAACCACAAACTGCAAGGAGCCACCAGTTGAAAATTATTGTTCCATATAATATTTTTAATATCTCAAGACACTGAATTCAGACAGGAGCTTATTCCTCATGCCTCTTCTGTCACGTCAGAGCTGTTTGGTAACTCTTAGTTTTGGAAAATAATTAAGACTTTGAGTAGAAATACCCATTCTGATATGAAACCAATATGTTGGCTAGTTTATCTTTTCCAGTCTGAGCCTATCTTTAATGGATATATAGCTACACTTTAAATCCAAACAACTTTGTCCACCTGAAGTGCTTGCATTACAACACATGCAGTAACATCCAAAAGTTTCTCACTTTAGACTTGCACACTTTGCAGTTAGCCTCCTAACCCAGGACAATTATTTCAATAGGGTTATTTGTGCAGGGATACTTTGACTAAGCTCTTTATTTGTTCCACTGTTTCTGTGTGTATTGATAGCAGAGGATGAAGTCTGACTATCTGCATCTTCAGCCACCTCTAGTTTATGAATTCTTGATTAGATATTAAACTATTCTACATTGGAATTCATTTGCTAATAGGACTCAGCAATTTTTCCTTGCTGTCTTCCGTTGTTCTTACATACAACCTGCTGATCACAGCCAGTATATCACTCAATATGCTAGAAGGATTCATTATTTTAAATTATTGTAATAGAATAAATAATGCAGGATGAAATAACCTGTCTGTTGCTTTGTATTCCCAAAACTACAGGCATGTAACTCAAGTACACAAATGTTAGGTACATCTGCCAACACAGTACGAGCCAATTTTCACCAGTCCACCAGAACATGTCGAGACTAAGGACAAAAGGAAAATTTTGCCATTATTCTTGAGTGGTTGCTTGCAATGCTTTTCACAGCTGTGACATAAGTTCATGAGAAGAGAGGACTTTTAGCCAAAGGACTCTGGATCAGGAAACATTGACTAAAAAGTTTTGGCAGCCATGTGCCTCTTTATGTATTTTCCATCTGTAGTTGGCACAAACTCTTTGAGAATTTAATCTGTATGATACCGTTAGATGGGAATGGGGGCAGAATAAGAGTTTTGCAATTTATCTCCCACATAGGTGGTGTATGGGCATTAAGTAAGAGCAACTTTCACAGCACTACAATAATTCTGCTTGGGTAGTAGCAGAGACAACAACATTTGGGACCAACTCGTGCCAAAGCTTTACCATTGCACTTGTTTTTTCGCATACCTCAGTTTCATCATACACATCTGTGTTGGGGCAGAGCTGGTTGCTATTCCTATTTGTGTTGTTGCTATTCACAACAAGTAAATCTTTCCCATGTTTTTTGTGATAGGTTCAGGCCTTTATTGAGAAAGGGGTGCTGTGAGCTGCCCAAGAGCTGTTTTGTTGGCAGGGGGTTAAGGAGAATTGTCTGTCACATCAATTATCTGCCCTTGGGCTCTTAGAATGGAGGTGCCTAGAGACCGGCCACTTGTCTTGCTTGTATGTCCACACACATGGACACCAAAACAGCTAACACTTTGATTGGAAGTTGCTCTCCCCCTCTCTCAGTGGTGCTGCAGTCCATGTTAAATCAGCTCATTCCTCCTTCTCAGTAAAACTAGACAGGCCCCTGCTTTGAATACACTGGACCACACAAGGGAGAGGGGAGAAATAACTTTTCCTCAACCCTTTCTCTCCTTCATCATTTGCAAGCCTGTGTTCTAATAACAAATGGTGATTTAAAGAAAAAAAAATAAAAATAGAAATAAAAAGACAAGCCTTCTCTTCTTCCCTTTTTGGAGCGACAGCTCTGAGCGTTGGTCAGGGGAACTCATGAATCGGACTTGCAAAGGGCCCGGGAGGGGTCCCTATAAATCTTCGCCACACAGAGGAGGCTGTCTGTCTGCTTCGGGGCTGCTGGTCATTGTGACGAAAGCTTAACTGCTTTACTTTCATTCAGAAAAAAAAAAAAAAAGCCACATAAACCTGAGGTTTATGGATATTGCTTTATTTCTTTGTAATTTTCAAAGGCATTTGTTTCCTTCATTATTATTCTCTTAGAAAAGTAACTGACACAATTTCTTCCTCTTCATTTATTGCCTAATTTTCTTTATTCTCCTGTCCATATGCTGCCATTTATGAAATTGAAACTATATTATGCCACTCAACATTTGTGAGAATATAAACAGCTGCTTCCTCTGGCTGCTTATCCTAGAAAGACCGAAACAACTAGTTATCAAAACAACAAAAAATAAATTTAAAAGGGATTATGTATAAATCCTGTGTGCCTGTGTATATAAATACATACATGCCAATACACAGGCACACAGACACACAGACACACACACTTGAAATCTTGGAGAAATGCCAACTATAATTGCCACAAACTAAACATGGCTTTATGTTTTCTCACTGATGCTTTTAGCCATCATATTCAGCCTTTCTGCTCAAGACTAATTTCTTGATCCTTTTTCATGGGTCACAGAGCAACCTACCAACCTCTTTAGTAGCAGTACATACATACTTTTTGGGTGTAGTTTGACTATGATGTCACCAAAATTATGAGAATACAGAGTATTACTAAACATCACTAATGCATGTGAATTCTTATAAATGTATGGGTGATACAGCTTTATTGCTGTAAAACGTGATTTTTATCTCCACAAATTACCATGTAATCTGGATCTGAGACCATAACAGATAATTTCTGATTCTGAAATTTATAAACAGGATAATGGAACTGTTAATTTCAGCTTTCATACTTGACAAATTATCCATGGTCTTTCAAGATTTATCTTAAGGAGAAAGTTGTCTGAAAACTGAGCCCAAGACTATGGATTGTATTACGAAAGTGAAGCAAAGATATTTGGAAATAGAAAGCTCACTCCATCGCTTTGTAAATAATGTCACAGGTAAACGGCATACTACATCATTTACTGTTACTGTGAATTATTCCGCCGAGTTCTCAAGATAATTTGACAGAGTAAGAAA
Organism: Patagioenas fasciata; assembly: GCF_037038585.1. Taxonomy (NCBI): domain Eukaryota; kingdom Metazoa; phylum Chordata; class Aves; order Columbiformes; family Columbidae; genus Patagioenas; species Patagioenas fasciata. Next base: position 31,361,962 of record NC_092560.1, read on the forward strand.
AAATAGACCTGCAAAGTAAGGACAGTGCTGACAGTGCTGGCAGTGCAGACGTGCCTTTATATCAGAAAGAGGAAGGGAGAAAGGCATTTCCCGGTTCTTCAACACCAGCTTGTTTGGAGTACTGTTTGTCAGCAGAGTGTGCAAAGTTGGGCAGTTTGTTTGTGCCAGCATGTGAGTGCATGGGTGGGTGTGGGGAGTTTGAGAATTCCTAATCCTGCAGCTCTCAGGACCTAGAGAGTTGCACCCCATCTGGGGTAACTGGATTAAAAATCTTTTCTCATTTCAAAGGTTTGGTCTCAACGAGGGTTTGATGTGATGAAATCAAAGTGGCAGCTTGGATTTGAAAACTATTTGGATTTGAACTTCCTGAAGTCTAGATCTGAGAGAATGGCTGTGATGGATACGAATGTGTGATAACTGCACTAATGCCTGTATAAAGAAGAAAATTATGCTTTAGGAAATATAAAAATATCCCATTTCTAAAACAATACTGATAACAGTGAAAATAACTTTATAGTAAAATAACTTCTGACCACTAGTGATGAGTGCTTTTGTGATATTTAACACAGCCCCTCAGTGACAATCCTAGAAGACTTTGTCTCAACACAGGTGAAGCTAAAATAATAATAGCTACAAAAATTATGCATCCTATGGTAATTACCACTATAATTTTGTTGTCCTTGTCACTACCTACTGTTCAAGAACCCCAAAGACATGAGAGCAATTTATTGACCTGCCCCGGGGAAAGGGAGATCTCATGCGATTTTAAGCAAGTCACCTTCCCTCTTTCTCAGCCTCCATTCCCGATTTGCAAACTGGGGATGATAATAGTATACCTATTTCACAAAGACTTTCTGAGGGAAGTGTGCTACAGTGCTTTGAGGCATTCATAGTCTTTGCAATGAAGCCTTGCAACAAGTTCATGCAAATTAAGTTCTCTGTAAAAGCAAATAAACATCTGTGGTGCCATGTATAATTGCACATGCAATTAGAAACACAAGCTTGGAGGGAGGGTTAATAAATAAGGTTATACATTTATAGAAAGGTATACACAAAGAAATTGTGTCTACAACCCCTTAAAAGGCAGGTACTCAGAATGAAATCATGCTATATGTAGGAAGGGCCAGAATACTTCAACCTTGAAAGGTTACAGTAAAGCCAAATAAGACAATCAATGCTGCCTTTTTTGTAATTGTCGTACACTGTTGTGGGAAATATTAGCCATGTCCTATTCCACACCTACTGAAATTGACCACTGTTTTCAAAATACAAAAGGTCATAATTTTTATACAGTAGAAATTACGCCAATTTTTTGGTACATGGAAAGGTGAAAAATCCTCGAATTCCCCCTTCTAGCAGATATTTTCTGTTTAACTTAGACAAAAGCATCATGTTGTATAAAGAATGGATTGCAAGATCTCTCTCTGAGGTATGAAAGAAATTTCTTGTAGGTGTATAATGAAAGACTGTAAAGACTTATGAAGAGTACCCTGAAAAGCTCACTGTGTATAAGAATGTCACTAAGCCTGTGTTCTTGGGAATGTCTTGGACAATTGAGGGATATTTCTTGAGATGACTGAGATCCACCAACTATTAAATTTTATTTCAAAAGAAGAAGGAAGAATAGCGTACAAAAAGCAGCATTGCATTATGTGTCCTGTAAACAGAATTGAGTATAACAGAAGCTCTGCAAGGTAAAATGCAAAAGGATGGAGAAATATGTGATGGTGTTCATAAACCATTTAAATTTTACAGTTCCGTCTTTCAACTTTTTTTTTCCTCATGTAAACACATACCGTGGCCAAGTCTTGAGTTTTCCAGAGTACTTGTGAATCATCCAGTCCCATTCTTTAAGCCCAGTTCTGCGGCGATTAGGAACGACACATACCAGGACGCAGACAGAAATTCATGCAGAGGCAGAGTTCTTGTTCAGGAAGGAGCACAGGGCCTGGCCAAGCAGAGAGCCGGCCTAGGCCTAGGCTTAGGCTGCCTTCTTTATTCACCATTGACAATTTATAGGATTGACAGGTACAGGCCTGGACTAAGATGTTTACAAAAAGGTGTTTTTCCACTAATTGTTATTAAGAACACACTAAACTCATGTGATGTTTGTCTCACTTGTTTTTCCACTCATTCACAGTCCAGGCCCAAGGACATTCACACATCCCATGCACTTGGGGGTGGTTATCCGGCCCGAGATACCATTCTCACGAGTCTGGGCTATAACTTTTTACAATTATGAGAAACATACTTCAAAGTAATCTGTCCAAAGCCGTTTATATATTATTATGTTAGTATTATGTCTTCGTCCATCCAAATGGTCATGTTAGTATTGATCTTTCTTTATCATCCAGGTGGCTGGAACCGCACATCTTGCTTTCCCACATCTTATTTTCCAACACAGTTCCACTGGTTTTGGCTGGGATGGAGTTGGTTTTCCTCATAGCAGCTCCTATGATGCTATCTTTTGGATTAGTGACCAAAACAGCATTGACAACACACTGTTTTGGCAATTTTTGAACAGTGCTTGCAGTGTCAAGGCTTTCTCTTTCTCACACTGTCCCCCAGTGAAGTAGGCTGGGGTAGGTAAGGGAATGGGAGGGGACACAGCTGGGACAGCTCATCCCAACTGACCAGGGGGATATCCCATGCCATATGACAACATGTTCAGCCATAAAAACTGAGCAGAAGGAGAAGAAAGGGGTGATGATGGTGTTTATGGCATTTGTCTTCCCGAGTAAACATCAAGCATAACGAAGGCCTCCAGGCGTGGAGCTGGCTGAACACCTGCCTGCGGATGGGAAGGAGGGATTGAATTCCTTATTTTGCATTGCTTTACCTGTTAAATCATAAACAGTCCTTATCTCAAACCATGAGATTTCTTACATTTGTGGTTTTGATTATCTTCTCCATCCTCAGTTGGGAGTGAGTGAGGCATTGTGTGGGCCTTAACACTTACCAAGTTTAACTCACAACCCTAGTCCAGATCAGCTACATCTTGATAGATGTTCTTAAAAATTGCCAGTGAGCAGAAAACCTAGTCCTGAGTTGATAAACAAGCAACTCTAACCAGAAGAAATAACTTACACTCTTTTTCCTTGCAACAGACTTTTACGTTGTTGAAAACTCTTACTACCTCTCCTCACTATTCTCCTTTCCTTTTTTTCTCCTGATTTTCACAAAGATTTTGTCTTGGTTTGAGTTCTAAAGTTTTGTCTACTCTTTCTGAATTCTTGGAAATCACAGCTAAAGGTTCTGTCTGAAATTTCTTCATCCAGCTTTGTAATTACTATAGGTTTGGTCTCCTATAGACATATAAATATCTAATTGATTTAACTACTCTATCAAGCTATATTTCCCTATTCTGGCTAGAATTTTACCCTTTATTTGCTGAAACACTAAACTAACACTGTTTGTAAGTGACCTTCTTTAAGAACAAATTGCAGTTAAGGAAACTATACATGGAATTTAGCATTCTGGCATTCTCACCATCACATCTCAACAGATAAGCTGTGCATCAAGGCCATTTTTTCTCTTCTTGGATCCCTTATGCACTTACAGAATTACTTCTTTATGTGATTTGTTTATTTCTTAGCTTATATATTAGACTTTCTGACTTTAGTCCTGCATTTCTGTGCTGTTCTTCTATGCTGTAATCATCTGAGATTTTTTTTTTCTCACACTTGTGTTAGACATATTTGAAGATATCATGGTTTTACCATATTGCTTGTATTCCTCTTTCCATCACAGAAATGGTTTCATAATCAGTCTCCTTCAAGCTGTCTTGAAACATAAGATCTCCTAACAGAACAAATCATGGGTGTTTCCCAGGCTAATATTGCATTATACTCCCAAACGGTCAAGAATCAAAGTCTGTTTAAAACAAAAAAATATTTTCCCTTTGTGTTTCTAGTGGCTCTGGGAGAAGGCAAGGCAAGGTAGTGAAGAATCTTGGATAAAATTCTAATTCCTAAGTTATCCTGACTGCATTTGTAAAAGGCAACTGGTGTCAATAGAAACTGTGAATACCTGATTTTCCTGAAGAATTAAACTCTGGTTAATGATTATCTTATTATTGTTAAACACTATTGTCTGTGCTGACAATATTAACTGTACTGTCCAACTCACCATTTTGAAAAGCTTTTTGACAATGACCTGTAAAGATAAACGTCCTAATTTCATTAAGCTTTATGTCATCATATATATGTCATCAGTAAACTAGATCAGGTGTTTTAGACCTGAGGAATCTGGTCCAATAGATATTTCTGGCTTGGTAAGAAATGTCTTTTGAATACCCACCTCATCGAACAGGACCCAGATGATTGATCTCGTGTCATAAGACATTGGAATAATAAGGTTAATAATACTGAGTTCATGATAAGTGAGTTCTGGGAATACCCTGCAAGATACAGCATTGTTCTAAATTCTTCTGATGTTTGGAAGTCACAAGGAGAAGATGCAGAGCACGCTATGACATTTTGGCTGAATGCCAGGGTGCTGTACCACCTGGAGCAGAAAAGACAAAATGCAAGTTTTTGTATTTAAGTGGAAAGATCACGATAAGAGTCTAAAAGGAAAGGGTAGTGATCAATAGTGAACATTTTATGGGTAACACATTGTAAGAATCCTAATTATGAGAACAGCAAAAAACTCTTTTAAAAATGTAAGAGATCAAAGCGGAATATGTCTTTAGTAACCAGTAGCACTCAATGTTTCTTTCTTTTCTAATCTATGTCATGTGCATTGAATTGACTACAGTAAGGCTACCAAGGCAGTAGAAGGCCTGGGCTATAATGGTGAAAAATAGTGGAAACTAATAAACTGGGTAATGTGCAGTGCAGTCCTTTCCCTGGTAAATCTTCCCAGTTAGTGGTCATCAGAAATATTGCAAAAATCAGCGAATTTAAATTTCCATCTCTGTATAGGTCACAGCTTGCTAGCCATCTTTTAAAGAAATCAAAAGGGAAAAAGATGAAAGGGCTTGCTCTATCGTGCAACAAACTTTGACAGAAATGAAAAATCTAAACCTCTTGCATTCGTTACATTCCTGTCTGTAACTAGGGTCATCCACTGTGAGCTGAACTGAGACACCCAAGCCATTGCATTTAGGGCACTAGCAGCCTTTTGTGGTCATTACTTTTCAGATACCCCAAGCTAGAAACAGTATGTCATGGTTAATTCTCTCAATCAACAGGTTCAAATCTATACACATATTCTTCAACTTGGAAACCATCTAAAAGAAGAGGAAAGTGTGTCTTCCTACAGTTCACTTGCAGATCTGCTCCTCTCATCCCCAACATATTATAATGAGACTAGAGTAGTATAGGAAAGAGCAGGAAAGTGATCAAAGGGATGGAATGGCTCCACAGAAAAAGGAGGACTGAGAAGGGATGTGGAAAAGTACTATAAAATCAGAGTGGAGCAATGGAGATGTATGAATAAACTTTTTTTCTTTTCCTTACAAAAAAAGTAGTGTTTCAGGTGGCAAAGTCTCACCAAACAAAAGGAAAATCTTTGGACTCTGTAGTTAAGCAGTGGAACCCCTTGCTTCAGGAGGTCAAGGATGCAGAAGGTGTAGGTGTAACACGGCAAACTGAGCACAGAAAAATCTTGCAGTGCTTCCAGAAAAACAGAACCGTTGGTACTCTAACCTTTACACTGTTTCTACATTTATCATATATGTGAAAAAAACTAGGTTGTCAGAATACATCCTAGTTGCTGAAGACAAAAACAGACTGCTGTAAAAACATGGGTATACGTGTGTCTGCCAAGTTCTCCTGTTCATGTTGAATGAAAGACATGCAGTGCAATTGTGACCATGTGGACTGAAATCCCATGGGCTGATTTGGTTATTTGATTTTTCCCATCCCTGCCTAACTGGAAAGGTTTCCTGCCAGGCTGGTTTGCTAAAGGATAACCACATCACTCTAGCAAATACTTGTCAGAGTGTCGAACTGAGGCACCACGTTAACACACACCACTCCAGTCTCAGGAGGAGAGTCTGTGTACTCAAGTCAGCACTGGAGGCACTGAGCCCGGGGACCTTTTTGAAGCAGGGGATAGGGCTGGGAGAAAAGAATGCTCCTGCCAACAGCAACCACACCCAAGGTACCATCTCCTTCTCCAACATCTTCCCCAAAACCTGTCTCTGTGTGGTGCCAGCTCAGCAGCTCGCTCTCCTGGCTCTCCATGATGCTCTTCCTGCCTCGGGAGCAGTGGTGTCACTCTGGGAATGGCAGAAAAGGAGGAGGTGTTTTTTTTCTTGAACACTGGGCAGAAAAAAAGACAACACATTCCTGTAAGTTTTCAATACTTACTGAGACTGACACAGAGATTCGATCTTAAACTTCAAATGCAGCCTGTGCTTTTCATGGGGATTAGTACAAATACTTGATTATAATACAGGTTAATAAACATGAATGTTAGTGTTTTGTAAAGAGTAACGGTTTGTGTTTCTATATCCTAGCTATGTCCTCATAGGAAAAATTATTTTGCAAGCGGTGGAGAGTTGTCGAGATAAAATCACAGAGTACTTTGTAGCAAAAAAGGTGTTAAGCATTCAGCAGCACTTAAAAACATATGCTTCCTATATCCCACATATATGTAAATTTTATTTATAGATAGTATAGCCAATCATTTTAGACAACCCATGCCTGGACAAAGTGATATGCATTTTATTATATCAATATATGCATCAGTTTAACATTTTACTACTAAATGTGTGGGTATATTTCATATTAAAATGTGTCTGTATTTGAATGTGTTATTATCCCCAAGCCTGCTTTAGTCTCCACATTTAGTTGTTCAAAAGTGCAGGTTTTAATGGCACTACTTTCTTTAAAAGATCTGGGAAAATAGTTGTGGAGTTAGTTCATGTAGAGATTACAGAAAGTGGCTGTCTGAAGGATAAAATCTTTCTTAGTCTCTTCAGTTCTGCATCTTATCTAGTAGTCACAGTTATGCCAAATGTCTTACTACTTTTTCATCAGGGAGCAGATAATAACTCAAAAGCCTCAGCCAAAACAAACTCTTTGAAAAGATCTTATGAAATCATTTCTCCTTGCAAATCCATAAAAATCGCCTCGGACTCCTTATCAATAGAAAGGCTTAAAGAGGGTGCAGAAGTCGTTGAATTATGATGTGCTTGTTTTAATGAAATTCCACTCCTGCTGGGATGTTCCCTGCAGATTTTCCATATTTCAGCATGGGAAAGGTTTGATGCTTTCCTGCTGGTGCCAAGAGTTAATTGAAAACATTTCAGGATAAATTCAGCTTGAGGGCCAACACTCCCATTCCTTCATTATTCTTAACAATAATAGAGGAGTAATACAATTATTAATAGGTATGTTGTATCCTCTTAAAGTGACAGTGTGTTTCTGAAACCGTGTCTTTCACATTCTTTTTCTTAAGCAAATCTGAAACAAATGGAAGAATAGGAATCTTAGGAGAAAAGCAAGTCTGGCTGGTATATTATGCCAGTCATTACTTTTTTTGCCACAGTGAGTATTTAACTATTGTTAAATACAGGTAGTTACTGAAGGTAAACAAACAAAAACAAAAACAAACAAAGAAAAAACCAAAAAACCCTCACTCATCTAGACCAGAATTTCCCGCAGGTTTTTACATTAAAAGTCTCAGCCCCTGTGTGACATTAGACTATTTTCTTTGAAGGTATGTATGTCCTCAGAGTATGTGAGGAAATTCTGAAAAGTTAAATGCAATTTTTAATAAAACTGACGTTGTTTTGAAGATTAAATCGATATTGAAATCACATATTCTTCTTAGGATTTATGGGTTTAGTATAGTGCATCCAAAATAATGGTTTTGGGGTTTTTTTTGTTTTGTTTTTTTCTTTCTCCAGAATATATTAAATTGTCTTGCTGGCTTGTCTCAGGGCTACTTATATGTTATCTCCCAAGGTAAACAATTTATATTATAAACTTGCAGAAAATACTATTTTTATTTTCATTATTTTTTTCCTAGCCTAGAGTTAACCCATCCACTGCAGTTTTATCAGTATTTATGCACTCTTGGTAACTTAAATGTTGAAACTCATACAAGTTATAAAAAGTTAGGGAATCATTTAAAAGAAAAAAAAAAACAGTGTTTTCACTTAGCTTATTATCATCACTGTAAACCAAGAAATCAGGACAAAAGGTTTATCATTATTTTCTCCAAATTTTAGGCAAAGTTATGAACAAATTTTTATCTCTTCTTTACACTATTCCTCCCAAAACAGACAACACAAAATATAAAGCCGCTCTAACCGTTTGAAGAACTATTTTGCAATGAAGCTTGCCCACTGAAGGATCACAAAAATAGTCAAATCAGATGGAATTTAAAGGATTCCTATAGACTACAGTGATCCAAGGTCATATTTGTACCATTTCAAAAGGCTGTATCTGACTTACTACAGTTATTCCTATTACGTAACAGAAGTCCTGCCAGCAAAAGTCTATGATGGGATCCCTGGCCATTTTGGTAGCAGACAGGCACAATATTTATAACTTCTCCAGTGTAGAAGACTCTCCAGACAGAACTGAGAGTGGTTTAACCAGCCTTCTGCACCCTGTCTTAACATCCTCCCACAGAAGGACTGACCACAGGTGTAACTGGGATTAAGGCTGGAACATTTTTCCAAGCAGTAGTGCCCAGCTGGTGTAGCATCCCAGAAGACAACTGAAAGGCAAGTATAGTTTCAAGAAGTTTTTAGAGTAGGACCTGGGTAGAATCAGGGCCATGGTTAGGAACAATTTCTGCATTGGCTGTCCCTGCTGCAAAACAGGAATATCTGGTGAGTCAGAGCTACCAATTTGTAGCTGTCTCCCTTGATTTGCACAGCAGAGCTCTGAGACCAATCTGGGCTTCAAATCTGGGCTGAGAGAATATCACCACACAGCACTTTCACTTGTTCTCATAAATTTAGCAAGTTTTTCCTACCAAACCGTTTGAGAAAACAAAATTTGTTCTCATTAATGTCACAAAGGCTGACTTCAGCTAGTTTGTACATACAGCTGCAGCTCTTTTCCTTGCTTACTGCACACAGATCTGGGCAAACGAGAAAACATTCTGGTCAAAATATTCCCAATGAGCTCTGAAAAGAGTCAGAATTCTTTCTGAATATAATGGAAGGGATTATATTAAGACTGCATGCTGTCAATGTGTTCTATAAGTTTAGCCTAATATTGCCAAAAATGAAACCACTCAAGGTTTGTACAGCCTAAGAGGGAAAAGGTTTCACAGTTTCTCAGATTTCCATATCTTTCTTATCTGCTCCTTTTCCAAATATGTTCTCTCCACTCCAACAATAGATTTTGCACGGTAACATGTTCTTCAACACATCCAGGCACCCAGCTTTACTCATCTCAGAGATTTTTGACCAGCTCTCTTAGCTACACCAGGCCAAAGCCAAGCATTAGTTATGTGGTTGATTCACATAACTTTGTGTCTTCTCAACCACCACCATTTATCTAACTGAATAATCTTTCACTCTAGGTACAGAAATAAAGCCATAGGCTAAATAGTGACATCAGTTACACTATCTGAAACTCAGACTACCTGTAACAGCAGTCAGTGATTTGGAACTATGCAAACAAGACTCTACATTATAAAAAGGCGCGATGTTCTGGAGACAAGCTATTTGTCAGAACTGTTCTTTCAGCCCTTTCTATACAATACACACTCCTGCATTGCATTCACTTCCTTGGCCTCAGTTCCTGAAACACACAAACCAAGACATATCTCTACACTTGACTTTCCTGTGTCTTTTAAACTTATTTGCAAACATATGGTATATGCCTGAATACACTAATATGAGAAAGAAAAGTAAGATAACGTGAGAGTTTCTGTGGACTACTGCTTTCCTTCCTGCTATAACCCACTTTTACACTACATCTGAAATGTTTTAATGAGTTTAGAATGACACCGTAAATCCTGGAAAGAGAGAACATGGAGACCATCACTACTGAGTAATTATTGTCATGGCACTTTCTTTTCCACAGTCTAAAAACCAAATTGTGATTTCACTTTTCTGTGTCAGAATGCAGTAGGATTTCAGAAGACAGACCAGTATTCTGGTAGAGAAGCTTCCATATTTAGGTGCGATCACTCTAAAGGTACAAAGATCATGCCTACAATGGCTCTTCCTCAACTGCTACCACTGGCTGAATTAGAAGAAAGCTTAACATCCTTGCCAGTGGATGACAGGAAACTGTAGTGCTTGTATTTGTTCTGCTTAAGTCATCCAACCTCATATATTTTTTAAAAACCGAAAACTACTGCAAGCCAAATATACACTAACACCATAAAGTAGTAGTACGTGATTGCATTATTTTAGTTTAAGACATTACAAACAGATGTGGTTTGATTCCTGCATTAAGAGAGGATATCTAGCAAACTATGTTAATTTCCATGAGGATGTGTGTTTTGTGACTACACAGAGCACTGTAATCTCTCAGATGGAACTATGTGAAAAATACAGGCTGTGTTTGTACTCTCAGTATTTGTAAGTATGCATACTTAGAAGGGAGAAAACTCAGTTGTCTTGTATTTCTATTGTTTTGAGGCAGCAAGATACTGCGGTGATGAGTGCCCAAGACATGTTCATAAACAAGTATTTCTCTTTTGGAAAGGAAAGAGAGGTCCTTTCTGCACTTTGTTTCCTCCAAATTCTCTCCCCAGTCCTGTCCTTCCCTTTTCTAATCAAACTGCCCATTTTCCAATACATAAGTGCTACCATCAGGCAGCCACTTTCATTTTCCTCACTATATTGCTTCACATTTCAGTATTTCGCTTGTATCACATGTCCTCTCTTCTGTCTTGTCTCCAAGTCCTGGACTGAATTATATGTTTTGGTCTCCACTCTTCTCCTAAACTTCCACTGACACCTTCTCAGCTGCTTTCCATCCTGTCTGGCCTTGTGGGCATGTGTTAATGGTTACCTCTTCTCCCCAGCCACCTGGTGTCACCGTCTCCATTAAAGTGTGCCACACATATTCCTGAGCTTGATCTCACTTCTGCTCTCACCAAAGAGTATTTTGGATTCCCCATCGTCATGTTAACAGTAAAATCACAGAAATACAGAAAGTTATTTAGATGGGACCTCTGGAAATCATCTGCTACCACCTTCAGCTAAAAGCTGTATTCCAGCCAACTCTAGATGAAGTCAGCTGCAGCTCTTGCTAGACAAGTCTTGAAAACCTCTGAGGATGGAGGTGCTGGAGTTTCTCTGGGAAACCTGTCCCAGTGCTGCACTACCCCTCCTAGAAAAGCTCTTCCTAATGTTCAGGCTGAACCTCCCAGCCACAGTTTCTATCTGCTGCACCTTGTCATACCTTCTAACACAACCAAGGAGAGTCTGGCCCCATAGTCTTTACAAATCCCCTTCCAGTGGCTACAGGCTGCCATTAGATTACCGGTAGCCCGTTCTCACTGGGTTAAAATTTGTCTTCCTCATCTTTTCTTCATTCATTACAAACTCTGACCATCCTGGAGCCTTCCACTAGCCCTTTAGTTTCTCAATATCCTTCCTGAACTTGAGGGAGGAATTGTCTCAAAACTGAACCCAGTGTTTAAGGTGCAGTGTCATGAACACCAAGAATATAGGGATGATCATTTCCTCTCCAGCTTTTGGAGACGGGAAAAAAATCCTCTCCACAGCTGAATATTCATCTTAGTTCGTTTTTCCTTTTCTGACACTGCCAACATTACTGAAGTCAGTTACCTTTCTTTCCCCTGCTCTGTGATTTTCAATCTGTGCCTCAGCTAACCTCTTGATTATTTTGTAGCTTCTTTCTCCTTATTAGCAAGTACATTATTTGTTCATTCTCCAAACCTTCTTTACACAATGGTCATCTCCTTTCCTTACCTTTTGTTCCTCTCATCCATTCAAAATATCACTTTTGAAAGTGAATCTTTCTTTCACAGCCATCTTTTTGCTCTGTAGCTCTTTATTAATATATTTCTGAGCTGCCTACATCTCACACTTCACCTTCTGATCCATCCTACTAAACCTCAGTCCATATATTTCCTTACTCCAGGGTGTTCCCCCTTTCCGTCCCTGGTGTATGTCCAAGGTATAGTATTAGCACCCTGTCACTGTGCATTTACAAAAATCTCTCTTCATGCACATTCACCTTCTACTATAATATTCACTTGTGTCATAATAAATTCATGAAAAGAACTTTTAAAAAAAAAAAAAAAACAAACAAAAAACAAAAAAGATGTTTTTTGCCAATTACTATTTTCATTTGGGGCACCAAATGCTGATCAGTAGCAGTAGCTGCATAAATCATCCCTCTTCATTGTTTTATTTTTATGCCCTTCAGTTACATTTGCACTGCCTGAGTTTTGGAGGTAAATATCCAAAATATTAGTTGAAAGCTTCCTCAGAAAGCAAATCTTTCCCACATCCTTCCCTGCAGTTCCTCTTTAAGAGGTGTCAGCATGGCTGAGAGAATGAAGTGGCTCCACATTGTTTGCCTGAACTATTATGTGTTTAACATTTCCATGACAAAAGTGCCACTCGACTTCTCCCCGATTAATGCAGCTCGAGGGCTCTTGTCCTCCTTTAATAAAACATTGTTGAAATCATTTATTTAGAGCCCCTGGTTACTAGTGGGAGAATGACCATCTTTGTGCCAAAATATAGTGTATACAGTCCACTATTTTGTAGTAGATCATTCTGTTATTTAAGAAATTGATTAAATGGATGTCTTAGAAAGTATTTATGCTAATAGCGCATTACTTATGTCATTCAGACAGTCAATGTGAGCCTTTTCAACTGTCTACCACAGCCAATGCCTCAAGTAAAATACAGTAACTTTCGACTTCACTGCTTACAAATCTGTATCACAGACTTGAAATCTCACAGAGAAGCACTGCTCTTCCCATTTGAAAACGTTTTCTGTTGCAAGACTGCCTACTTTTCCGGAGGACTCCAAATGGGTATGTTATCACAAGCAGCGTGGCAGTATGTGATGTTATCACTGGGGACAGGAACAAAATCGATTGAAGGTCTGAATTTGTTCCAGTGACACTGAAGATGCAATGCAGCTCAGCCACTCAAGCAGTGTTTTCTGTGGCTCAGGTGGTGATGACTTTGTGTCTCACTACTTTTTACACGTGCACCTTGGCTATTTTGGAGTTCCTCTCACCCTCTTCCAGTGCACTTAAAAGGAAAAATAAACCAAAATTCAGGTACTAGTTGTGCATTGCTTTGAAATGGAATTTCTTGTTCTGCACCAAAAAGGTTATCTGCAGCCACCTTTGCAACCCTACCACAGATACATGCTACACATGCATGCCTGCAGTGAGAGATCTGGTATGCTAACAGCTCCTGGGAGGGATGGAGAGGAGATTGTAAATAAAATCCATCATGCTTTCCAATGTGATGGTGAAAGACTTGGCCAAACCAGAGCTTTGCTCTCCCTCATTGTAAGGCTTCGTTTCATAACAATTTTGAAAGTTACATATGCTTGCCTGTATACATTGGTGTATATTGTTAAAAATAAACAGAGACCTTATGTTATGTCCATTGTGATTGCATACAAAAGCTTTGCTGTGTGCTTGGGTGATCAGTGAAGCTTGAATCTCCCTCTATTTACTGTATGGTCACTGTCAGTTCAATGAACTGCCTCCTTGTTCTCCACCATTGTCCCACACTCCCTTAAACATTTGTCACTGAAGTGCCTCCAAAGACAAATAAACTGTCACCAAGAATTCAAACCTGGTAACTGGGAATGAAAAGGAAGCAGAACCTACTGGATTATTTTACATGAAATGGTGGAGAGTTCCTTCTCCCCCCGGAAGAGATTGGCTGGACAGGACCTTGGCAAGGAGCGTTTTCAAATATCCAGACAGATGAGAGAATTTCCTTTGCTGTGGAAAATCTCCCTCTGTCAGGGAACATGAAGTCTTTTCCTCGCTTAAAGCTGTCCTTGCTACATCCCTTGACATTTCAAGAATTTCCATTTGTCTCAAAATCAAGCAAAAGAAATAGGAACTTGATGGACATCAACATCTGCACAGGCTTTGTAGGCTGGGACACATACCAATACAGGAAGCCATTCCTCCTGTTAAATTGTGCTTACTCCGACAACACGACAAAACCCACAGAGCTATCTCCTTATGGGGAGAAGCTCACAGGACAGAATTAGTTCAGCTGTATTTATTGTACAATTATTTAAATTAAAACAATCCACTTTCTGTGGGGAAGGAAGCATACAGATGAGTCCTCCCTGCCTAGTGGTGCTCAGTGTTGATTTATTCCAGGCAGATGCTTTTGACAGGAACCTGTAAAATCAAGTCTTGAGTTTATTGTAGCAGTTAATTATCAGTTCTTTTCTAGTGTTAATGCCTTTACTCCTAACTGAAGAAAAATAAAGGCCTTTAGCTGGGACTTATTTTTTCATAAACAAGTTAAATCGTCCTTATGGGCGCTAACTGTTGACAAACTGAAAATATGTTTCTGAGCATCTCCTGAAGAACTGGAGAAAATATTTAAGATCACCTCTAAGCAACTGTCAACTCACCACATTGTAAAGAAAACTGACTCTATTTACTGAAGTCTCACCCAACTACTCTGTCCTCCTCCTGAAGAAACAACATTTCCAGCTTTAACAATAAGCTTACTCGACCATTCAGATTACTTTAAAAATGAACTTCAGATCATAGCCGCACACCATACTCATGCACTTGTTTAGTATCACAACTGTTTGGAGGTTGGTTTGTGCATGTGCGCCTGTGCGTGTTTATCGCTGGGCACCCTAATCAAATTCACACCCTAAAAAAATAATAAAATCATCTGTCATTTAAATAACTAGTCCAGAAGCGGGGATTTCTAATTTTGTTGATTTATACAACAGACAGATGTGGATTTGCCCTCTGTCCAGATCTGGTAAGATGAAAAAGGCACTATCTTGCTAATCTGTCGCCCCCTCAGTCAAAAGTTTATTTGTGGTAGCTTTCAAAGTCCTGACTCGCCTTCCAATCAAGGCATTTAAAACGAAAAGCTTTAAATAAACAGTATGAACAGAAGATAAATAAACTTCCCCCCCCCCCCCTTTTTTTTTTCATGAGTGCCTGGCTTGACACAGTCCAAACTCAAATCCCCAGAGGACTGAGCCCTCTCTTTTGTGTTAATGTTTAAAAGATTTTCCAATGCTGGAGTTTATTCCTACTGCAAACATTTCTATTTACAAGGTCAAGTGTATCAGCACTCGACACAGCTTAAGAGTGTAATTATTTATCTAAGGGCGTTTGAGTGTAGATCAGTAGCTCTGGCAGCAAACCAGGCTTCAAGCACGATGCAAAGCAACTCCTAAGAACAATATTACAAGATCTAGTAATTGCTGATCCCACCAGTGTGTTTACTTTTGCATTCTTCCTTGCAGGAGAAGGCAGGCTGAATGGCAGACTTTGGTGCGTTTTGTTGCAGCCGCCTCAATGCATGCGTCACCGCCTGCGCGGGGCCTTGTTCGAAACGCTTGCCACCTCTGTGTGATGTATTTCTCACCATTTACTTGTTTGCATGCCTAGGAGCATTTCTAAGAGTGTCAGTGAGAGCAACGCGCCTCCACTTCACGAAGAAAGCACGGCGCACTGCTAATTCCACATCCATACAGGAGCAGTATCCCTGAATTGCTTTACTCCCTTCTGGCACTGGCAAGTTACCATGCCAACGCATTATAAAATCAGCCACTCTTTTAAAGTAGTACTTTCAAAGCTGTATTTACTTCTTGCATGTAATTATTCATTAAAGTAAGAATAGCAGTAATTTACATCTATGTAAAGTATTACAGGCAGACAGAGATTTGTTTGTTGTTTTTGGTTTGTTAATTCTGTGGTTTGCTTTCCCCCCCCGCACCCTCCTCCAACCTCAGGTGCCGAGAGTTCAAGTGTCCCTGGAAAACAATTTCACTACACCCATTATTTAAAGCTCTTTCTTTACTAATTTACACGTTTAGAAAATACAAAAAGCCATACATATTTAAAACACAGGCCGTTTTTACACCTTCTATAAAAAATACAAGGTTTAAGGCAGCTCAGAAATGTGTTTATACAATTCTACAACGTTCATAAAGTCTCTCAAAATAAGAAAGTTAAGTTCCAATCTATAAAATACACTGTACATTTGATGTTCTAGACAATGCTTCACCGAATCACTGTTGCTGATATCCCCTTAAACATAAAATGAAATATGTACGTTTTCAGAAAAGAATAGTAAATGCAATTATCTGGCAAATAGGATGTGGATTTAAAACTTTTTCTTAAATAAATTATCCCCAAAGCATACAATTTATAAAATTCTATGTACAAAGAAGAGCGACTGGTAACAAATCCCAGTTTTAAATACATTTTTCATATAAGATTTACCAGAGGTCAGCACCCTGATATGACAAGAGGCAATATAACTTTTCAGGATATTTGTACATACATGTTCTCGAGTTTAAAAGTGTCTTTCAAAGATGGCAGTGCAGAGCTCTTTTAAAACAAAAGTTGCATTGTTCACTATAGCCAACAACTCTGAAAAAAGAAAAATCTCTTTTATGTGACTAGGTTAAAGAGGAATAGATGGCTGCTGGCACGCTTTTGTTATAGGGAAGATGTGTGTGCAAGAGGGAGTGCTGTAAACCACAGAATTTATTCAGTCTGCTATTTCCTTAAATTTAATTAATGGCATATGCAGCATAACCCCCTTTCGGGCACCACTGCATCATGAAGAGCGAGGCTTGGCGAATGATAATCAAGTTGTTAACTAACAAGCACGGCAACAGCTTTGGCACCAAGTGTGGATAGCTCACCTCTTTCTAACCTTCATGTCAAAACGCTTACAAACAGCCAGAGCCAGCACGCCATCACCGCCGGGTTCTGCCGGGGTGGGGGCGGCTGGCAGCAGCGGGGAGCCCGCCGCAGCCTCTCCGTCAGCCCGTCCCCTGCCGCTAACACCGGGCAGGGGGGCAGCAACTGCATAGTGCACACTCCAGACCAAGAGCCGAAAAACGAGAGCCCGCAGGCCACTCCGCCCCGGCGGCTGGCCCGCAAGGCCGCAGCGGCTCAGCCAGCCCAAGGCTGCCGTGAAGGCCGGGCCGGGCGCGAACGACGGCTGCGAGCAGCAGCGGGGGCGGAGGGGGGACCATCCGCCTTCGGGGAGACGCGGAGGAGGGGGAAGGGGCGCCCGGACCAACGGCCGGAGGTTTAATGGTCAGGGCGTTTAAAACCGCGCCGGGCGAAGGGGCCCCGCCGGCCGGGCCCGCCAGAAGGCCAGCGGCGGCCCGGCGAGGAAGGCCCGGTGCGGAGGAGGGGAAGGAGGGCAGACGCTAGAGCTGCGGCAGCAGCGGCAGCAAGAGGGCGGCCAGCAGCGCGCAGGCCGCGGTGGCGGGTCGGCCGGCGCTATCCGCCTGCACGGGAAAGCCGGGCTCGGAGCCCGCATTGTCCTCCGCGTCGTCCCTCCCCTTCTGGCTCGGCTCCTCCTCGTAGTCCTCGTCGTAGTACTCCTCCAGGCCGCCGTCCGAGCCGCCGCTGCTGCCTGCGCCGTTGCCGCCCATGTCCGCGCCGAAGCAGAGGCGGGCCATGTTCTCCTTGACCGACTCGCAGATGGGCCGCTCCAGCCCGTCGCAGACGCAGTCGTTGAGCAGCACGGCCTTGGGCACGGCCAGCATGTCCTCGATGACGGCGCGGCACTCCGGCGTGCAGCGCAGCCCGTTGAACAGCTTCCCGCAGTAGGTCATGTAGCGGTTCAGCGCCAGGCTGCAGCGGCTGTCCCAGTCGCAGCGCCGCCGCGCCTCCGTGCAGCCCATCACGCCGGGGCCGCCGGCCGCCGGGCTGCTGGTGCGGGGCAGGCAGGGCTCGATGGCGCGCTTGGTGGCGCGGCAGTTCTCGTCCTGCGCGCAGTCGCAGTCCTCCAGCGCCGGGCCGCGCCGGGTGTGGTTGAGCTGGACCAGGGCCGCGATGCAGTGGCTGGGGCACCGCCGCCTGGAGGAGGCGGCGGAGCCTGCAGCGGCCGCCGGGCCGTCCCCGCCGCCTCCCGCCGGCGGCTGCTGCAGGAGCACCGGGGCGCACGCCTCGGCGTACTGGTTGTAAGCGTAGCTGCACTCGGGCTCCCCCTGACACTGCAGCACCGCCTGCCAGCAGATCAGCCGCCGGCCCTGCACCAGCGAGCCCAGCGGCGGCCACACGGCGCCCAGCGCCGCCGCCAGCCACAGCCAGGCGGCCGGCCTCGGCCAGCGGCGCCCGCCGCCGCCTCCGTGCCGAGCGGGCGAGGGCGAGCGGGCCACCATCGCGGGCGGCGGCGGCGGCCGGCGCAGGCGAGCAGGGGAGATGCGCTGGTAGACGACGAGGAGGAGGAGAAGGAGCTGCCGCCCGTAGAAAAGTTTGCAAATTTCCCGCCGGCCGTGTGCATGAGGTCTCCTCGCATCAATCCATCTGCGCCGGGCTCCCAGGCCCTCCAGCCCCCGGCAGCTGGAACCGGCGAGGCCGCCGTACGAAGCAGGCGCCCGGGGCCGTCCCGTGTCCCACACCCGCTGCTCCCGGCTTGGCGACGGCGGCGAAGGCGCTGGGAGAGATGGGGTGAATCAGTGCAAACGGGGTCTCGGAGGAGAGCGGCTTCGGAGTGGGCTGATGGACTTCCAGGCTGCGCCGGGAGAGCTCATGGTGCTGCCCTGCTCCTCATGCAGTTCCGTTTGTTTTTTCTTTTTTTTTTTTTCTTTTTTTTTTGCACAAAATAAATGCCCAGCTGCTGCCGCTGCCTCCTCGGGAGCTTTTAACTCTCCGCTCGCAGCATCTCTGCACATGCCAGCCGCTTCGATCCCATTCGCAGTCCCGGCTCCGCTCACTCCCTCTTGGTACGCCTTGCACTTTCGGGTGGCGGGGAGAAGAAACGCCTCTCCCCGTTAGCAAGAAGATAGCACGGGGAAAGAAGAGGCAGCCTTCAGGGTCTCTTTCTCTCTGGGCGACTGATGCTGCGTCTGTTGTCAACAAGCCCTGCAAGCTGCTCTGCGGATCCGTCTGTGGATCTTTTTTTCTTTGCAAGGCTTTAAATACAAAAGTGCCCTCCGAGCAGCAGCAACGTGCTCTGATTAGGCCTCATTATGCATGCATGGAAAAGCAAACAAACAAAAAAAATTAGCAACGCTTCTTCTTTTACACATCCCCCCAGCCTGCGCTCTCTCGCTCTCTTTCTCCTTTTCTCCACTTCTTTCTCCCCTCGCTCGGCCCCCTTTCCCTGCTTCGCCACTTGCTATTGGTCCAGCCTGTTGTTGAAACTTTTTTTCGTCCCCTCCTCTCTTTACGATCTGCTAGAGGGAGGGAAGGAGAGAGGGGGGCTGGAGGGCAGCTCACATTCAAAGCTTGAAAGGAAAGGCTTAAGGAGAGTGACAGCCCCCCGAGGAGCCCCTCCTCCCGTTAAGGCGGCGCGGCGGCGGTGCGGGAGGCGCGGAGCGGCGGCGGCGCGTACCGGGCGCTGCGGAGCTGGCCGGGCGGCGGCGGCGCCTCCCGGGAGCACCGAGCCCTGTGCCGCGGAGGCGGAGGGCCAGGCGGCCTGGGTCTGCGTGCTGCTTCTGCAGGGATGTTCTTCTTAAACTGATCCTGCTCCTTACGGCAGGGAACAAAAAAGGTCTCTAGCCTGAGTGATGTGTGTACCCAAACTTCCCACTGAGTCAAGTGAGGGCAGAGCTGCTTCCCGAAAGGTAGGGAGGATCAGCCTCAAAAGGGGACCGACTTTGTTCTTACTGAAATCTGAACGCAGCCCCGGATTTCAGTGTGTCAGTACGCTGAGACAGAGCAAAGCTTGGTCTCTTAGTGGTGTACTGCGACCCCGTAAATACTGCGACCATGTAAGTATTGCTTTGCTATGCCTTCAGTATTGCAGCATTCTTTCCACTTAACGATTTTAAACTCATTCAGCTCAGCTTCTCGCTTGAGGTTTTTGTGCACAGGCTTAAGACACTGACCTACGAGGATGCCTGTTGACAGAAATACAGTAGATCTCAGTATAGTTCTTTGATGCCTTGTAAAGATCTGCCAACTAGTAAAAAGTTGTTTCAAAGCTAAGAGGATGAAATGTGTTTCATTGAAGGCAAAAGTACCTTGCTGACGTCCTGCCTTGCTGTTACACTCTCTGTTCAGTTTGCTTTGCTTATAATGAAGTAGACACAAAAATAGAAATATTAAGGCACAACTAGAAGGGCATAACAAATTAAGTAGTGTTGCAGTTACCCATCGCCTTTCGTTTTCGTGCTACCTTAATTCCAGAGCAACGTCGTCTCCAACCACAAGGGGCATCGGTATCTGCTGCCTGTCAAAACTGCCGCTTTTTTTCATCCTGAGACTATCAACTCCATCTGTCACAAAAATTACGACTAAATCTATTTTCCAGAAACTCGGGGATCTTGGAATCCTATGCGGTGTGGACTGATGTCTGTCTGAAAGTGTTTGGAAGGTGGAATGGCTGTGTGATGTGGCTGGGAGTCAGGATGATTGATGTGTTGAGAAGCATTCGTAAGGATTTGCTCCATTGTCAGTTTTACAAGCTGCTTGTCTTTCTCCTTCAGTACAGCCTTGCCTCTTCTGGTGCAGAAATTGTGTTTGCTTGTGTTTTTAAATCTGTGAAAACTGCATCCAGAAAACCTGCTTTAATCCACCTAGTTTAGAGCTGTTTCTTTCAGTTCTTGCGTAACAGTGTTATTAAAAATACCAGATGCCGTTCAGGCGGAGTGCAGTAAATACACATTACTATCTACACTGGGTTCATGCATGCATTACTTTGCAGCCCTATTCGCCTATGATAATGCTGGTACTGGTGGATGTTGTCTACTTTGAGGTGAGTAAGTTAAAGACAACACTGCAGACACTGTACAAAGTGCTGCTGCACTGCCTGATTGCTAGGGAAACCAGTCCACCTTGGTGCAGCTGGAAAGAAGGGGTCTGGATGCTGGAATGTTCCAGGTGCAGGGAGTCTGAGGATTGCAATGGGACAGGATCATGCTTTGGTGTGAGACAGGGGCCTCCTGAGCTTCCCCAGCATGGGAGAGGAGGAATGGCTGGCTATTCGTCCCAGTGAGGCGGCTTTCTGCGGACAGCTGAGGGATGAGCTCTGCCCCCTCCCAACTCCTGCCTTCATCTGCAAAATCCATCCAGCTCGTCTGTCCTTCGCTTCTGGAACAGAAAGCAGGCCATTTGTGAGGAACTGCAGCAGCTGAACTTCGGACCTCCCAGGAGGGGGAGTAAAGGAGCCTTCAGTGCCGACCTGGCATCCCTGAGCCGCTGTGATGCTGCTGCCTGAGCAGGAGGAGGATCAGTGCATGGTCCCACTAGTGCTGACAGGCTTCCCTGCATGGAGGCTGTTCATTTTGCCTGCTGGTCTGAAAACCAGGCCATAGTATGAAGCATTGCATTTTCACATACACCTTTCAGTTAAACAAATGCAAGTTTCTTAGGGTAATTATAATAATGAAAATATTGACTTCGAGGTTGGGAATTTGGAAT
This sequence comes from Patagioenas fasciata, assembly GCF_037038585.1. NCBI lineage: Eukaryota > Metazoa > Chordata > Aves > Columbiformes > Columbidae > Patagioenas > Patagioenas fasciata. Next base: position 31,383,445 of record NC_092560.1, read on the forward strand.
CATCTTTGGTATCATACAGATGACAAAAATCGTAACAGAGGATAGCTGGACTCTTTCCACACCCTTTAGCTATGTAGACTATGATCATCTACATATCGGATTATGTATCCTTTGTCAATAAATTAACTTCTTAAAATAATTTAAAAACATAGTAGTCTGTCTTTATTTAATGAACATTTGGATTGTGTCTGGATTTGTAACTGCCATTTTGGGTAAGGACTTTGGGGTTCACGGTGCTCTGTTGGAGGAAGGAATCCTTTTCTTGTGTGTAACTAAACCTAGGGAAATAATTCTTATTGAATGCAGGTTTTTTATTAATTGAAATTGTATTGCTGAATTCAGCTATTTGGTGTTTGGAGTAGCTCTAAAAGTAATGAGGAAGGCATTTATTGCTCTTTTTTTACAAAGTACTATTTAGGAAAATATATCCCAGGACTCGACATTAAAATAAGATCCGATAGCTTTCTGAATTCCCATGGTTATGCAGTTTTCTGTTCACCATCCTTTCCTGTTTTAGTGATTAATTTTGTTCTTTACACCAGCTCTCCAAATTATTATAGAGTAGTAGTCTTCCATCACTAGGCATCATTTTGGCAGCTAGAAAAGCCAGTATGTATCTGATCTGGATTTATTGGAAAGACTCCTAGGCACCTTTTGTTTAATCCTGTTGTCTTTTCCCCCTTTTTATTTCACACCCTTTCCTAACAGATCTCCATTCAAACTCATATTTTCTTTAATTCTTTCTCTGAACTATTTTACATTGAGAGTGCTCAGAAAATGAGACAATCAGGTAGACACAAATACAGTTGACCTTAGAATTCAGTCATTCTTATTCAGTTGTAATTAAAAATACATGACATGTTTATGTGGTTAGTTCCTCTCACATTATTTCTAAGCACACTTCTTTTATTGGTTTATATTGCTTTTTCTACATTTCAGGAGATTTACAACTGCTGTTAAAATGTCTGGCAGGAGACCTGTGAATTAATTAGTTGGTAAAATTTCAGTTTGTGCATCCAGTAATATCTTAGTTAGTGCCTGGTGGAGATATACTGTGAGAGAGCACTTCTTTTTGAAGAAGGGATTGAATTCTCTATGAATAGAGGATTTCACCTGCCCATGAAAGGTAACCTCTCACTGAACTGTCAGTAGTTCCCAGATCCTTCGCATTGCAGTGTATGGGGGTTATGGGTGTGTAGAAGTCCTGCTTATGCACCAACATTATTCTGATAGAAATGGCCCAGTGAGGTGTCACTCACAGTAGCCTGTGGAGATGGCTGAGCGTGGGCATGTGCACACTGATGAGTTCTTGGATTTGATGTACCCTCCAAAACCCATAAATAATAACTTCTGCACTCTAAAGTTACAAAAGAAAAACCTTGTGACTTACCAGGTTCCCAACCCAGACTGGAGGGAAGGGGAAATTAATATAATGCTTTTTTAAGTTGTGTCGGTTTCAATGGAGAAATAAGGGCAAGTGGAGGCATCTAAATTAGGTTCTTGCTCCACATCTGGAGTGGTTTATCTTCTTATTGACTCTACAGGTCTGTTTAGGAGATTGGTGTCCTAAGTCAGCCACCAGAACTTGGTGTGAATATTCTCCAAAACAGTCATTTATTCACTACAGTGTGCAGGGATTTACAGTGTGAGCATCCCTCCTCTTTTGCTTTAGTTGGAAAGAAAAATAATGAACAGGGAAGATGGTAAGTAATTGTACTGATTGGCAGTCATGCCTCTGAGTTGAAGTTCATAGCTGATGAGACTTCATGTTGTAGGATCACTTGGTCATTGTTACATTGGCTATATATTTCTGAGTTTATATTTACCAGTGTAAAGTCCCGTGAACATTATTGAGGGCATCCAACACCTGGCCTTCAGGACAATTATTTTGAATTTATTCACCTATATATAATCTAGGAACAGGTTGCAAATGTCTGCTTGCACACCAGTCAGCCTGGAGCTCCTGTTGATACCCTACAGTACTTTATAGCCTTTTTTTCACTCAATGCATGCTACAGACTGCCAGCGTGATTTGTTTGTAGTGCGGTTCTTGAGACTATGTGTTGCGTGCTATGGGACGTAATGTGGGAATATGTGGGAGAGCAAAGCACAATGAGGTAGCATTGGAAGACTATGGGGACTGTGTAGGATCAACTGTTGACTCTGGAGCATGCTATGTATGGATGTGATCCCTAGTTGCCTCTCAGAAGACAGCCTGGGAATGAACTAACATGTATGCTGGGTGGAACTGGAGTCACTCAATCCACAAGCAACTGACTGTACTTCAATCTCTGAGGTGTTATGGGAGCGGAAGATAAGATTAAGTGCAGATAGTTCTGTCTTGTTATAGGAAGGGGATGGACATATAAAGAGAATGTGGAGTGGCCTTGTTTGAAAGAGTTTGAGGCAGGATATCATTAGTCATTTTGGAATATTGATGACTTGAGTCCTGCAAATACAGTGCTGTAATGGTTAACTGCATACATAAAATAATAAAATTATACAATCATAGAATAGTTTGGGTAAGAAGGGACCTTTAAAGGTCATCTAATCCAGCTCCTCTTGAATGAGTGTCTTCAACTAGATGAGGATGCTTAAGCCCTGTGCAACCTGACCTTGAATGTTTCCAGGGATGTGGCATCTGCCACCTCTCTGGGCAACCTGTGCCAGTGTTTCACCACTCCCATCATAAAAAATTTCTTCCTTATATCTTCTCTCAATTTCCTATCTTTTGGTTTAAAACTATTACCGCTTGTGCTATTGCAACAGGCCCTACTAAAAAGTCTGTCCTCATCTTTCTTATAGCCCTTTTTAAGTACTGAAAGGCCACAATAACCTCTCCCTTATCTTCTCCAGGCTGAACAACCCCAACTCTCTCAGCCTGTCCTCACAGCAGAGCTGTTCCAGCCCTCTGACCGTTTTTGTGGCCTCCTCTGGCCCCTCTCCAACAGGTCCATGTCTTTCCTGTACTGAGGGCTCCAGAGCTGGACACAGGACTCCAGGTGGGGTCTCACCAGAGCAGAGGGGCAGAATCACCTCCCTCAATCTGCTGGCCACGCTGCTTTTAATGCAGCCCAGGGTATGGTTGGACTTCTGGGCTGCGAGTGAACATTGCCAGCTGCTCTCAATCCCTTCATCCCCCAGCCTGTATTGATACCTGTGATTGCCCTGACCCAGGTATAGGACCTTGCACTTGGCCTTGTTGAACCTCATGAGGTTCGCATGAGCCCACTTCTCGAGCTTGTCCAGGTCCCTCTGGATGGCACCCTGTCCCTCAGGTGTGTTAACTGCACCCCTCAGCTTGGTTTCATACGCAAACTTGCTGAGGGTTCACTCAATCCCACTGTCTGTGTCATTGATGAAGACATTAAACAATACTGGTCCCAGTATGGAGTCCTGAGGGACACCACTTACCACTGATCTCTATCCAGACACTATGCACTTGACTACGTACCCTCTGGATGCGACCATCCAGCCAATTCTTCATCCACTGAAGACTCCACACATCAAATCCATGTCTTGCCAATTTAAAGAGTAGGATATTGTGGGGGGCCATGTCAAAGGCCTTACAAAAATCCAGACAGTCGATGTCTGTAGCCCTTCCTTTGTCTACTTATGTAGTTACTCCATCGTAGAAGGCCACTAGGTTGGTCAGGTAGGTCTTACCCTTGGTGAAGCTACCACAGCTGTCTCGAATCACATCCCTGTCCTCCATGTGCCTTAGCAGAGCTTCTAGGAGGATCTGTTCCATGATCTTCCCAGGCACAGATATGAGGCTGACAGGTCAGTAGTTACCGGGGTCCTCCTTTCTACCCTTTTTAAAAATGGTTGCCATGTTTCCCTTTTTCCAGTCACCACAGACTTCACCTGACTGCTGTGACTTCTCAAATATCATGGAGTGTGGCTTGGCAACTATATCAGCCAAGTCCCTCATGACTCTGGGATACATTGTGTCACTTCTCATACACTTACATATGTTCAGGTTCCTCAGGTAGTCACAAACCTGATCTCTTACAGTGGGAGGTACTTTGCTCCCCCAGTCCCTGCTTTGAGGTCCATCCACTCAAGAGGATACATAAACTTGCCTTAAATATATTTTTGATTCAGTGTCTTCTTTTCTTTTTTTTTTTTTTAAATGCCTTTTGCATTTGTAATATTTACTTAATATATCAGTAGCATGCTTGTAAAGTTGGAGATTGTTATTTATATATGAAATAGTAAGTATTATTGAGAGTATTTACCCAGTGCATCCAGTACAGTAAACATGAAGATATTGCACAATATTTTGCTGGACTTCTGCTTTTTTGAACTCTGTTCCAATCTAAACTGCAAACTAGACCACACATACTGTTAAAACAAATCTAAGAACAGAGTAGGACTCCAACCCTTTTTTGGTCCTAACAAAGTGAAGGCAACACAGTTCTGGTCACCTGTTAAGCTAGTTAGATAAAGGTTTTAAATAACCGTGTTCTACAAAGATGGATGTAAACCACACACACTCTCCCTATATCAAACCAATTTCAACCACCACAGTATTATGTGAGTTCTTTGTTAGACATGTCAGCATATACACACCCAAAAGCAGTTAGATGTCTTTTGTTTGGCTGTTGGTTTTAGTTTGTTGATTTTTTTTTTAATTTTCAGAAGTTTCAAATATTTACCACCAGATATTCCCTGAAGCAGCTAATAGGTTCATATTTTATATTCTGCATGTGCTTCTTTGAATTTCATATAAAACAAGTTTGCAAGAAATAGGAAATTCTGAGTTTCCCTATATGAGGAGCATGAAGAAATTAGAAACTTTGTGGGGAAGGAGAATTCCACTCTATATCATCTGAAGGACAGAAATAAGAGTAGCATTTTCATTTTTGTAGTTTCAGATTACATCAACACAAATGTAACATGTACTCTGGAATCACAATACCTAACTTGGTTTCCTACTTCTTCTACCACCAAATTCTATTTTTGTATTACAATTTGAAGATGGCTGCAGTAAAATATTCACTCATTCCTGATCTGTTCAATTTAGTAGGTAAGCTTGAGGTATCCTGTGATGATATTTGCCTAAGGTCTTGTTTACACGCAAAAGTAGCCATGGTTAAAATAAAGCCATCTTTCAAAACTGTTTGATTAAAATAATAAAAATCTAATTCAACATAGATTTGGAGTTTGCAAACTGATTTTGGGTGTGTTTCAATAGGTCTCTTTAAGCACAGCTGGCTTCATATCATTGAGAAATGGTGATGTCTTTATTGACTTGACCTGCTGTAAGAGTGTCAGATTTGTTTATTACACCTTCTTAGAAGAGTTTCATTCTTTTTTTGTACTAAAACAAAATGTGTGTAGACTAAATAGTACGCTAAACATGAAACAGTCATGCAAATATTTCAGAGTCCTGACCCAAATTACCAAATTAAAATAAGTCAGTGTTACTCAATAAATAAACAAATGTAAGTGTGCTCAGGCAAGGATTTTCTCTGATTTAACTAAATCTTTTAAAAGGCAGTTTTAGTTAATCAGTGCAACTTTTGGTATGGTCAGCAGCTTGAACTCCATTTATTTCAGTTGTTCCTGTACTTGAAATATGAGATGAGATGAATGAATATAGATTTTTATATGGAGGGAAATAGCTTGGATAATTTGCAGGTTTTATGGCAAGAACAGCAGCTACATTCATGCAGATACATGCATCTTTCTTCCTACACTTCACCTGAAATTAAAAGATGTCAAAGCAATCAGTAGAGTTCCGCTCCATTCCTCTACTACGCCCTTAGCTGTGGTATCTGAATGCTGGGATGAAAGAAAAATGCCTTTGTGTTTTAAAAGTTTAATTTGCAAAAGTGATGAATGATTCAGTAACTTCCATAGTAGGGGCACAGTCTGAGACATCTCCAGACAGCCTGATTTTCAGAGTATGTTGAGCACCTAACCTTTGAAAATCAGATTTTCTAGTTTGACATTCAAGAAGGAATCATTCAGAGTCACAGATGATAGCTTTGAAATGGTATCTCCTTTCTGCAGCTAACAAAAATTAAGGGCTTCAGAAATGATGGAGAAACACAGGCAGTCATAAACTTGTCACTGTGCCAATAATAAGCATGAAGATATTGAGCTGGGAGATCTCAGTAACAACACCACATAATAACTGTGGTTTTCTTTTCAGGTGAAATATTGTGTTCAGGGCTTTAATCCATCATACTACACTGAGCCACCAGCCATTCTCAGATGTGTTGCAAATGAGCATTTTGTTCTTTCTAACAAACAGTAATCATTTTCTGTGTGCATTGGGGAGGTGAGCTATGCTTGTCGTTCTGCTTGCCTGAAGCAACTGCTCTTTTCATAATTCCCCAAAAGGGATGAATCAGATTAGGAAGACTGTAAAGATGAGACTAAAGTCAATACTTTTGGGAAAATGGTTAGCAACAGCGGTGCTCTGGAGACTTGCCCAGCTCTGGGAACTGAGTTGTATGCTGGCATCATGCTGCTTTCTGGAGCCAGACCTAATATCCATGGCTGGATAGCCCAAACATGTCCAGAGGCTTACAGATATTAGACATTAGAGAGGGAAAAGAGGTTTTGGAACATTCTCAATCCCTATTGCAAGGTTATGGAGTCAGTGTGAGATCAGTCATTGTATTAGATTTTCCAGTGGTTTATTTTGGCCTATTTTTGAATGTTGTAAGTGATAAGTTAAGGGGTTACTACGATTTTCTTTCAATAGATTTCTTTGTTTGGAAACATCTCTTAGAACTGATGCAAATTTTTGCCACTTTTATATGCTGTTGTGCATAGCTATACTTCATTTTCCCACCCAGCTCATTCTCTCAATGTTAATTCCTGTATTACTAATAAGATTAATTATTAATTATTGAATAATTAGTTATGCCTGATACCCATGCCAATTCATTTCATTGTGCTGCACGAGAAACTGCTATTTGTGTAGAACTGTCTAGTCACTTTTATCTGATGTATTACCATTCAGAGCTGAAGTAGAGCTAAAGCTGGCTAAGGTTAGAATTTAGTATAACACCATCTCAAATAGTCTTGTAAAATCCAGTCAACAGCATCTGTGTGTGCTTCGTGGTGTTCTTCCATCAGTTTTATACATCCACCCTACAGATCTATTTAGTTCTTGTTTCCTCCTTTTGTTCACACCCTTTGCCCCATTTTGGACATCCTGCTTGTGCTTATGAGCTACAAGCTGTAGTATAAAGGCTTAGAAATAGTGGAAAGGATATTCCCTAAATTAAGGTCCATGTCTTAGGAGAAAAATAGCCTTACAAATTTAAACCCTGTCTTTACCTTCCATGTTTGGAATATGATTCTTTAACTTATCTGTAGAAGAGAGAAAGTTACCTCTTATCTGCGTGCTTCTATCTTAAGGTCCAAGTTGGATTTGTTCCAGCAATGACCTGAGTTAACTTTGCAGAACACTTGGTTTCATTCTATTTCTTTCTCACCAGTGGGAAGAGGCTTTAGAGATGCTGTAAAAACGAGGTTTTGCAATACACTCATGGTAGATCTTTTGGGGTTGCAAAGCTAGTCCTGCTTGAAAACTTTCTAATATTCTGTTTTCAAAGGATATGTCTATTTCATAGTTGGTTTTAACCTGTGTTATATAACTGCTGTAAACATAATTTTTTGACAGAAAAGTGGGATCATTAACTGGTTGCTTGTTTTGGGTTAGCTGGGCCTTATGACTTCCAACTTGTTATTTCTCCCCAACTGTCATGAATTCTCATACACTGAAAAGCTTGGCAGTGTGTTCGAATGTGGATAATCTGACTTTTAGTGAAAGGCAGTGAATTTCCTCAAGGTCAGATCAAAGGATCATATACGCATGTGGGTAGTACCAGTGTCTTTTACTTTTTTTTTCACCATTCTTTATTCCATTGCAGAATGGTTGCCCGTTGTGATAACATCTTTATACTTATTTTTTCCCTTGCATTTTTCTCTCTCAGGCCTTTTCTTGATGAGATTTTTTTTTTTTTTTTTTTCGGTCCCAGCAGAGAAGAAGCTCTCTATTTGACCAGACCTATTGTTACTGCTGTGGCCTCTCTGGTTGTCTTTTGCCAACTTCCTGAACTGAGTGTCCCTTCATGAAATTATTTGTTAAAGGCAAAGCATTGTACCAACTCATATCTAAATGTGTATGTGTGAGAATGTTCATCAAGATCATTTGGGTGGCCGTCTTGAATTCTTTTTGTGGATTTGAGGACATTCTAGAGACCAGGAGTTACTTCCAGGCGGAAAATTACAGTCTGCATGGCACACTACAAATATTCAAGGCTTATAGCTCAGCTCAGCTCAGATAGTTCAGAGCAAGCCATTATTTGAATGACTTCACATAAAGTGTTCAGTGAATTATTAAAGAATGTGACAAAATGGACATTACCTTGCACATCATTTGAGAACAGAAAATGGGGCAAAAGCTGTCAAACAAGAAGCTTGTTGTGAACAGTTCAGGCAGTATTAGTCTTCTTTTAGGTGGAATGTGACCCTGGTAACCCTGAAGTGTGAGATAGACCTTTGATGTTCAAGGGGATTCAGAATTAGGCAGACAGAGTTCATCCAGCCTGAGACGATAGTAAGTGCTGGTACAAACTCTCCCTTTCAGTCAAACCAGGCCTGGTTTGCAACCAACCTTGAAACTGAGGACTAGATCAAATAGAATATTTTTAAGATCTGAGCAAGAGGTGGCAAGACAATTGCTCCTTTAAAAATAATTCAAAAAATGTATATGAAGATAAGAAGGAAAGAAAATTGAGAGGAAACAGTAGACATAACAAGAAAGAGAAGTTGCTCTTTTCTCCTATCTTCTCACTTGTTTTTGAATAGGTAATTAACACACATTGAACTATTATTGTCATCATTATCACATTAGCATTTACTGTGCTGGAACATTTAGCAAGGAAAAAAATACTTCTGTCTTTTATATGTTTGGTTTGCCAAGTCAGTGAAAGAGAAACAGGTTGGTTGGTTTGTTTGTTTTCAGAAAACATTAATGTTGTAGAGACAATGTCCTCATCACATGTGAAAATGTAATTTTTCTCCACTTCTGGCCTTTTAGATTTCAGTCTAATTCCAGTAATGTTCACATCTGTAGGATGTTCCTGGATGTGAGAATTTCCATTGGATATGTACAGCTATGTAATAAATAAGTCCATATACTCGAATTGCAAACCTGGAAAGCACAGGAAGAATGCAAGTTACATTTCCTTTGAAACAAGTAGGCATTTATGGTCATTTTGGATCAAAATCACTGCTGTACAAATAACCAGCAAAAAGTCCTGCGTATCCTCTTTCTGAAACTCCAATTTAAGTGCTTAAAACTGGGCAGATTTAAGGTTGAAGGAGAGTGTCTGTCTATATGGTCCATTGTAGTAGTAGTAAATTCGACGAATCCAGACGCCGGCATAAGCTCTTTGATCAAACGGGCGGGCCGGGCGAGAGTAAGGAGTCTAATTCAATGTGAATTTACCATCCGTACTCTTTAACGAACTCTTAAACAACACTGAATATCAATGTCCCCGAGACCACGTTTTTCCAAGCCTTATATACTCTATACCAAAAGGCCATGCGGCAAGTGCAGGCTACAATTGGTTACACTCACAGTCACTCATCCCCCCCCACTATGGTGATTGGCTGCAGGGCACTGTTCACAGACTCTTCGCGCGCAGCGGCAACGCCCCTCCTGCAGCCTGGGTCGAGGGCAGAGCAGCTTCTGTTTACTTTCCTTTTGTCTCTGGTGTCTCAGGGAAATCCTTCCGTGTAGCACAGCTGGATCAAGCCCTGGCTTGTTCACAGCACACAGCCAGAGACTCTCCACAGTCCATCTATGTCAGGAAATACTTTTATGCAGGGAACAGGTTTTTGTCCTAAGGAAATCTGACAGAAATAGGCTTGGTTCACGAAACATGCCCTGGAAAGAGTGAGAAGGTGGAAACTCTTCTCTGCACTGGTAAGATGGTGAAAACCCAACTGCAGTTGGGTTGTGGCTGTTAGAACCATTGGTATCAACTGCATCAGAAAGCACTGCCCTGCAGTTTGGGTCAATATTTCTCCAGGAATGTAAAGCCATTTGCTAAGCCTTCTCAGATGTTCTCCTCATGTTCTCCTCCACTGGATTGTTTTTGTCTGCCATAGAATTTTTTCATAGAATCATAGAATCATTTTGGTTGGAAGAGACCCTCAGGATCATCGAGTCCAACCATAACCTAACTCTGGCACTAAACCATGTCCCTAAGAACCTTGACTAAACACTTTTTGTACACCTCCAGGGATGGTGACTCCACCACTTCCCTGGGCAGCCTGTTCCAATGGTTGACAAACCTTTCTGTGAACAAATTTGTCCTCGTATCCAATCTAAACCTCTCCTGGCACAACTTGAGGCTATTTCCCCTTGTCCCATCACTTGTTACTTGGGAGGAGACCAGCACCCTCCATGCTACAACTTCCTTTCGGGTAGTTATAGACAGCAATAAGATCTCCCCTCAGCCTCCGTTTCTCCAGGCTAAACAGCACCAGTTCCCTCAGCTGCTCCTCATAAGACTTATGCTCCAGATCCTTCATCAGCTTCATCAACCTTCTCTGCACTCTCTCTAGTATCTCAGTGTCTTTCTTATGAGGATTCAATGTGGGGCCTCACCAGTGCAGAGTAGAGTGGCACATTCACTTCCCTAGTCCTGCTGGCCACACTATTCCTGATACAAGCCAAGACGCTGTTGGCCTTTCTGGACACCTGGGCACACTGCTGGCTCATGTTCAGCTGGCTGTCAATCAACACCCTCAGATCCCTTTCCACCAGGCAGCTTTCCAGCCACTCTTCCCCGAGCCTGTAGCGCTGCCTGGGGTTGTTGTGACACAAGTGCAGGACCTGACACTTGGCCTTTTTAAACCTCATACAACTGGACTCACCCCACGATCCAGCCAATTCAGATCCCTCTGTATGACCTTCCTACCCTCCAGCAGATCAATGCTCATGCCCAATTTGGTATCATCTGCAAACTTACTAAGGGTGCACTCAATCCCCTCATCCAGATCATTGACAAAGAGATTAAACAGAACTGACCCCAATACTGAGCCCTGGGGAACACCACTCATGACTGGACACCAACTGGATTTGGCTCCGTTCAACGCAACCCTTTGGGCTCAGCCCTCCAACCAATTCTTCACCCAGTGAAGAGTACACCCATCCAGGCCGTGAGCTGCCAGCTCCTCCAGGATGATGCTGTGGGATACAGTGTCAAGGGCTTCTCTGAAATCTAAGTACACAACATCCACAGCCTTTCCCTCATCTACTAGGTCGGTTACCTTGTCGTAGGAGATCAGGTTGGTCAAACAGGACCTGCCTTTCACAAACCCATGTTGACTGGGACCGATCACATGGTTTTCTTGTAGGTACCATGTGATGTCACCCAGGATGATCTGTTCCATGACCTTCCTTAGCACAGAAGTCAGACTGACAGGTCTGTAGTTCCCTGGATCTTCCTTCCAGCCCTTCTTGTAGATGGGCATCACGTTAGCCAACTTCCAGTCAACTGGGACCTCCCCAGTTAACCAAGATTGCTGATAAATAATGGAAAATGGCTCAGTGATCACTTCCACCAGCTCCCTCAGCACCCATGGATGAGTCCCATCTGGCCCCATAGACTTGTGGGTGTCCAAGTGGTGTAGCAGGTTGCTAACCATTTCCCCTTGGATTATTTGGGCTTCATTCTGCTCCCCATCTCAGTTTTCTGGATCAGGGGGCTGAGTATCTGGAGCACAACTGTTCTAACTATTAAAGGCTGAGGCAAAGAAGGCATTTAGTACCTCAGCCTTTCCCTCATCTTCTGTCACTATGTTTCCCCCTGCATTCACCAAGGGAGGAAATTCTCCTTAGCCCTCCTTTTGTTGCTGATATGTTTATAGGAACATTTCTTGTTGCCTTCTACAGTGGTGGCCAGGCTCAGCTCTAGTTGGGCTTTGGCCCTTCTAATTTTCTCCCTGTATAACCTCACAGAGTTCCTGTATTCCTTTTGAGTAGCCTGCCCCTCCTTCCAAAGGTTATAAATTCTCTTTTTATTCCTAAGTTCCAGCTGCAGCTCTCTGTTCAGCCAGGCCAGCCTTCTTTCCCACCAGCTCGCCTTCTGGCACTCAGGGACAGCCTGCTCCTGCACCTCTAAGATTACCTTCTTGAAGAGTGACCAGCCTTCCTGGACTCCTTTGTCCCTCAAGACTGCCCCCCAAGGGACTCTGCCAGCCAGCCTCCTAAACAGGTCAAAGTCTGCCCTTCGAAAGTCCAAAGTAGCAGTTCTGCTGACCACCCTTCTAACTTCTCCAAGGATAGAAAACTCAGTCATTTGATGATCACTGTGCACAAGGCAACCTCCAACTGACAGGTCGCCCATGAGTCCATCTCTATTTAAAAACAAAAGATCCAGTGGGGCTTCTTCCCTAGTAGTCTCAGTAATGGGCTGTGTCAGGAAATTGTCTTCCATGCACTGCAGGAACCGCCTGGACTGTTTCCTCTCTGCTGTGTTGTATTTCCAGCAGACATCTGGTAGGTTGAAGTCCCCCATAAGAACAAGGGCTAGCGATCAGGAGACTTCTCCCAGCTGCCTGCAAAATATTTCATCTACCTCTTCATCCTGGTTGGGTGGTCTGTAGCAGAACCCCACCTGGATGTCCGCCTTGTTGCCCTTCCCCTTGATTCTCATCCATAGACACTCAACCCTATCATCACCCTCATCAAGCTCAAGATAATCAAAACACTCCCCAACATACATGGCTATTCCACCACCTCTCCTTCCTTGCCTATCCCTTCTGAAGAATTTATAGCCATCCATTGCAGCACTCCAGTTATGAGAGTCATCCCACCATTCTGTGATGGCAACTACATCATAGTTTCTCTGCTTGCAGCTCCTCCTCTTTGTTGTCCATGCTGCCTTCATTCCTATAGATGCACTTCAGCTGTGCTATTGATCCCACCACCTTTTTCTGGTAAGAAGCCCTAATTCCTTTGTGGCCATCATCAAGTGCTTCCACATTTTCTAACACATCAATATAACCCTTGTATTTCTCCTACTGCATGACTCTCCATCCCCTGCCTCCACTGAGACGGCACATCGAATGGCCTTGCTAACACTACCCTCAAATGCTGGCATGTTGCCCCTGGGTTTGCCTCTGCCGCACCTGGTTTCCTCCCCTTCCCCTTTCAGATCTAGTTTAAAGCCCTCTCAATGAGTCCTGCTAACTTCTGCCCCAGAATCCTTTTCCCCTTTTGAGACAGGTATGTTGTATTTATTGATAGCAGGCCAGGAACAAAGCTAAATTCAGTAAATGAAAATTATTAAAACTGCTTTGTATTTGACAAAAATACAAATGTATTTTTTTCACACCAAAATAAGTAAAATTATTGAACTGTAGTGTTGTTTATGAGGAAATAGCTTTTCTCATTTTTTAGCTAAGAGGTAGCGTACAAGATTATTTGTTTCAAAACAGGATAATTTCCTGTAGTTTCCTAAGTCTTGTCTTGTAAAGGTAGAAAAACAGAACTATCAAAAAGACTGTATGATATATAATGCGCACTGTGTTTTCTGAACCTTGGAAAGAACAGTTCTTTCAGTGCCCTCTCCTTGCTCTCAAACCTAAGTAATCTGTTACCCACCACTGCTCTTAGCAGATGGCTTCCCTGTGGAATGAACTAGTCCTGTTCCAGGAACAAATTCTTGTACTGGGTAAGGTCAAGTGGAATAAGTTTTGGTGACAAAATTTTAATCTTGCTTTGTTGTAAATCATGAGAAAGCCTACTGATTTTCATCAGTGAGAATCCTTAATTGGACCCCAGGTCTCCAGTGATCACTTTGTAAGGTCACAAATCATCCATAATCGACTTTTGAGGTCACAGAGAAACCTCCCTATGTTTGGTTCTGTTCTGACATAGTTTCTTTCTAGCTTTGTGCTTTATATAGTTATAGCAGAATAACATGCTTGGAGCACTTTCATTTTTTTCTCCAGTAAGATGCTAATAAACCACTGGGGATATTTTACAACATGGTCAGTGCTGTTTTGCAATGTTTCATTAGCCACAAATGCACAAGTCACCTTCAGGAATTCCAGATGCCAGACTGAAGCTATTTTTGCAGCTGTTCTATGGGAGCTCATGAAAGTCTTGTTGCCTTTAAAGAAAAAAAATAAAAGACCTTTTTGTGTATCAATCCTTTTGACAGTCCTCTGTAAAGCAAGAAGACGACTCTGTTACAGCTGAGCAGTGTGCAATTTATCCATATACCTATGGATAGTTCAAATATCACCTCTCTTGTCGAATACTTTTGCTGTAGCATTGAAGGAAGTGAATGCCTTTGAATAGTATATTATATACTCCAAAATGCTTTGAATGCTGTTCACTTAATAAAATATTGCCTAAAGCGATGCTATCTTCTGACTATTATATGGTGTTTCATGAGTTGACTTTTAAATTGAATTCCCTGCCATCTTTATGTACTAGAGAACATCTTGAAAAAATCAAGCTACAAACAGTGACTGTTTTCTAAAGGTCAGAGAAATTGTAACGGGGAAAAAAAGAGTCTCTTCTGAAAAGAAATATTCAGGAAGCCCTGAATATTTATATACTGATATCATCTTTAGACCTCCAGGGTGTTTCAGAGTACAGACAGCTACAGTTTTTAATAAAAACGTTTTCCAAACTGAATTTCATTTCTCATTTCAGATATATATAAAAATATTAGTTTCCTGACTCATACTCCTTTGTTTCAGTTTTAACAGTTAATGGTTGGTCCTTTTCCAAAACAATTTTCTGTCCTTTTTAAATGTGCTAAGGCTTGGGATGTAGAACTGCCAATGACTGGAAAAACATATGCAAAAGACTTGCCTACAAGGTAGTGGAAGGGGATGGGTGGTTCATTCCAAATGACCTCCATTTACATTACAATATTTTAGCATGTATTAGCTGGTGAGATAATACACATTCTATACTGCTATTTTAAAAGTGCAGTTGGTTTACTGAGTATTAAGCCAGTGTGCAGATGTGTCTGTTTGTCCATCTGCTCTGAGTGCTCTTTTGGCAGTCCTCCATTTTTCATCCATACTAGGATGTACCAGTATCTACCATTCTTTTCATGGTGATGAGATACCATCTACCTGTTTAAGTGCTAGTCCTACTCAAGATCAGTCAGTTTACATCTGTGCACTATATTGCTGTACCATGCTTTATACACCTGCCCTGAGACCTAAGGAGGAACTGTCTCTGCTTGTCATCTGGGAAAAACTGAAACATCAGGAAGTCCTTGAGATGAAATATTGCCAGGAACATAATTAATGGACTCTGACAGTCATCAAACAGTCTGTGGAGCACAATGGGAAAGGATATCCCTCTTTGTAAAGAGTACAAAGGCCAGGTAGAATGTGAAGGAGCAGAGAGTATGAAGTTCTTGAATAACATCCAATGCAGAGAGATGCAGGTATAACTTGGTCTTGGTCTTCAGTAGCCTTCCAAGCATTGGCAAGCCATATGAGATAGTGTATGTGACAAGACAGTAACTGAGTGGCAGTGAACACAGTAACAGCCTCACAGCCCATCTTTCCACATCAGATTTGCTCTCCTCTGGCAGCGAGCTGTTGGATTTGCAAATGGAAGCAGCCCTATGTTTCTGCATGGCCATGGAGAGCTACCCCGGTGCTCCCATATGTCAACTGTGCACCGTGGCTTGGTAAAAGACATACAATCTGATTGCTGAGGCTGAGTATCAAGGCAGAAGAAGAGATGGTTGCCTTGTGCCTGTAGTTACATAAATATCTTGCCATCTAGTATGGAGTAGTTATAGACAGTGGCTATATATATCCTAGACAGGCTCCACATGAAACATATGTGCACTCACCATGGCCCCAGCAAGACAGGAACTGTGTAGATTCATGGAGGGGCAATGTGTGTGTAAAGTGAAGGGAGATCATCTCATCTGCAAGCACAGGATATGTGAGCTCCTCCTCAGGGGCACTGCGGTTTGTACAGTCCCCAAGGACCATGGGTTATCAGAATGCTACTTTCAGGACCTCCAGACTTTGTATGTACCTGCACAGGTATATAGAAAGACTAAGATATTTTAGGTTCTACCCAGAGGTGAAACTGGGAGCAGTGGCAGGAAATTAGGAAACAAAAAATATTCTCACCTTGGAGAAAATCATTAGGGCATGATAAAATCTTTGTTATTTCTGTGTTTCAACCCTAGACCAGGCAAAACCATAGAATATGTGTCAGAGAGAAGGGATCAGTTTTAGAAAGGTGAACTGTGAGTTGACTGTTTGCATTTTGGCCAAAAAGAATGGGACTGGAGAGGTTTTTTACATACTGTGCCAGTTTTTTCTGGGCATTTATTGAACCTGGGTTTGAAAAGAAGCAGTGAAAAAGAAACATTTGATTTATCAAAGAGATTCTGTACAAGAAATTAACCCTGAAGGAAGAAGGTTCTCTCTGCCTTGAAGCAGATTGGGTGCAGAGAAATCTGCACAAAGGATTCCTTGGTGGGTTCTTCAGCCTGGCAGTGAATAAACAAAGCATTGAAGAAATGCTGAGCCATCCTGTCTGTCTTTCTGGACAAAGAAGTGATGTAAAAGAAGGAGAGCTCGTGCTGTGTGAAATCCCTGGGTGCTGCTGACTTAGGTTCTCATAAAGTGGGGCTGAACTGTAGTATTCCAGCACTATGCATGGACTTGGCAGATAAAAATCACGGCATGATTTGTGACTCCTGAAAACAAATTAATGAATGCAATAAAACTTTATGTTCTCTGTCTCAGAGGTGAGATGAGAAAAAGAGGGAGGAGTGAAGGAGAGGGAGGAGCAGGGTTAGTTGTGGTGTTCTAGTTTGTTGTCTATATCCTGTCCAACTTGTCAGTCTTCACTTCCCCAGCCTCTGGCTTCTTAGCTCCTCAGCCCTTTCCCTTCTCCTTTGTCTCCAATCACTGCAAGGCCTACCATGCCCTCCATACTCTCAGCTTCCATAACCTGTGCCACTCTCACTTTCCCATTGTATTTCTTTGTGCACAACACACTCATTAAAGAATAAATGTACCATACATGCCATATCAGTGTCGTAATTTGTAGTCCTTACTCTTTTTCTTTCATAAACCATCTTTATTCTTTTGTTATCCTTTATACAGATTAAAAAATTTCCTCAAGAAAGAGTTCTGCTGTATTGTTTTCTCTCCACAAGTTCTGTAGCAAAGTGCCAATGTGGCATGTGAAAAGAATGCAGGAAAGAACGATGGGCCATCATAATAAGCTCTGATTAAAGAGATACAGATCATACTCTGGGCAAAGCTGGAATCTGGTGTTCTACTTAGCATCTATCATATGTTCATTCCACATTTAATAGGCATATATGCTAACTACACCTACAGTTTTTGTATGGTTCTCATTATAAGGTCGCTTTTTACAGTTACTGCTAAGTTTGCCAAATTGTTTTAACTGTGCAGGCTGAAAGTTTTCCATTCTAGGTGTCTACTTCACATTGAATTTAGAGGGGCTTTAGAGGAAATAAAGTATGCTATTCATGTTTAAATGAGTTTATCTTCAGCTGACTCTTCAATCCTGCATTTTGAAGCAAGCCTTTTATTTTTGTGGCAAATAAAGAAGAGGGCATGTGCCCCTTGTACCAGATTGTGCCTTTTGTTTGCTTGTGTTGGGTGGTGAAAACAATCCTCACATATTTGGCCATGTTTTGGTTTGGTTTGGTTATGAGTATTTCAGCAGGAACTTAAGAATTAAGCAGCCACTTTTGCCATGGTGTCCTTCTCTGCTGAGCACGGCTCACAGCACACTAGCAGGTGCTGGGTACAATATTTTTTTTCTCAGTTTGTTCTTCTGGGTCTTCCTCTGTCTCCTTTGGGTAGGAAGTTGCAGTCAAAGAAGGTCTAGTTTCTTGATGAGGGCTTCTTCAGCAACTGGATTATTTCTCTACATCTCCTGCTAAACCACCATTTGAGTCTGTCTCTTCTTGTACAATCATTAGCTACATGTTTTCCTGCCCATCCACAGGAGCAAGTGAGGCTGATTGCAGGTGCCCCATACATGCAGTGTGCAGCCACGTTAA
This sequence comes from Patagioenas fasciata, assembly GCF_037038585.1. NCBI lineage: Eukaryota > Metazoa > Chordata > Aves > Columbiformes > Columbidae > Patagioenas > Patagioenas fasciata. Next base: position 31,401,534 of record NC_092560.1, read on the forward strand.
AGGTATGCCAAAAAAACAAAATGCCAGCAACTTGTTTTTGACAAGACTGGCATTCCTTTTTCAGTACTTCACACTCCCAGGCTGTGGGTGGGAATAGAGATCACTGAACCTGCAAATGGTCTAGCAAAGTTGTGATCAGAGCATGCCTAGAGCAGCTATGAGGGAGGGCATGCAGTGCAGAGCTAAAGTATGTCATGTCAAATAAATTGTAGGCCCATGAGAAAAAGTGGGAAGGCCAACAATAAATAAAGAATAGCCATCTGTTTACTGAATGAAGCACAACTTGGATGGGTCAGAGGGAGGTTTGTTCATCTTTGTGATAACTTACATATAATATGGATTGGGCAAATGGCATTCAGATTGGGAAGTCTTGCAGCTTCTCATTCCTAATTCTTGAGAGCTTGATCTTCCAGTCTGACATAGCTGTTTAAGAACGTAGAAGGAGACGTGTACAGTCACAGAATCACAGAATCACAGAATGTTAGGGATTGGAAGGGACCTCGAAACATCATCTAGTCCAATCCCCCTGCCAGAGCCTAGATGAGGTTACTACGGAATGTGTCCAGGTGGGTTTTGAATGTCTCCAGAGACTCCACAACCTCCCTGGGCAGCCTGTTCCAGTGTTCTGTCACCCTCACTGTGAAGAAGTTCCTTCCCATATTTAAGTGGAACCTCCTGTGTTCCAGTTTGCACCCATTGCTCCTTGTCCTATCATTGGTTGTCACCAAGAAGAGCCTGGCTCCATCCTCATGACACTCACCCTTTACATATTTATAAACATTAATGAGGTCACCCCTCAGTCTCCTCCAAACTAAAGAGACCCAGCTCCCTCAGCCCTTCCTCAGAAGAGAGATGCTCCACTCCCTTGATCATCTTTGTTGCCCTGCACTGGACCCTTTCCAGCAGTTCCCTGTCCTTCTTGAACTGAGGGGCCCACAACTGGACACAATATTCCGGATGGGGTCTCACCAGGGCAGAGTAGAGGGGGAGGAGAACCTCTCTCGACCTACTAACCACCCCCTTCTAATACACCCCAGGATGCCATTGGCCTTCCTGGCCACAAGGGCACAGTGCTGGCTCATGGTCATCCTGTTGTCCACCAGGACCCCCAGGTCCCTTTCCCCTACACTTCTCGCTAACAGGTCATTCCCCAACTTATACTTGTACAGTCTGTGGCAGCTCAGTTTCATTAGCATAAGTTTGGGTTTTGCTGTTTCTGCTATGTATGATATATAAAAGCTCTTCTAAAATACTCTGGAGCGTTTTTGGGAGACTGTTCTTTGTGTCTCTTGGCCTCTTAAGCAAAGTGCCTTGACTGCTCAGAGGAAGAGAAAAATTAAAACTAGTACATTTAGAACATATCTAAAATAATTTAAGATCACTTCTGTGAATAAAAATTAATGGTTTCAAAGCCCAGCATCTCAGACTCTTTACATCTCACTCTGTTGGTCTGCTGGGAAGCTGCTAAAGTCCTTTCTGTTCCTTAGACTAGGATAATACACACATAAGGTTTTATAAACAAGGGCATTTCACAATTTTCAGAATTAATCTTGCCTGTCCTGAATGTCATGAAGGTATAATTTCTGAGGAAATTCCACTTCTTTGGTGGAGGGAAGGAGGAAATACTTCCGTGGCAGGCTGGCTTTAAAATATAAATGGTGCTGTTTGAAGCCTCTTAAGAGCCAGGAATGCCAGACTGAATGAGGGAGACGAATTAATGGGCAGATGACACAATCGTAGTTATGTGATAAATTGCTTGATTATTTCTTTATCAAATGCCCTGCAGTACAGTATGTCACACAGTTATCACACACATACACATAGCCTACATATGCACAGGCAGATGTCTTAGAGCAGATCCTTGGCAAGCATAAATTGACTGAGCTCTCCTGAAGTCCCTTTAAGTTCTGGAGCTTTGCCATTTTGTACCAATTAAGGACTTGGCCCCTTTGTCTCCATCTATGTTCACTAAGCTGCAGACCAAACTGATGATTATTCATTTTAGTAAGTGTTGCAAGTTTCTGGTTCTTATTTGCTAATGAAAAAAAAATGCTCTAACATGAAACTGGGCTTAGATCCAAGTTTTCAGTCATACTCTCCATTAAAAGATGAAGGATGTGGCATACATCACCTGAGAAACATAAATCAAATAGCAATAGTACTGTTGTTTTCCTAAAGAACTCAGAGAAGGACTTAATTGCATTCACATCTCCTGCTGCATCTAGCCTGGTGTCCTGAGTCACTTGCATTAAGATTGAGAATTCCTTACCAGGGATACAACACACACAATGGTTACAGTCACTGATGTAATACTGGCGCCAGTAAGCTTTATTTTATTTAAAAAAATACTACTTTCCATGTACTTTAAAATACTATAGACATAAAATATTTTTTAAAAAAACAGAAGCTCTGTCTGTGTAATTTGATGCTGAGCCTTAGCAAAACAGGCAAAGTTCCAAATATTTTTCTCTGCTCAAATGGTTTAAAATATGTTTCCAAGGGTGATTTGGCTGGAGAGGCGACCACTGGGGAATTACAAACTGAAAAGTTTTACTTTTTGTGAAGATCTGTATTTCTGTGAAGAAACCGCAACTGCTTTTAGGGCTGGCCAGGAGCCAGAAGTAAGGTATGCTCAAAAAACATTTGCTCAAGTGAAGTCTCATTAATGAAGCTGAAGGCAAAAAACATTTTTCTTCAAAGAAAGACACTGAGATAAGTCCCTTGCAAACAGAATACCTCACCTGGTATGGAAGGCCCCTATCCTATGAAGATTTCTGCCCACATTTCCCCTTCCTTGCTTCCCACTCAAACAAAATTTTGGCACCACTAAAATGAGGGGAGTCATCCTTGCGTTAGTGTTTGCCAGACTGGGGCCTCCCTTTGTACTTAATTACTGTTTGACATATTCAGGAGGAAGTCAGATCTACTGGAGGCATAAATAATGAATAATTTTGCATTGCCAGGGGAAGTTTAATTTACAAGCTTGTTATATTCATAGCCAAATGTTACTGTTGACAAAAGGAATGTTTACAATGTTGTTATTTGGACAAATTACAACTATTTTTTTCTTCAGGGCTTGGTCCACATGTCCCCGGAAGGCAGGGAAGACTCATTGCTTTCTAGAGTGGAGGCCCTCTTTCTGTCTGCATGTGGACATGTAACAAGCATCTGACATTTTAGAGGACTTGGTCCTTGGGCAGCCTGCGAGCAACTCATTTGGGAGACACCTGGCCTATCTGATCGGCATGCCAGGAAGCACCCACACTATTTGTTTCGGTGGCTGAGGTAAGACCTTGGCAGAACCAGGCACATCGGTCCCATCTGTGTGCTAGGGCTCCTTCTCTGTAAGCATCACCTACCTTCCTGTGCTGGACATGTTTTCCTAATAACCCTAAATCTACACTGCAGTGCATATCACCTTGCTCCCATTTAAAAAAAACCATTGCCAACTAGAGTAGCACTTGCATCCCATATGTGCCCAGAGGGAGCTCAGCTTGCAGCATATGGTAATCTCTGACAATAAGCTTCAGAGGAGAGCATCTCTGGTCATTCTTGCTCAGAAATATTCCCACAGTTGGGGTGAGGCCTTTTTCACAATAACCTGATATTAAAGAGTTTGGGCAAGAGCTGGGAGACAGGAGCATGCACTTTCATGTTGACTCTTTCTCTGGCCTTATTACTCTGGCATTCCTCTCTGCATGATGGTACAACTTCGGCAGCAAAGGAATGACCTCTCCAGAAACACCTGGTAGCACATTCTCCTGGTAGGTCAGAACTGCAGAGTTTTCATCCAGTGTCGTTTCCATGACCCGACAGCCAACCAATCCCTTCATACAAAGAGAGGAACCCACTGGAAATAGTCATGTTATGTTTGAAGTCCAAATCAGTTTGTGCCTCAGTGTATGGACTCTGTACTTTTAGACTAGGTGAATAATGTGCATGTTGAAGTGGGACATCTGAGACGTGTGTGCATGCTTAAGTGTTCATATGCTGTCAGCACTGCCCATGGAGTAGCCTGCTGTCCACCTGCTTGGTCCCTGGGTTTCTTGAACCTCTCTTTGAAGACATTCACCTTTTTCTGTTGACCAGAGAGGGAGTTTATATGCCAAGTTCTAACTTATGCAGCACTTACCTGGGAGCATGTGCCTAATTTTTAGAAGTCATTAATCCTTAAATTAGAAGCACTACCTCCTTTCCCTGGATCTCTCTCCAAACAAGAGGCACTTTCATTTTGCCACCTCTCCATTTACTTCCCCTTAATCATATTTCAGGAAATAGCTACTTTCTGTGGCACGCTCCCCTATGGTGAAGACCAAAGAGTGGATGAGAGGAAATCTAGTTAATCCTGACCAGCATAGCATTTAAACTAATTTCTTGACTGACTTCAGGAGGATTCATGTCCAGCTCCCCTGGGGCCCTGAAAGCAACTGTGTCATGGAAGCCAGTGGCAGGGAATCAGTCTTGTTGTCCGTGCTGTGGAGGAGTTGTTACTCAGAGTGGATTCATACCTTCAACAGACCAACATTAACTCTGGTCCAGAGTATTATCACTGCAGTTCTAGTGTTCAGTTAACAGTGAGTTATTGCCTGTTAAAAATGGTAGGGATTATTATATAGACACTGAGCCTTGGGGTAATGGCATATGCAACTATTGCTGTACTTTGATCGTAATGTCCTAAGGGTCTTGGTATGCACACTAACTTCTGATTATATTTTACAGCTTTCTCTGCTCTTTTCCTGTTTCTAATTCCTTTATGAAAGAACCAAAAATATTTTTGGCAGGCCAGGGAATAGTCATGGTACCATGATGCAGATCACAGAATGTTTTGCAGAGGTGACCCATCCTTCAAACAGCCCACAGGAAAAATCTGAGATTCGTTGAGTTGTTCAGACGTGGAATAATTTTTCATGTGAAGTCTTTTTATTTTTATTATCCTGAATTAGCTCCTTGAATGGCTGCTTTATTTTTGTATTTTTACTGCACTGTAGTTTAGTATTCTTTCATCCTCTGTTCTTTCATTAACTTTTATGATTTGTCACAACTAATATCTGAGAGCTGCATTACTGAGATTGTGTGCAAAGGCCAGAAAGAATTAGCAAAAACATTTCAAAAGACTATATATGCAAATATTGCCAGGACTTTTAACTGTGATGGTGCTCTGAAGACTGACTACTGAATATCTGTGCTCTTGGCAGCATAACTTCTGTAAGAGCTTCTGGGATAGTAGGTAGTCTCTTCACTGGAGAGTTATTTCACAGGCTTCTCTGTTTTTATACAACTACTGCAATGAGTCTTTACTCCTCCTCCATACTGCAAGCCTCCTGCTCCGTGCACACAGTCTCCAATCTGAACACCAACTTGTTCATGTGGAAGCACAAGTCAAACTTCTGCATTGGCATTTCATAATCATGCTTGCTGGAATTCTTTTTCCAAGTAGATAATATCAGAAAAGGTTGCTCTAAATTGTGTCACGAGTCAGACAGTGGTATGCAAATATTCTTCTCCACCACTGCTAAACACAATTCAGAGTGAGTGTGTTTGCATGTTATGTCTGTTTACCATGATCTCTTCACATTGAACCAGACTGCCAAGATTGGACTCAGAGAGTTCAGTGGCACTTATTATATTAGCTCTGTGATAATCTCTTCATGGGTTATTCAGTGATCCTTGCGGACATCATAATGTTAGCTGTTGGAGACATCTAGCTCTACAGTGCTCAGGGGAACAGGTCAGTAGCAGAGCACATTCAGGATGATGTTCTTCTGACTCCCATTCCTCCCATTCTCCATGATCAGCAGTTGCCCTGCATTGGTACATCGTAGTAATCCAATTCCATTTTGAAAGGGTTTGTATTCTTTTGGGCTGTGCCATGCACTGTGGCAGAGGGGTCTACATCTTAGTTATGCACTGTGTAAAGAACTGTGCAAGGAATTTGTTTATATATGCTGCCTGCTATGTTCACAGGTCTGGTAGTGTGGGAAGTAATTAACAGACATTCTCAGTTTACTTCTTCTACAGCACCTGTGACTTAACCAATATCCCACTCAGACATCTCTTTTTTTTTAGGCTGAAGGTGATAGTCTGGCTAATCTCAACCAGTTAATTGCTACTAACACGATTACACAGATTAAATTACTATTCCTTTGTAATAATTGTCTTTCAGGATATATAAAATCTGCTGCTTTTTATTTTGCTGTTTGGACATCTTGATAAGAGAGGGAGGATAGAACAGCAAAAGATAATTAAAATTGTGTACAAATGAGGTAGAACTCCCCACCAAGGTGTTATTTTCTTATGGTAAATCCAAAAGGCCAATTCTCCTTTTGAAGATGTGGCTGGTGTTAGCCTTAGGTTGTGAAAGGAACAGAATTCATCTACATGTGTCTCGATGTTACTCCTGCTCAAATTAGCTGGTGTTTAAAAGTCGTTGCTTGGAGCTGACTCAGACATGTAGCTCAAAGCCTTTCACTGAAGTTGGCATGGGCTTCATTCTTGATTAAGAATGCATGCATTACAGCTGATTAGCAAATAATGTATTTTCATGGAAACACTGTGAGGTTGTTTGAAATGCTCCTTCAAGTTCTCCACATACATACGAATAATATGTAGGCTTTTTTGGCTTCTTGGTAGGGGTGTGATTCTGACCAGTAAGAGTGGACTGTATGCCTCTTATTATTCTAGCTAGTAATTACATTTAATTTTAATTTTTAAAGTTAATTAACTGCAAAACTGGGTTGGGCTTTTTTTCCCAGTTAATGGATAATCACATAGACATTGAATCTTTATAAAACAGGGGATCTATTCTGCTAGTGTTGTCACACACATTGCTGAGGATGAAATATTTCAACAAATGAAGTGCAATCATCATCACAATTTGTTTTCCCTTTCAACATAGCAAGTACCTTAGCTTAAAGCCTGTTCTTTAGGGGGTAGACCTATTCCATGGCATATTATACTGGAATGTGCAATAAAAATAGATTGTTTCATTTGCACTATCTCTAAGAAAACTGCAGCTGCTCAGTTGTATCAATAAGGAAAAAGCACTTGAAAACTTCGAAGCACTATGGCAAGTTCCTTCTACGCATGGAACCTAACAAGTGTCTCTGCTGTTTTCATTAAGAAACCATTGACTGAGTACCAAGCTAATCATACCATAGGTACTTCTAATTAATGGGACATTAGGGAAACTCCATGTTAGTTTGTTACTGAAGGTATCCTGAGGCTCCAGAGAGAGAAGAAACATTTAAATTAAAAATGTAGATCCTAAGATGTGAGAAAAAGGTATTAAAAATAAATAAGTACTTACTCTTTTTACTAAATTATACTGTGCAAAGAATAGAATCATAGAATACTTTGAGTTGGAAGGAACCTTCAAAGTTCATCTAGTCCAACCCCCCTGCCATGAGCAGGGACATCTTCAACTAGATCAGGTTGCTCAGAGCCCTGTTTGACCTGACTTTAAATGTTTCCAGTGATGGGGCATCTACCACATCTCTGGGCAACCTGTTTTAGTGTTTTACCACAAATGAAAAGACCATTCCTTATCTTGAAAGTAAATATAGACTGTTATATACAAGATAAAGCCAAATATGTTTAAGAATGTTTATATTTTAGTTTAAAATATTTACAAAACTTTAGAAAGATGGTTTAGGTGTTTGCTTTCTCGAGGACACTGCCTGCCTCGTACCTACAGAAAAACACTTGAGACCGCTTATGAGGACAAAAATTTGAAGAGCACCTGGATGAAGGTATGAATCAAAATGAGCCGTGCAATAAAAGTTACAATTTCAAAAGTAATTTCTGTGCTTCCACATGGAAGTACATGCTCAGCACACTTACCAGGAGTGCCTTTCAATTAATTTTTCAAAACTATTTACATGGATTATGAGGCCCCATCCCATTTCTAGACTTGATGTGGTCCATTTGGGATCCTTAGCTTATCTGCAAAATCAGTGTGACTCAAGATTCAAAGAAACACATTTTTAGAAGGGTTATGACACTTATGACATTGTCAAAGTACCTGGAAATTGAAATCTTATTGAAATCAGACACTTCTAATGCACTGCAGTTTATCTACAGTTTAAAAGAGGACATTAGGGTGCTCACAACAAGAACTAAACCTTGAATACTGTAGAAAAATAACAATAATATTTTGTAGCTTTGCTTGCAAGTACAGACTCTTGTTTTGGAAAAGCACGGTAGGTATGATTCTGAAAGCTGTCATTTCTCCTCCGAAGCAGTGCAGCAAACTCCTATTGCCTTCTGGTTTTGAACATCCAGAGAGACATACCCCGAATTGTCCACATTCCTCTGAAATCCTGTGGGAGATTTCCAGAGGTAACAAATTAGTATCACTGTATTCATTTTTTTTTTTTAGTTGCATTCACCAAAATAAAAATAGGATCTTTTCAATGGATTACATGAAAACACAAAATGTCCACATGGAAACGGACTATTGTAAGTATTGGTAACCAGAAAACTCTGTGCACTTTCTTATTTTAACAGACTCTTGAGACCTACAGCTGGGCCAGAAGGCTTGGTGATGCTTTCTTTTTTTTTCATTTCTCCCAGACTCTTCAATTTTGTTTTCCGTGGATTAACTTAAATACCAGTTAAAATTCATGCCTTGTTTTTGTAATTCAAAACGATTAAATAAAATACTAGGATTGGCAAGGCAGACATGTTCTGATAAATTGCAGTGTACTTTTACTAGATTAACAATGTGTTAACTTTGACATCAGCTGTAATCTGATCCAGTATTGCAAGATGCACTTTGAAACATTTAATGTTAAGCCTGGCATTTTTGCTGGAATTATTATTATTATTATTATTATTATTATTATTATTATTATTATTATTATTATTATTATTATTATTATTATTATTATTATTATTATTATTATTATCTGAATGCATGTAGGTTATGTGGCAGGATTTTTTTACAAAGTGACAATTATCAAGCTCCTGCTTGAAGCCACTTTACCTGCCAAATGAGGTTATGGAGAGTCTAGAAGTAAGAGCAAAAGTCAGTACACAAAAGGGCTTGTGTCTTAAGATGTTAGTCTGGAATTTACGTTTGCGTCAACCTCCTTGTCTACTCAGACAAAAATGTACTGAATGTCAGTCATGGATGGGCAAACTAAGGGCATTGCCGGTCTCTTGACACTGCACTATTTGGATATGATGGATGTGGAGAAATTTAATCCTTCCAGAGGGAATCAGGTGGCACTGTCAGGACGAAGAGTGCAAACAATTTTGTACTGGAAAAAACTTTCCATTTTTGTCTTTTTGTGCCAAAAATGTTACAGTCTCCATCTGCTCTGTGTTAAATACTAAATCTATTGGAGAAAAGAATCTCAAAGAAAAAGTTAAACATCGAGTAGCAGTTTCTATTGGTTGGATTACATTTAGATCATATAAAACATGCTAAAATGATTTCCCAGGCACCGTTAAAACATCTGCTTTCTGGATTAGAAAGCTAGATGTTCAAATCCAAGTTGAAAAAAAACAAACAAAACAAAAACAAAACACCACCACCACCAACAACAAGAACTATGGCCCAAAGCTGTTTTCTTTAAAGGCCCTTTGCTGCAAGCAAGTCAATTGAGTGTTCATGATATCCTCCTATTATCCCAGAGGTTTGTCTGAGCAGACAGAGAAAGAAAGCAGATGTCCTACAGACTGAGACACTGTTATTTCAAGAACAATATAAGTAACTTTCCAAAAAAACAATTATTTAATTTGGGGTTTTCCTTATGTTATCCCTGCACTAAACCCGAGCATTTTCCTTTGTCCTTTTAAATCCAGAAAGAAAAATGGAAGTGTCTGGTTCTTTGACATTTCCACTGAGTTTTTACTACTGTGTGTCACTTTTCCATCAATGCAGACAACCTCAGCATTCATCCTGGCAATCTTATGTTTTCCTGTGGGCATCAGAGTTTCTCTGCAGACGATTTATTGTTGTCCTTTCACAATAGCACCTCACTCTGGACCATGACCCTGAACTTCTTCAGCCTATAAATGCCAACCTTATGGCAGAAGCTGAGTACCATAGGTCAGCTGGGAAGAATTCTTTCTTGATAGTGCTACAAGCTCTTGTGATTTTAGTAGAAAGCTTTTGATACCTGGTGTTCCTTAAAATTCCCAGATTTCTAGATGTGTTTGTGCAAGAATCTGACCTTATACTCAGAAAAATATGTGCTTCTATTCTTGTGGTAGCCCAGAAAAAAAACCAAAACAAAACGAAAAAACAACAAACTCTTGAACATATGAATTAACATTCCCCAAATCTATTTTTTGAAATCTTGTAATTTTAAGCCTGTCTCATGATTTTGGGAATGACTCACAGCTTTTTTATTTTAGAAGTTCAGAGTACTGTAATGGAATGCAGAAAGCTGGTTACAGAGTGTTGACTCTTTTTGTCTTCAGTGGCTGACTTTCATAATTGAAGGCAGATGCAAACATACTCTGGTCAACATTTTCAGAGCTATTTTGGGGTCAGACTTGTGAACAGAGATAGCTGAAAACATCTCCTAGTTACTTTCTGGTAACTGGGTTTTAATTACTTGTTTGTAAAAACGATCCTCTTGTTTCACCAAAAGTATCTTTTATCTGAATGCTGAAAACATGAATACCCAAAAGGTTTTGGTTTTTACATTTTTGTCTAAGGATATCCAAGCAAAAATTCTAAAAGTAAGTGGCTAATTGTTTTAATATGGACTATTCAGTGCTGGGTTTTCTGTAGCTGCCACAGAGGTGTTATATATCATCAATAAGAGACCAAGTAATCATCTAAAATTTCTACTTCATGAAAACACCAAATATTCCCTAAATTCTCCCCAAATTTTTCTTGAGTTTCTTGTATTCTGGAAACAGTGCTATTACCTACAAATTACACGGGATCTGAAAATGTTTGCTGAATTTTACTATCTGCCCATGGATTATGCATACTGCAACATCTGGCATTTTGTGTACCAATTTCAAAATGCCCAACCAAGGGTCGCTATAAAAGTGAACATACAAAGTCAGTCACAGATACACATGGTAATGGCTGAGTATATGGAAACTCAAACATTTGACCCAATCACCTGGACAGGATATGAACATCTATGAATATGCAAACTACAAAGAGGCTCAGGCAGGAAGGAAGCAAGCCGTCACACAGACATTCATAGTACATTCATACATTTTAGTCTAGTATTTGATCAGCTCTGTGGTAAACTTGGTCATTATCAAATTGAGAGGTATCATCAGTCTGTTTTGAAAGTTTCACCACATCAGGATATACTTAGTGCTCACTCAGAAATCACTTGGAATAGGCTGACTGCTTCCCCTTCAACACACAAATCCACTGTATCAAGTAACTCTACCAAAAATTATATGAGTGGGCACACTGATGACCTGACTTTGCACGATCAAACCAGTATATTGATGTAGACCTCTGAGCCTGAAGGAAGCTTTAGTACAGAAGACAATGAGAGCTTAGGAGGCCACAGTCAAGTTATCTTATTTTGCATGATCTATTGTATCCATTTGTCGGTAAGATATATGCCTAGGATTAATTTCTTTTATATTTTGAATAACACAGGTAGACTAAGAGAAGAAAACATTACATACACACAGGACAAGTTAGGTGAATGCAGAGACTTTCTACTGTGTGAAGTTTTAGTAGTTATAATGAAATGAGACTGAGGGTGTGTGATAACGTGGCACTGTTTCGGCTTTTGGCTTGCTTAAGGTTTAGTTCAATGCTGTATCGTGGGAGTACAAATTAGACACAGCTCACACAACAGGGCTTGGCCAAGGTTCAGCAAAGCTTACAGTGTTGCTAGACTCTGAACCAAGGCAAGGCAGCGTCTCGGATTTGGGGATGTAACCCTCAGGAGATGTAGAGACAAGAGAAATTCAATCACCTCCTTACATGCAGGACAAAGGCGGCCATGCACCATCACACGCAGCTTGTAGCATTTACATTGTAATTGAAACCAGAGCAGCCAAAGAAGATTATTTCGCATCTGCAAAGCATCTTAGTAGATGCTTAATGAATTAAGGTAGCTTATGATTTTCAGAAAGCTGAGTATTGTCACTTTAGTTGACAGCATATCCCAAGACAGATAATTATGTTGCTGTTGACCTTCTTGTCCTTTTCCCTTTCCTTTATCTTGCTGGCCACTTTTTATGCTTTCCACTTTTTACCTCTTCTTCTCTTTCCTTTGCTACCCTGAGGCAGGTAGAAAGAGAATCCCCATGGAAATGAGTCATGCATTGCTTCCTGTGTTTTACCCTTCCCTGGTCTGTCTTAGTGTCTTCATCCTTCTACTTGAATTCTGCTGGTTAAATCATCATCTTTTGGATGAAGCCCAAAACTCCAGTAAAGTTTTGTTTGCTGAAAAGCCTCTCGGTGATGACCATTACTCTAGTAGTTCAGTTCCTTGTAAGCAAATGTTAAGACTCCATAAGAGGACTTTTATTGTTGTTGTTGTTTCAAGAAGACAAGCTTTTTAAAAAAATAAGAAAATTAATCAGATTGATAAAAAAGTTGGTGGCCAGTAAAATCTCAGTTTCTTTACTTCAGTTTTATGTCATGACTATCACATTTTTTTTCCCCAATATTTTTTTTTCTATAAAAACAGAAAACACATTTCACATTGATTTCCATGAGAAGATGTAGGCTACCCAAGAAACATTCATATCACAATGATACTGTTTGTTTGAGTTTGTTTGTGTGGGGTGTTTTGTTTTGTTTTGTTGGGTTTTTTTTTCTTTTTTAATAGCATCGGTTGCAAGACAGAAGATGATTTGTTGATTTCTTCTCTTGGAACTTGCTTGTTATTCTCAGATATTACTGAAGTGAATTAATTAATCAGTTGTCTTCCTATTAGGTGTTATTTAGCTGTTCTGTCCAGTATTCAGACACTGCAGTGTAGAAGTGGAGTCTAGACACATGATACGCTTTTGATCCACTTTTGGACAACATGAACTTTCTAAAGAGCAGAACATGAAATACCAAAATAATTATACTGTTAATGCTCTATTTTTTTCTTTTTTCCTAATACAACTTGTGTATAAAATTAGTTCTGAAAGAATGCAAAGCCTCATGGTTAAACAGAATGGATTTTTCAAGTCCCAACATTTTATAATTACTTAATCTTTAGCAGTTGTTAAAGAAAAGGTATGTAAAGCAAGACAGGACAAATTAAAAAAAAAAAAAAAAAAGGTGATGTCATGGCATCAGTATCCCTCTTGAAGTTGTACATGTACCAGGTCCAGCACATTGTATTCCCAGCGCTCATACAGTTGACCTGCTGATAATGTGATGCTTCTCCTTCCCTGAGTTAACACGTATACACAAAAATTCTCCAGTGAGACCCAGCTAATTGTAGATTTCAGTCATCTGGAAGTTAGGAATTTTGTCCAGCATCTTCTTCAGTCAGCTATTTTTTGGCTCTTTGATGGGCCAGCTCTGGACTTTTGTATTTGGAGCAATGCAGAGCACATCAACATGAGTGCATAACTGTGAATATATTGGCCTAATATTTTGAACAGGTACCTAGAAGGTACAAAATTGTTGCATGCCAGCCATGAGTAGCACTTCTTTTGTTGGATTGTTCCTTGGTCATACCAAGAGTAAGGTAAAAAGGTCACTGGTAATTGCATGATAAAAGCTATTAAGAAACCGCATCTGTCAGCGTGATTGCTAGAATAGTGCCTAATAACACTGGTTTAATTTTTTCAGCTGTTGAAAGAGCTGGTCTGTCTCTCAGTGCTACAGAAGAAAAGATTCCCACTGACATGGTGAGCAATTGGTCTGAGCCTGCAAGGAAACCGACCACAGCAGCATGAAGGCAGCTGGAGATAGAACTAATAACAGCTCTGGATGGATATGCAGAAACAACAGGAAAGTGATAAAAGAGAGGTTAAAAATACCTGCAGTTCTATCTCTGGATTAAAATACAATTGCTGTATTGGGTAAATGTAGAAATTTTTATTTACAGGAATAAAAGTTTCTGTTTCAGTAATTAGAACAATCAGACACTTATAAACCTGTATTTATTTCTATGAGTTACTTCTCATATTGACAAATAGTGTCTTGCTAAATAATTTCATGATTGAGATGAGAAAGACTAGCTGTGTGCTACTCTTTGTGTGAGGATAAAGCCCATCTCGGTGTCCTCTGTTTCACACCTGGCGCTTGTTTTCTGCTTTCCCTTTCCCCATGGAACTGTTTGTCCCCTTCACCCAGGTCTGGCATTTGCTGCCCAACTCCCCTGCTTCCTTTCTTCTTGTTCGCAAATCCTCCTTTCACTCAAAACAGACTGAGTTAGCAGAGAGGACTTACTCTGTAGCTGCCTCTTCTCACAGCTTGCATATGTGTCAATGGGGACTGCCAAGCCCAGGATCACCCTGGTCTGCCATGAAGGCAGACCCAGCTCTGAACTGGTATCAGGAGCTGTCTGAAGGAGTCAGAGCATCCCATGGTACCACCACATCATCTAGCAACAGCCTTTGACATGTTTATATAGTTTGATAATATTCTGATGTAGCTTGTACCATGCTGAATTTATGTGGTATTCATCAAGTATACAGTAAAAAGTAAAGTAAAAAAGGAAAGTGCATGTTCTCTGACATTTAAAGGACATTTTATCATGGCAGCAAGTACTGAAAGTCTGAAATGGTCATCAAAGCAGAAGGCTGCCACAGATACAGCTTTTCCCAAGATGGTTGTAACAAACCCGTGTGGTTCAGTTTTCACACGTGCTTTACCTTTCAAAGGGTGAGGATAAGAACAAAATATTTAACCCAGTAGCTTTCTAGCAGACATAAGCTGGAACCATTCCAGTCCACTTTAACCCCTGGACATAATGTTTACTCACTAGACAGTCGAATGCCAGCTGTTACAACATGCACAGCTCTGCTCCAGCAAACAGCACAAGTAGGTCTATTTATACAAGCTTGAGGGATTACTTAGAAACAAATAACACACATAAGATGATGCTAATAGACACCTACACTAAGGAAAACAGAGCAAGGGAAAGGATCCATGGTCAAAAGAAGTCTGGAGTTTGCACAGCAAAATCTGCAAGTGAATTTCTCTCATGGAGAAAACCATTGAGGGTACAACAGAGAGGAACTTACTTCCAAATGTGTGCAACTTTTGCCCTAAGGTGCTGTTGAGGTGATCATGAGCCATACAAAGGACAGAACTGGAACTGATTTACTCTCATTTTCCTTAGAGTCCTAAGTTGTATTTCTCCTTTTAACCCTGTGTGGTTCCAAGTGAAAAATAAAACCATAACCCAGGATTTTTTTGCTGGATTTCTGTGCTCTGTTCTCTCTCAGGTAGTCTAGCTTTTGTCCTTTACCCATATCTACACAGCCACCCATATCTAATTCAGCCTGACCTCCCAGCTCACAGACAAGTCTGCTGGGATGCCAGCCTTCTTTGTTGCTAACCCTAATCGCAGCCTCCTCCTTTCCAACACAATGTACCTGATCAGGTACTCATCTAAAGCTACTCTGTAACCAGATAAGTTTCCTACCACTTGAATGCTGGTAGACTCATCAGATTGCTCTGATTTATGGATGTGTGTAACTAATATACATCAATAGACTCCCTTAAGCCTTTCAAGGAGCCACATTCATCAAGCCCTTTAAAAGCTTTGTCTCTCTGACCAAGCTCAGAACTATATATTCTTTATTCCTGTGCCTGATTTAATTACTGGAAACCCAGTTCATGGCATTTTCCTATTAAATATGTAGTTTCCCAAAGACTAGCTGAAATATCTAAGCATTCGAGATGAAAGAAATATTGCACTTTGGACAAACATTTGATATCTACTTTACAGTGGTAGAAATTACTGTGGGTCATTATTGTTGTTGGAAGTCATCTTCCCAGGTGGAAGAGATATTTTTTTATAATCAGAAAATGACATTGTCTTTATTTGTACTGTGACTTAGCTTCAAAAGATTCCTGATGATATTCACTACCTACTGGGCCATTTGGGGCAATGGGAGGCATTGCCTAATACCCAGAGCACAGGATGAAGAGGTTTTAGAACCCTCTTTTCATTGTCACACTCGTCATAAACCCTGTGAGCATTTCAAGCACATTGTCTTCGACTAGCTTCTTCTCTGATGAAATGACGTTGTAAGTAGACCTCTTGTATTTCACAATTGAGTTGAAAGGGTTTGCATTTATAGAGTATTTTGAATATGAAATGTAGCAAGTATGAAAAATGCAACCATTCCCATTATATTTGTTAAGTCCAAACATGTGGTTTTCTGTGATTTCACACCTATGTTTATAGGTGAACTGTTACGTGGGGGAATAGTCAGGCCTACAAGCAAACAGCTAATGGCAACTAGAAAACGCATATAAAAAACATAAGAAACATAAAATGCCTGTAAGAAGAGAGTATTGAGGTGACATTGTCCATCTAGATAACAAAGGTCACATGCTGACTTGCCATACAGTCCTGTCCATTTTGTCTGAATGACAGAGAGTAGAAATTCAGGTTGATTTTTGCCCTTTCTGATGAGATCCCTATAAACATTTTGATGATTGGGTCAGAAACTGCTGGCTGAGGCTTCCTCCTTGGCTCCTGGGCAGTGGGAAGTGCCCTTCAGAACCACAGTCATGCTGGTAACATTTCCAAGGGAAACAGCACAGGGAAGGAATTGCTTGTGGGAAATCCTGCATGCTAAGAATTAAACACATGGTCCCTTAGTTTGGCATCTGGTGCCACGGAAAGACAGATATGTGCATTTCCTGTAAAAAGGGAAAGCAACACCATATGACCCCAGCACCAGCAACTGGCTGCAGTCATCTTTCAGGCTTTCACTGCAGCCAACTTGGAATGTCCAGGCGTAGGTCACAAAGAGGTTTAAGGTTCCATGTGATCTCACCCTCTCCAGAACCTTGCTAGAACCTTTCCAGCAAAGGTGGGCTAAGAGTGGAAGCAATTCCTGCTGGGAAAGCTGGCAGGCTGATGTTAGCTTAGTGGCCCTAGGGTGAAGGGTATCTGGGTCCAGCTGAGCTTGGAGGAGTAGGAGGTGGCAGCAGGATGTGTGAGAGGGGGAAGCCTTGCTTGTTCTTCTAATTGAACTGGTTCGCCCCATCCCAACACTGCAGGAATGCTCATATAGAAGCAAGTGGGTGGACATATTGACAGGGATGAGTTCATTCTACACTTAAAGCAATGATTCATTTTTTTCATTAGGCCAGCAGATTTACCATCTTCCTCTTCAATATGGAATGGATTCTTTGAGAACTTCTGTTCACGTAGAGGTTAGAGCCAATTAATACAGAGTCCTTTCAAGAAGCATCATCCTGCAGAAGTTTGCACTCCCTGTGACATGATGAGGTTAGGTTCTCTTTCTGTTTCCTCACAGGCTATTTTTTCAAGGCATGTGCTAAATTTGCAAGACAAACAGTGCCTGTATTATTATTCCCAATGCCTTGGTAAGTAATGTACAATATTTAGAGGCACAGACCAGTCACGTAAGTGAGAACAGGGGGCTTGAGGAGGCTGCCTTGGAAGGTCAGCAGGCAACAAACAGCTATGAGTATGTTAGGGTCAGACATGTTTTCCCACATGTTCCTTTCCAATAGTATTTGTTTGTCTCAAGAGAATGGGTGAGAGATGTCCTGGAGACCAGCTGATTTCAGAAATTTTTGAATGAAATGGATCCATTTCCCATGGTCTAAGTTCTGCACTGACAGGATTCAAACCCCTTTGTCAGGTGGGATGAAGTCAACATATTTGCTCCCAAATGGAAGCTTCAATTTTCACAAAGGCATCTTGCTCAGAGATTCACAAAAAGCCATTTAGCTGAGGGTTTAAGATTAGCTGTGAAGTTGGTCCTTTAAGAAATGCAGTGCTCAACATCACAAGAATTCGATAGGTTCTCCAAACTTGCCAGAGTGTTGAAATTGGTTGAAAAGTTTCATATAAACTGGTGTGACTTTGTAATCAACATGGCCAACGGCCCCATGGTTCTCCCACTGCACACTTAACTCTTCAGTATTCTAGTAACAGAAAATTTCACTGTTGATTTCTCCGACACTGATGTAGGCTTTACTGAATAAACAATTTTAAAAAATTATCTGCCACATCTACATGTTGAAAAATGAAATGTATTGAGAAGCAAATGGTAAATTCTTGGGTTTGGGCACATTTTGTTGAACCAGTGCTAGCCTAACATGCAAGTCCAACTCCAAGAGTGTGAAAAAAAAAGGCTTTCTGCAGCACATAGGTAAACCAATCTGCTACCCACATGCTCTGCTAATACTGGCAACTTGCCAGGGAACAGATCTCAATTAAACAGATTAGGCCAAAGAAAGCATAAATGCAGAATCCAGGCAAATTGCCCTCATACCGCTCATTTGAAGTCTAGCTATAAGCTGCACTGAAATGTCAAAAGTATGTTTGAAAGACCTTGGCAAGCTTGCACAGGATTTGATACATGTCAAGTGGCAGCACAATATGAAGCCACTTCACTTGAACACAGGCTGGATGTTTTTGAAATTCATCATATCAAAGCCAGCACTGGCTTTGCAGACTTCATTAGAATAACCAAATGATACAATGGCTTCTTTCTAAACAAACAAATGGGGCTCATAGGCTGCTAAGGCTTTTCTTTTTCTTTTTTTTTTTTCCAAATACTTGGGCTCAGATCTGGTCAGCTGCCTCTGAGTCCAGAGACTGCCCTCTATGTTGGCTTGCAGGAAGGAGATTTCATCTCTTCTGTGCTTAGGCCCCCATAATTGCATCTCACTCCTGACTCCTTCAAAATAGCGAGTGTATCCTCCCCACAGTTTGCAGAACACATGCAGAGGAAATAGCAGGGCTGCAAGCTAACTGGCACAAAAATTCTAACCAGATGATGGAAAAAATGCTTGTCAAACTGAAAGCACTTGAGAGATTTTCTTCTTCCAAGATGACTGTATATAATCCAGTAAATAGCCTCCCCTGGAATTGATTGACCCTATCATAAGAAAGCTGTTATTTGTTATTCCAGTACCATTTTGCTAAGCACTGTTTTAACATACACAGGAAGATTCCAGAGTATAATATTCCTCCTTTATTGGCAGGCATATAAAGTACATTTGAAAAAAAGGATTAAAAGCCCCAAAAGAAATAAATGGTGCTTTGGATGGGGGGAAAAAACCTCATAAACCAGCATTATTTTCCCAACTTTAAAAAATCAATCAGGTGATTAAAATACTTACAGAAACATAATGCTTGTTTTGCTGGGATTGTGCTTGAAACAATGAGGATTTTTCCCCACTTGCCCTTGCAGCCCTGCAGAATTTACTTCAGCTCCTTCAGAACTAGCCTGCATCACTCAGAACTGGAACAAGTTATTTTCAGGCCAGATTTTCAGGTAAAGCATCAGTGAGTCATTAGGAACAGCTCATGGTGTTAGTGTTTCCCTCTCTCCAGAGGCCTTCCTGCCTCATTAACACATTCACTTTCAAAAATATCTTGTATTTACCAACAGCAATTCACCAAATACCTCTGATAAGACCAAGCAAAACAACTTTCTCAGTTGCTGAGATAAAATTGTGGAGCCAAACCTTCAGTCTGTATAAATAAATCTGCCTCTTTTTAAGCCCAGGGACTAGCACTAGCATTCAGCAACTGAGGACTGGGCCCCCATCTGAAGTTCAAAGAGAGCTTCCCTTGGAAAGCTACATGTGAAAGGAGTCTGCTGTGAAATAGCACAGTTGGGATTAAGCTTCACCATGAAATCTGTGCTCGGGTTATTGCCAAACATTCTCAAGATGCCTGGTCTGCAGTCAGTCGCTGTCTTGGGTCACCCCCATCTTTGGGGTTATTGTCCCCTGCACCTTGTCTTGCCTGTCTCCTTGTTATCCTTGCTCTAACAGTTTTTAAAAGGATATTTCATGGACAATTCTGCTCTTTCTAAGTGGATTCAATTCACAAGTAGAGAAGACTCCTGTGAAGCAGATAATTAATTTAGAGACAAGAGAAAATAAGGTGGGGAAAAGATTGGTGCTCCTTTAAAAAAAAAAAAAAATCAAGGAAGACATTTCTGTGGAGGGATCCTGAGCAGTCATCCAGTCTGTAACCTGCCTCAAAGCAGGGTCAGCAATGTTCCTTGTCACTGCAGCCAGATGCTTGTTCCACCTGTTCTTCGAGACCTGCAATAATGGTATTTTCACAACCCTTGGTACATGCTATTGCAATGGTTTATAGCCTTACTGGTAGAAAGCATTTCCTTCAAATCACTTAATACACCTTGGTGTAACTTAGGTCCAGTGGACATGGAAAAAATATATTCGCTTCCTGGTTACAGTTTCCTTCTACGTAGTTTAAGAATACATTAACTAGCATAGCCATCTCCTCTTCAGAGGTAACGCTCACACTTGCTTCAGTCCTCCTTTGCAGTTAGTATTTTCCAGACTTCTGATAGTTGTTTCTCAGACTATGTCTTAGTGATCTTCACCACACCTGGACTGCAAAATCCTCTCTTGAGAGCTTCATGGTTGTGCTGACTCGCATTCACTATCACGCTCAGCCTCTTTTCTAGTCTACAGATATTTGGCTAGTCCTCTACCATCCTGTCTTTAACGTTTGCTTCCTTGTATCTCAGAAGATAATGGAGTTGCATTTATCTTGTTGTTATAAAATATGTCTTCATATTTCCTGTCTTCATTGCAGTGATGAAGCTTCCTGACCTGTGGACCGAGAAGATGCCAAAGAGCACTGTAGGGAGTTTTCCCTGTGCATTTCCCTGTGCATTGTGCTGTGCTGTTGTAAGGGATAAGAAGTTCACATTACCTCTCTTGTGAGATCTTCATTACAAATCAATCTGCCCTAACAGGGTTAGTAACTAGTTTTACAGCTTGTTTTTATTTTGAGCACTGGGGAATGATTCTGCACTACCATCAGGCAACCTTATGTCCAATTTTTTTCTGACTGCAAAGTTTCCACTAAGATCAACAATCTCTCTCTTATTAAAAAAAAAAAAAAAAAGTATTAAAACGGTTCCGATAACCAATTCTCAGAATTGACAAGTAGTTCTCTTTTAATCAGGGAGGACGCTTTTATTCTGAACTCTAAAGGTACTTCAGCAGTCATAACCTGTGACTTGCACAAAAAAAAAGCATAAAACTGTTCTCAGATATGGTTGTACCCCGATTAAACCAGACTTTTCCATGGGACATATAGGCACCTGACTATGAAAAAGCAGAGGACAATGATAGGATAATGACAATGATAGGATAAAAGTGTTTGTTTCAATGTGTACATTTAAGTAGATATCTTCAGGGCTTCCATTTTTCAGAAAGCTTACTTTGTATTTTGTATTACAAAATTCAAACAAGGTCCATAAAAGAAGCAGGTGCTTGGTATCTTAGTTAGCAGAATGATAGTGAAAATTTAAGTGTTCAGACATTTTTGCTTCTACAGCCTATAACGAAAAAGGAGTTGGGGTTATCTGTGCAAGAAGAGAATTCAATGTTATATGCTGTCACAGCATCTGACTTTTTAAACTTCTTTTATTTGAAAACTTGTTTTGCCAAGCTTGTTTTCCTTCCATTTTTGAGTATGAAATGTTTTAGTTTTGATTGTCTCACCATTTTACTGACTAAAGGGGGTTTCCCCATTGTTTTTAGATTTTCTTCACTTTTCTTCCATGGAGTTGTTTTGTGATTGCTGTCTCTCTGTTAAAGCCTCGGTTTCTTATTCTCTTGAGTCAACTATCCAACTGCTTCTAGGAAAGAATGGATAATTGTTGTGAAAATCTGGGAATATTAGGCATGCTCTGACTTTTAGTGTACAGCCAAGGGACTATTTGGCTTCTTGCATTTGAACTGATTTTGTTTTAGTCTTCTGCCAACTTTCAGTTCCAATTCGCCAGTCATAGGTCATCAGTTGAAGAAGCACAAAAACTAGACCACAGAACCTTCCATTACAAGTACCAGAACAGCTGCAATACACCCCTTGCCACCATAAACACCTACATCTGAGAAGGAGAAGGAAGAAACCTTACCCAGTTTTGTAGGTGAAGAACTGAAACTTGGGACAAGTGAATAAAATCCCTGGTGTCGTGCAGAAACTTACATAAGGAGCGAGACATAACCCCCATGTCTGTGGTACAAATGGAATATAATTTCCATTGGAGATGAGACCTGTCTGAATCCTTGTATCTGCTTTCACTATCTAAGCCAAATACGTCCAATAGTGCACTTTTGTTTTACAAGGCACCCAGTAGCAGCTATTAGCAATGCTATGGAAACTCATGCTTCCCAGCCTGTCAAGAACTGCAGTGCATTGTCTGGAGCACCCAAAACTCCATCAGCACTCCAAAGCCATGCCTAAGTTTGCTCAACACCTTTCTCCCTGCTTATAGATTACTTTCATTGCTTAAAGACAATCTTCCTCCTCTTGTGGTACTTTTCCAGTAGACTTGTTGTAAAAAGTTTCTTTTTTGATCCCCGTATTCTATCTTCCACATTTTTTTCTCTGCTAGTGTATTTTTAGTGTATTTTAATACATTTTGAATAGGTATTGCCTTCAAACTACCTGTCTGCCTCAAGTGTTTCTGCAGATTTTCAAATGTTTTTCCCGAACTGTGTTTACGTTATTTTCTTCCTTCCTGTTTTAATCATGAATATTGAGTTCAGATATCATTGAATGTCCTATCTGTCGATTTGTAGTACAGCATAGTAAGCAGTATGCTTAAAAGAAAATATTTTCTCTATAGCATATCTTTCATCATTGCATTGTAAATATTTCTTGAGATTGTTTACAGTATTCTTTCATATCACTCTTTTATAATTTGAGTTTTTGAAAATCATGCTATAAAACCTTAACCCTCAGTTATCCTTGTCTGAAGCTGAATTTATTCAGCTGCTGTTCTCCCATAATGCTGACTCAGCTTTGCTCTCATGCAGGATGTCTTAAAGTAGAAGATAGGTGCAGGTGTTCATATTTGGTCCAAAGCAATAAGGAAAATACTAAGAACTGTTAGGAAAATAATAGGCAAGAAACCAGCCAGTATCATTATATTACTGAACACAGGCTTGGTACACCTATATCTTCAGTACCACCTTCATTCTGGTTACTCAGCTTTAATATCACCCATCTGGAAAGGCAAAGAAAAGGGCAAAATGGTTGTTGATGACAGTGATAAAATCGTACAAAGCAAATTCCATGAGGAAAGACTAAAAAAAGACTTGGATGAAGGGGAGGTATGACAGAGATTTTTTAAAAAATCACAAATGACAAAGAGGAAAAAAATAACAAAATGCCACTCCTAAACCTTCACTGTGGAAAAACTAAACCAAGTTTTCAGACAAGAGCTTTGGAATGAACTGAAGGAAGTCCTCTCTCAGATTTAAACTGTTGAACTCATTGCCAGAAGGTGACATAGAAGCCAAAGGTTCTGGATGAGTTTGGAGTGTGATCTGACAACTACATGGAGGTCACTGTCAGATGTAATGAAAACCTCTCTCTTTGAGACTATAGCATCCTTTTAATCAGTTTTCTATCAAAATTTTCTTATCTCTGGTGGGAGAACTTGTTTTAAGGGACTCAAGCCACCATTTTCTCGACTGCTTCCCAAGTGACATTATTCTACAGTGTAAAAAAACAACTAACCAACCAAAAAAAAAAAAAAAAAAAAAAAAAAAAAAATCCAAAGTCCATTTTGGTATTGCTACCATATTTTATTATTCTTGTCCTTCCTTTTGAAAAGGGGTCAGGAGACTCTTCTTCATTTACAGCAGTTATGTAGTTTGTGTGGTTCCTAACTTTGAAGGTGTCATCACAAGGGCTGAATTTTGCTGTCAGTTTCAGCAGTAGAAATCCAGACAGACTCTATCAGCTTCAGTGCTGCTGTTCCATGTTACCTTGTGCCACTGATTCAGCTACAAATATATGAAGGTTTCTGGACTTAGATCCTTGCTTAAGTAATGGAAGGCGCAGAAAGAGGCTAGTGATTTTTCAGTATCAGTAAAAACCCTATTGTTTTTCCTCAGTGTTGTAAACAAGTCCCCAGAAGAAAAACAAAAAAATATTTTTCTATAGCTTGATTTAGTTTTGCTATTAGGTGGGAGCAAAATGTAATAGACAGCTAACATTTGCTTGGGGTTTATTTCTGTGTTGGCCAAAAGAACAAGTTCCTCTAGCTGTTTATGAGACTTTTGATCTGTTTTCACATGTTTCTTACTAAGGAAAGCAACCATAAAAGCTAATTGTTACTCATTATTTGTTCTATGGGGGAATCCAAAGTACAACTAAGACTAGGTACCTAACACATGGTACTTGTGTACATGTGTACTGTACAAAAAGCAGCAAGAAGTTTCCTTGCCCAAAAGGAGTGAGAATATATTTGCTTATGTACTGTAGAAACCCTGAGTGTTAAATTTCATTCCTCTGGCTTTTGGTCACATTTGTAGCACCCTTTATAACTCTTTCTGGCTTGGTCTGTGTGACATGATCCAAAGATATGCTAGGACAACCCTCACAATGTGTAAAAATTGATAGGAAGGTAGGTTTGCAACTAAGGTGGCAAAGTGAGAAGCACTTCCTTTTTGTTTCTATGCATTTAATTAATATGAATATGAGAAGAAATACAGCAAGACAATTTAGATCTAGTAAAGGAAACATTCACCATACTTTGTGTTGATAGCATCATTTATATGCCCAGCATTTCTGTGATGTCATTTTGTTTCCCGAGAACTTATTTAGAAACAATGTCCAACGTACTGCAGAAACTGTGGTAAGCTTAGAAAGAATTTGTTTTAATTTTTCTCTTTTTCTCACTCTAATATGAAGGCTTACTCGATAATAAATTCCACAGGCTTCTACTACTTCAACCAGCTTCTTTGACATAGGGCAAGTTGGTATGTCTCTTTCTGATGAAAGAGGTAATGTCTCCTGCCCTTACAGACGTGGAAATGGAATTTTCTTTATCAAACCAAATTACATTATGGCCCTGTATCACCTTCAGCCACTTGGAGAAACTGAACCTACTTGGGAGTCTGGCAAGGGCTGGAGCATTCCGGGGGCACAGTGATACCAGCACCACTGATGCTGTCCTGTCTTTGTCCCTTTCACTCTGGAAATTAATTGCACAATAATCAGGAGTTTTTGAAAATGTTCAGTAGCCTTTAATGTGATAATTTTTTCCAAAGAGCTCTACACATGAGGCACATATTCAATGGAGGAAACCTGCCCATGCCCTCCAGTGAGCTGCTGTAACCTTCACATTTCCACGAAGTCTGCCAAGTGTCTCCCAAAATTACACAAATCGTTAACGCTGAAAACATTTGCTTTCTCAAGTTACCAGTTCTGCTCATAACATCCCCACTGACTATGCCCCGCCTTGCTGCAGCTCTCTGCTGCTGTCTCTTTGCATGTTCTTCCTTTGTCTGATTCTCAGCCTCAGTATTGGCAGTTTTAGCAGTTTTATTACAACACCCATTACATTTGATACGCTTTTGCTGAAAGCCTCAGCTGCCAGACTTTAGCGAGTCTGTATAATCTCTGCTTTCACTTGTTAGGAAAAATAGCACGGTTGCAGAGAAAACTGTGGAAACACAAAGTAAGTGGACCTGAAAAGCTCAGAAACCTCAAGGTGACTAAAAAGGGACTTAATTTAAAACAAATCAAATAGAAACAAAACAAAACAAAACAAAACAACAACAAACAAAAACACAAACAAAAATCCAAACCAAACCAAACAAAAAAAACCAACACCAAAACCAAAACACAAGCCCCCACAAAAAAACAAGCAAAACAAAAAAAAAACCACCCAATTCTTATTATTTTTAAGACAATATCATGACAACCTTTTTTCCAGCCCTCCTTCATGATTTTGGTATGCAGTACACTTAGAGTTTTGAGTAGATACTGAGTATAACTCTGTAAATGTGCTAATCAAAAAAATCAGGTCAGAACAAAAAGCCCTCCCTCCCTTCCTTAGTGCACTGTACATTTTCTTCATCTGACTCAATCTGAGTGAGTAACATTGTAGAAAATACTGCCTAAACATAAACCATCCAGTTTCTAGTTGATCTTCCTTTCTAGAAGAGTGTAAGAAAATGACTATATTACTTGCTGTTATTCATAAATTGCAAAATAGCAATCAAATTAAAAGTAAGTTTTAAAGAGCCAGACAAAGATATCTGAGGCTATAAAGAGTGAGAATGTACACACCAAGGGCCATGAGGTCTGGCAACCCTTGCATCCAATATTAAACAATTTTTGATGAATTTTTCATCTGTTACTTTCACTTGTTTAAATGGTAATGCTGCTGACATTAAAAGCCCTGACAGGACAATGTAATTTTTCAAGACAAGCTAACTTCAAAAGACTTGCTGGGAGATGATGAAAGGATGCAGCAAACTCACAAGGAGCTGGCCTCCAAATTCATCACTCAAATAAAATAATAATTGACTCTGCAGATCTCTTTCAAGCATGAATTGCTGTGCCCAAGCACCACATATTTATCCCAGATAGAGAAGTAGTGCTGCATGGGGCCCCTTCATGGCTCTACAGGTCTTGTACAAGGTAATGAAAGAGCTCGCAGCAGCATCTGGTATCAGTTTCTCCTTTGCCGTGGCAAACTGCTGGTGTTATAATCAACTCTCCATGCCATTTGTTTTTTTCTTCCTTTGTAGTCCTTGTGAGAGGTTTCTCTCTCAGATTTTTGATTTACTGTTGGGTTATTTCTTTGTAGTTTTGTGGTAATTTCTGACAAATGGCCAAGCGCTTTGAAGTTCACTCTTCAGAAATGGTTTCTTGGGCTGAGGGAAACAGAGAGACCAAAGTTCTGTTGATTTTGGGTCAACCCAAGAGAATAATGGTATGCCCTTAAACACAGGGAGATTAATTATTTCACTGGAACCTGAGGCCTTACGTGTTTGCTATCTGGTCCATGAAGAAGGACACAGTGTGTCAGTTCCTTGTATCATCATTTTGTCAGTCAGGCCAAAGGCTCCTGTTTTCAGGTTCCCTCAAAAAAACCAAAATGGATCAAGGATTTGAAAGCTGATTTATCTTGTAATGGTGCACCTCCTAGCTTTTTCAGAGGTCTCAGGATCTCACGGGTTCCCTTGACTTATGTGTATGAACCTGTGAGTTCATCCGCAAATGAGGCCTGTGCCAAAGTTCTGATAGAAGTTTCTCCTGGCTGGGCTGGGCCCATGATCAGTACATGGCTCTTTCACTCTTTGCTTCCTTTGATTTGGTGTTTTAAAGCAAAGGTGCTGACAGACACCACCACAGTACAGTATTTGTATAAATGCTGCCAAGAAAACTTTGTTCTCAAATCTGGAGGACCACCTGGGAGTGGTGTATTGTGTTCATTACTTTGCCCTCCTTTTGACCAGGGAAGGGCCATCTTGTACACCTGCTTGTAAACTATCTCAGACAGCATCAGTAACAGCCTTTCTGATCTCTGAAGCCCTTATATAGCAGTCCTTGTTTAGAAGATGTAATTGCCTTAAACAGAGATCAGGCAAGTTTGAAACATCTCATCTTCTGCTCAAGGAAATGCTACCAGGCCCTTTACCTTATGCTTTTCTTCCCTCTTCCTGCAATAAAGAAGGCAGGGAGGGGGAAAAGGAAATTCCTGTGGAGTCTTTTTCATAATAATATAATGACTGAAGACCCAGAGGATTTGCAACACAGCAGGCTTCAACCAAATAAGAGGTTGTTTTTCAGACAATGCAGACTCAACCAGCAGAGAGTTAAAATGATAAACACAGAGGACAGATGCACTGATGGCCACTGAATGATCTCCAGTTCAGAAAGCTGCCCTCTTACTGGAGTCCTGGAAGCCTTGAGCCTGTGACAGAGGAAGGAACACCTTGTTTCCTTAAGTTTTGCGTTTTAGGAAAGCTAGTGGGTCAGATGAAGCCTCCCTGTGACTCAA
The DNA here is from genome assembly GCF_037038585.1 of Patagioenas fasciata. NCBI lineage: Eukaryota > Metazoa > Chordata > Aves > Columbiformes > Columbidae > Patagioenas > Patagioenas fasciata. The sequence continues at coordinate 31,429,446 of NC_092560.1, forward strand.
TGTAACGTCTGTTGTTTAATTCTTCTGCTTTTGCTAAGGCTGTAAAGCAAGGCAGAATGTTTATGTAGTGCCTTGTATTGTTTCTGCATGAGGCTCCTGCTTTCTGTATTTTTACACTCTTTGTCTTTGGTACAAAGTTGGGTCATTATTTTTTTAAGTTGCCTGGGATGTTTCAGAGGCAGAAATGCATTGAATCTCTTAGAGTGCTTTCAAAACCTTCATCTAAACATTTAGGAGCTAAAACCAGTTATAAATAACTTCTTGCAATTGGAAGACTTGATGTGCTTAGCAAAGAGCTCCAGAGTTCAGGTTCATGCGTATCTAGGCTTAGTATTCATGCATAGTCTCTAACATAAAGTTTCTGTCAACCATCGTGTTAAACAATTCACACTGCAGGAAGACGAGGGAAGTTGCTGCTTCTTGAGCAGATGGTTGCTCCATCATCACCAAACTCTGAAGCAGGTGCTGTTAAAACCAGTTTGGCCCTGCTCCTGCCAAGCCACTGAGAGCACTCCGTAGGGTCTGCCTGCCCTGTGCCAGGTGCCAGCCTGCAAGCAAGTAAGAGACTGTTCACCTCCATTTCAGCTGCTGGAGTACAAGTCAAATGTTGGCTCCATCCCCCAGGAACAGCACTTGTCCTCCTAGCCTGGGGAGTGTGATGTTTGCAGTGGGATGGGAATGCAATAGCGGACATATAGAAATCTCCTCCTTTTTGGAGCTGGTCCAAGAGGAGTTCCTTCACATAATGGCTTATGGCAGGAATTAATACACTAAAAAGACTGAAATCTTTGCAGGACTCCTTTTTAATAGAAAACTTTAATTTCCAGTGTTCACAACTGCCTGGAATGCGGATTTATGTAGCGTACCCAGCAATAAGTAGGGAATAGCATTGCTTTGTTCTTGTTCTTGTCTTGGTTTTTAGTTGTGGTTTTGGTTTTTTGTTGTGTTTGGTGGGGGTTGTTTGGTTTTGCTTGTTTGTTTGGCAATCTTGTTTGGTTGGTTTTTGGTCTTGTTTGTTTGTTTGTTTTTACAGTAGGTGAACAATATGCAAGACCATATGTCCTACATCCGGAGAGGCAGTCACTTTCCTTATGGTTATTTTCACATTGTATCTTCTTCAGTTTCAGTAGATGACCAAAACTGTTTTGTTTCCCATTGTTGTATGGTCAATTGACCAATGTAAAATCATGAAATGCCCTTTTAGAGAACAAAAGGTAGCCTGTTTCCCACTGATAAAATAGTTGTTCTAGCACCTGTAAATCTGTTTTGCATTTAGTGGAAAACTTTATTCCATGCTGATAACAGGATCAGAAAATAGACTCTGACAGCATGTTGTGATTTTACAGTATCCAGGGGTAAAAATTGAGCTAATTATGAGCACATGGCTTTCAAGAGTCATGCTTTTATATTTAGCTCCATAAATCTTGCTAAGTGAAATCCAAACCTATGTCTACAGCATTTGCTAATCATTAGGTTATTAGTTGTTTTTGCTTCTTTATTCATACAAGCTGGGAGTGTTTGGAGTTTTGTTTTCAAAGTGGCTGAAAAAAAATAGGAAGTACTTTCTTTCCCCCCTGTAACTTCACAGGAGGTGTTTCTGCTGAACTGCTGAAGCTAAAAAACCTGTTGGCCTCCTAAACAAAGGCCTCTGTAGAAGAGTTTTTCAGCACTGCAATTTAAATGGTGTCTAGTTTCAGCCCAGAATACCAAGGTCATAATTTTAGGCCATAGATGGCTCTCACAGATGTCTTTGGTCAAGTTAATCACAGTTTGCCTGAAGGTTGTGCTTTCAGGTAATCCATCAAGGCATAATTGTAAATCAAAACCTTCTTCCAGCTCAATAAGTCGCATATTTGTAGTTTGTGTTAAGACTGACATTAGACAGGAACTTAAACTGGTTTAGAATATTAAGCAATGTTACTGCTTACTCTGATTTGTCATAAATACTTTCAGAAAAGCATGTTTTGATAAAAGTTCCTTGTGAATTTTTTTTAAAATCCTATCTTAAACTCAGGTAGGAATTACTATATGGTCTTTTTAAGCTTTCACCCAGCATTATTACCTGTTGTTTAAGCTACCCACTGCTTTGCTCCCCTCTAGACAGAGATATCGTATTTTGGCTGGATCCTTCCGTCAGAGTGGACATAAGACACACAGTGTCCTGGGCGTGCAGTATTTGGTTGTGTATGGGAAGCCAAATCCTGGGATGGAAAGATGTCTCTGAATGGGATAAGAGAGTTGTCCGCATCCACCGATCATCCACCACTGATGTTTGTGTTCAAGGAGGATTACAGGGCAAAAGAAGGGGTAGGAAAAGCAGCAGACACGTGGAAAAACATAGAAATCACGAGATGCTAGAAGATAAATCTCCCCTGAGCCCTGTCCTGTGAGAATATGCATTCTTGCCCTCAGTTGTTTTTATTTTGGGGATCTGTTGTAACTTTGGTCTTCTGATGAGAGCTAACATGACTTATGGCCTGAAAATTAAAAGTCGCTTTCTCTGCACCGCAAGTTAGACAGCATGAGAAGGAAAAGCACTAGATATTCAATATAGCAGAGCAATTCCTCTCCATGGTTTAAGTAAAAAGTAAGGAATACTATATCTACTTGAAACTTATGGTGGTGGGGAGAAAGGTGGAAAGGAGGAACATTTTAAGTAGATGGATAGTAATCGACCAAACAGCAATCTGGCCGGGATGCTGAGACCAGGAGGCTTGTGACGTGTGCCATGGATCCCTTACTGCTAAGCTATGCTGTGACCTTGGTTTTGTGCCCTGCTCCAAAGAGCAGCAGCAGTTTGTGGTTTGCCCCATTCTCATTTTCAGTAGGACATCAAAGGAGTGTGTTTAACTGTCGGTGTAACACTGTAGATACATACATACCTCCACTGAGTACCTTTAACAAATTAATGTAGCGAGTCTAGGGAGAGCTGCAGCTCCAAGATTTCAAATTCGCTTTGAACTTTATTCACAGTAGGCACTGTCAACAGTTTCCCTGCCAAAGCCATAAACTATCTCAGCAGGATAGACTAAATACACCCCTTTATAGAGGACATGAATCTCCCCTTTGGATTTCTCAGCTACAATATGGAGGGACAGGGGCTGAGCTGGTGTAAGTCAGCATAGCTCCGGTGCAGCCAGGGATGCACTCGATTCCTATTAGCTGGCCCCCCAGGAGAAAGACCAGAGCTGAGGATAGAAGGCAAGAAGTAAATCCTGTGAAAACATTTTCTGAAACCTCTTGTGAGTTAGATTTAATAACACCAGAGCATCCAAGCTTCCATCAAATGCCAAAATCTTTCTGCTGAAGATTAAAGTTATGGTTTTAAAACAACGGCTAAAATACAGAAATGCAAACTTTGGATAAATTGAATGATTCGGTTTTAGACTAATTAATACCAATGTTTATTTAATCTCCAAATTCCATCACGTGCCGCAGGATCTCTCAGCTTTTATAGATTGGGACAGTGCAAAACACATTCCGTATCCAAGAAAATCTTGCCAAAATCCCTGGCAAGGCATCTTTTCTTTTTCTTCCCCCAGCCCCCGCCTCTTCTAAATCTTGTTTTGCACTTGGTGCTCATGGTAACAGTAACAGCTGTCGAACGTGGCTTCAGGCTGTCTGACTCCCTTGGGAGAATTTATGTGTTTTTCTACTTCCTTTCCTTATTAGGAGGCAGGAATCTGCGACACCTATTAGAACAAGTATGCATAAAGGGTAATGACTCTGCAATTTATTAGTGGTCTGTTCTCCTTCAAGCAAGCCATCAACCATAAGCACACAGTGTGTACCAGGGACTGCAGCTAAGTACAATCTTGCTGTGCAGCAGGTGGGCAGCAGCAGAGCTCCACTACAAGGAAAAGTGTGGCAGAGGAGGTCAAATGCTAGTCTACTTAAATAAACTTCTTAATTGAATATCTGTGAAGAGAAGACAGGAGGGATGGTGAGTTTCCCTTGTTAAATGTTTAGCTTGAAGCCCCAGGAGAGGAAGGTAAATATGAGAGAGTCAGATCCTGTAATTTTGTGCCAAAATCATTAAACTCCACCAGTGGTCACTGTGCCATTGGTGCTGCAGAGCAGTGCATGGGCACTTCTCAGAAGATGATGTGCCCACAGAAATCTGTCTAGTAAGGGTCAGTGAAATAACGAGAGCTCAGTGTGTTCTGATATGCAGTATAGTCATGCTGAGGTATTGCAACCATATTAATTCTTGTTTAACAGAACTTTTGCAAAATGAAAAGTAGGAGTTCTGGTCTAGAAACTAATCACAGATGACAACGACCAGCATTTTAAAAGAGTGAAGAAGTCAGCAGATTCCACCTCATTTTTTGAAATGTGGAACTGTGATTTATATTTCTCATGTTGGAGGACTTGAACGCGAGGGGCTGGATTTGCCCAGGTTTGGGAGATTCGCATCTGGCCTTTATCCTGGGCCCATCTCTGACCTTGCAAGCCACATCTGGCCATTGCTTAGAGGCACTGTTGCATGCTGAGGTAGCTCAGTCTGAAGAAGGTGAGAATCCTGATTTTATTTAAACATGATGTGGGTTGGCTATTTGTAAGCATATCACAGTCCCTTGCAAAAGCTGATGATTTTACTGATGCTGATGCTCTGGCTATGCCATCTAATGGAAATGTGGGAGGAGGAAATAAAAAGCAGAGATGCACATCCATGTCTCCAAGAACTGGACCAGTGGTCTGATAGCAATATTAGGAAAAGCAATCAACTTCTGCAGCAAGATTCAGTCTAACCAGCTTCAATCTGTCATTCCAATAAATGTCTCACCCACTTTATGTGACTATAGAGCAGCAGGCAAAACAATTGCCCTGGATTGCTGATGTATAAATAAGTGCAAACTCAAACACATTGCCTACAGCAGGTAACACACAGCAGTAAGAACAGCAAGACACTAATCGTATTTTATTGGGTCAGAATATTCTACCATCAAATCTATACTAATTAATACAATACTATTTTCATATGCCTTGAGTGTTCAATTACTTTTCTGGAAGTTCTGGAAGAACTGGCATGTAAGTGACAGAATCTCAAGCTAAGCAGAAGATCTTCTTGCTCATTGGGACATCTAGCTAGTTTGCTGCTTTGCAGTCCATGTACAGGGAAAATGAGAACAGTGGTGACAATAACACCTGAAAATGAAGTGGTTTTTTTTTTTTTTTGGTACAAGTAGCTGTTTGGAAAATGCTGTAATTAAAACGTGTTAATGTAAAGCACAAAAGCTTGATTAAAACCTGTTTTTAATCCAACACTGTTGAATTAAGACACACACAATGAATTGGGAAGGAAAGAGGGTTATCAAAAAGCCAGTGCTGGTGAGAACTGGGTATGTATAGCATAGAATAACATTTTGCCGATTTTGGCAGATTATTCCTATAACACTCATCAGAAGCTACATGACAGCTCTTTGTTCAGGTATTCTCACTGATTAAATCATGATCTATGAGCTAACAACTAAACCTGGAGGCAGCAGGGCTAATGCCATTGTTTGATCTACCTAAGTAAGAGTTTGGGTGTCTCAACATAGGTAAAGCAGTCAGATGCCATAGACATGAATGAAAGTGTATCCAATGCAGTAACAATAACAGTTCTTTCTGGTAATCGAGTAGAAGGAAGTGATGCAGTTCCACCAGGGTTTCATCCACAGTATGGCTGAATTATTAGATTATCTTCAGAGGACTCCAGCAAGGCACTCATAACTCTGCACTTTAAGGAGCAATAGGCTTACGGTGTGTTGACTGTGCTTTACCTTTGCACCAGCCCTTGCATGTCTATGCCCAGTGTGGCTTTTGGGCAGGCTGTGTACTGTGGCCTGTGTGGGTTCAGACACCACGTCACTTACTTTAGGGAAAACCTACACATGTCACGTCCTTCCCTTCCACCCTTTCTACATGGGGTGACTTGACATGAGGCAAAACCCAGCACAGGTGATGTGTGGGTTGCTTAGTAGCTGTTGCCAGAAAATCCTATTCTCTTACATACCACTTCAGAGGTCACATGTTATGTGTTTTCTTTATACTATAGATATTGCAGTTAAGTGTGATAATTATAAAAATGTCTCTGCATGCTTGAGGGGGTGAATCATGGAGGGAGGATAAAGAGGGCAGTGAGTGTTCTTCGGTTTTCACCAGTGCAAATGAGGGCAAGGCACAACCATCTTTCCACTGGAGGGTATTTTCTTTCCCCACGGGGGAAAGAAATGGAGGTGGGTATTGCCTCAGCTGCTTAGGTGTATCCTGACAAAGCTCCTGTCACCTGCAAACTCTTTGCAAGTATTTTACACCAATTCAGCCAGCACTGTAAAGCAAGTTTCTTAAGCAAGTACTTCTCATGCAATTTATCTGGGCACATCAGCAGCAACTCTGTCAGGTCCAAGTAGGGATAGCTGGTAACGAATGGCAATAAAAATCTTTTATGTATTAAAAATACCTTTTGGTAGCCCAGGAATTCATGATGATCTTTCCCCTCTCTCAAACAAACATACAGAATCTAGATAGCCCCTGCCTTAACAATCATAGTAGGCATATATTTTTTCTTTCGTGCTTACCTTAGTTTATAGGTAAGAACGAAGACAATCCTGAAGATCCTTCAGTCTTAAGGTTACTATGTTGTTGCCTTCCATCTGTTTTCCTGAAGGATTCAAATAATAAAAATGACTGCTTAATCCAAAAAGGATAAGAGAGGAAGAGTTTTGAGGATAATGCTGGTAGCCAAGGTCTCATTTCAGGAATCAGATTAATTTAATGCTCATAAAATACACCATAATGACAGCCCTCAAAACAAGTCCCTCTCTATTCCCAGAACAGGGTTAGTTCTTATAATATTTTGTTTCCATTACCTCTTTTATTTGCTCATCAAAGTACACCTATAGGCAACAGCTGTGCTTGAGGAGGTTTTGTGTGAATCATAGAATCACAGAATCATTTATGTTGGAAAAGACCCTGAAGATCTTTGAGTCCAACTGCAAACCTAACACTGCCAAGTCCTCCACTAAACCATGTCCCTAAGCATCATGTCTGCATGTCTTTTAAACACCTCCAGGGACGATGACTGCACCACTTCCCTGGGCAGCCTGTTCCAATGCCTGACAACCCTTTCTGCTTCATAATATCCAATCTACAGTTCCCCTGGCACAACTTGAGGCAATTTCTTCTCATCCTACCACTTGTTACTTGGGACCAACACTCTCCATGTTACAACCTCCTTTCAGATAATTGTAGACAGCAATAATGACTCCCCTCAGCCTCCTTTTCTCCAGGCCAAACAACCCCAGTTCCCTCAGCTGCTCCTCATCAGATTTGTGCTTCGGATCCCTCACCAGCTTCATTGCCCTTCTCTGAACTCTCTCCAGCACCTCAACATCTTTCCTGTAGTGAGGGGCTCAAAACTGAACACAGGATTCGAGGCGGGGCCTCACCAGTGCCAAGTATAGGGGGAAGATCACTGCCCTATACCTACCAGTTGCACTGTTTCTGTCTTGTCACAGTATAATCCTTTTTTGAACAGGGTCTGAAAAGAGCCTTCATGCAGCTGGCACTGAGCGTTACTGTTGGAATATAGCTTCTCCCTGGTGAAGTAAAGGAATTAAGCAAGTTCACCCAGGGGCGAAGCATCTGGTGACTCTGTACTACTTGGGAGACAGCACAGGACAATCCCTGTTGAGGACAATCCCTGCTCTGCCAGGGATAGTTGGGGGAAGATAATGCTGATTTTGTGACTCTGCCATGTGCTAGCAGGACTGAGCTCTGACAGACACATGCCAGTTGGGGCCGAGACAAACAATCTGTAGCTTCTTGGCCACCAAACGGTCAGGACAATGATAATTTTTAATTGCTTCTGGTTTTGACTGAATCCGAAGTGGTGATATGGAGGTGTAAAGGTTTGGATCCCATTACCAGAATCCTAAGTCATTCAGTGTCTCAAGTGAGCTCTCATCTTACCAAGTAAGATCATCTTTAAAAATGCATTTGGTATCTGTCTCCTAACAAATTTTGTATACATACAATATATACAACAGTAAAATATGTGTTTATATAAAATATTACATTTTGCATTGATATTTATATTCAAGCAAGAACAATTTTAAATATAAAGACTACACGTGTAATGTATGTGTATAGTACATTGACAAGATTTACATAAACATTATACTACTAGGATAAATGTACAGATGTTCTCAGTGTACGTAAGACATTCTAAGATTAGCAGTTAACAGTATCATTGCTATTGGGCTTAGCTGCTGAAAGGTACGAACATGTGAGTTAATAACCCTTCAAAGTCCCAGCCTGTGACAGTGGGAAATGAAAAAAGAAGGCAATGAGTCAAATTCCCTCTCAGAGTGTGAAAAATCCAAGCATTGATGTGGGGCCATGACACACACAGACCTCAAATCTTTTTATGATTCGGTTTTGCCCTCAGATGAACATGCTTTTCTTGCACTTAACTCTTCTGTGGTAGTTCTACCTTTTCAAAGAACATCCAAAATAATCTGAGTTGCTCTGCCTGCCCAAGCTCCTCTGCATCTATGCATCAGCTGGGTGGTTGTGCAGGATGTGAGCAGAAAATCTGGGGACCTCGCTGGCAAGCTGTTTGTGAGCACAGAGTAAAATGCAGAAGATCGTAATCGGTTGTCATTTTGGAAATTTTGGCTGTGAGTTTTTTAAGTATTAAAATCCAAGCCAACCTGTTCAGCTAACCTTCTCAGACATAGTGGGTTGTTCTCTAAAGTTCAGTCCAGCTCCTGTCCAGCTTTGTTCAAACAATCGCTGCAATAGGTTTTATGAAATGTATGTCAAAACAAAATATTCCTAGCTCAAATATCCACCATAGACTGCACAGTCCTAGCAGACACTGTAGGCCCACTCCAGGCACGAGAGGATGGACCTCTGTGTCTCTAAATCCCCTACTTACAGTCTGCCTGCACACTTGAAGAGCTTGCTAGGAGCCCTTTTGCTTTCTTTTTTCAATGCAGAAAGCTGAAAAGCAGGGGAAGCAGAGAGAGTGGTATAGGATTTGTGCCTAAATGCAGATGTGTAAAGATGCACATTCCACTGGTCAGAAATGGCCCAAAACACAGAGAAGTTGTGACTGCCCATGAACTCAGAAGTTATGTGGCTTCTGACAGGTGATCCTTGTTTTCCCCTTGTGACTAAATACAATTACAATATTTACAACCTCTTAACTTGTTTTGGTTTGTTTTGTTTTTTTTTTTTAATTCCATAATTGTTACTTCTTCCTACAGTGAAAATCACCATGGTCATTTGGCAGCAATTACATTAGCCAAAGAAGTGTTTATGCACTGCCTCAAGTATTAACAAGACAGAGCTGTGAGCCAAGGCACAATATGATTTAAGAGTGTACCTAATTTTTGTGTTTACATGTTTCTTTTTTCATGCAGTAAAAATGTAGGTATTAGAAAGAGACTGATACCCTTGTTATTAGCCTTTTGAACATCATGCTTAATATTTACTTCGATAAAATCGCCAGGTAATGCTTAACAAAGGCAGCTGCACAAGCACCCTCGTCCCCACTTTCTGCCTTTCTTTGACAGCATGTGTGGGATGGAGAGATTCAAAAGCCAGAGAAAGCAACTGTATAAACAGTTCAGGTGGTAACTGGCTTCATTAGGCAGCAGAGTATTTTAAGACTATTGATAATATTTAATCAAGCAGACGTGGCCTTATTTCATCAAGCAGACATGACTAATACTAAAGTCTTTTTATAGCATACATTTAATTTAGATGCCCTCCCCTAGTGACTGAAGTAATGTAGGGTCTGGTTCTCATTTATGCCTAGTCTCTATATGAATACTAACTTTCTGGCAATAAACAGCCAGTGGGCTTATTGCAGGCATCAGAGGGCATGTGATCCTTTTGGAGGGATTTGAAATCTATAAATAAAACAGCATTAGAGAGTCTGCACGTCTACTCCGCAACAAAGGATGAGGAAACAGAAAAATGCTGGCTCTTTCTCTTTATTGCCTTTTAAGAAGTTACAGCAAAATGTGCAATGCAGTGCACCACACAAGGTATCTCTAACAAAACACATTTAATATATGGAGCTGAAGGAACATTTTCTCCTCAAAGTGGCAATGACAGCTAAGCATTTCTTCAGAGCATTTCAGGCTGTTATTTTAAAAATAAAAAGGGAATTTTGGTTCTTCAAAACAGAATAGTTTGTCTTTTTTAACGAAAATGTAAACTCTTCTCATGGAAATTTCTATTTGACATGATTTTCTGGCCAACAGACATTGGATGTCATACATTGTCGATTGCCATACTGAAAAGTTAAAAAACATGTTTATCACACCAAAATACTTCTCTGGAATTATATGCTTCAAAACAGCCTTTGCTTTAAAACTTCTCATATTATTAGTAATCCAATAACTTCTAGAAAATATTTGGCAGCTGCTCCTGAAAAGTCACTTTTTCCAAAGTTTTTCTCCTGAATACTTTAATACACATAGGACACAGCCTAATTACTTTCAGCATTTACACATTAGAATGGAATGACTCTGAAGAAGCTGTCTATTGCCTTGGGTAAAGAGCATAATATTAAAACTCTTAAGGAGTTCCTACCGCATTTAACCCTTTAATAAATTTCCTTTTTCAAAGTTTTAAATGCTTATGAAGCAGATCCTGAAGAAATCCAAAGCCCTGACTGAAGTTAGAATTGTATGATTAGACAATTAGCAACTTTCTGTGGGCAAAGTGAGATCAGCTTCCAGTTCAGTCCATTTCAATACTTTCCCTGTCTGCACTGTAGGGCCATGAACTGATTTCATCTTCTTGTATTTTCCCTCTCTGTTGCCCAGCCCCTGCATTAGATTATAGAAGAGGATCTGGGGAAACCCAGGGGAAGGAGAACTGACAAGCACTCTGAGAAAAGCAAATAAGGATGCTTTTGGTGCCATGCTGAAGAAAAGGGTCTGCAGTTAACCTTAAAAACATTAGCAAGCTTTTGCATCTGTTTTTACTGAAGATTAGGAGTAAGACTTAAAGGCTGCGTGGACTTTAGTGTGGGCTGATAAGCCTCAGAAATATCTTCCTGCTTTTTTTCCAAAAGGCTGAGGAGACATTTCTGCAGTGTACTCCTGGGGAGCTGAGATAAGCTGGAATGCCAGAGCGAGTCTGGTGTATTTATCAGTCAGTGAAAACCTTGGTTCAAACGAAACACTAGTTCAGAAGCTCATCAATCACTTTTTTTTTTTTTAGTTTCCCAGAGATATCTCAGGCAATGTTTATTAAGAGTAGTTACTGCAACACCAAAATGTAGTTAAAGAGACATACTATCCATAATAACCCACTGTGTTATGTAGCGTGTTTTGAATAGACGAGCTACTTTTATACAGATGTTCTGGCCTTGTGATCTACCTATATATTGCTTCTGAAGCTGAAGACAGCTCTGAATTAAGGTAGAGTCTTGAATTTACCACTGTTTGTCAGCTTAATGATCAGCTGTGTTAGTATGCCCAAATGTTCATTGCATCCATCTTGCAGGGGCCCTTATTCTCCATTGCCTCCCCTACCTGTGGGAAGACAGGAAAGGTTCGAGGTTCACTGTGATCCTATCTGGCAAGTTCACTACTGGCCAGTACTGGGGTTTGCAATCATCTGAGAGTGGCTGGAGGATGAGATTTATCTCCTCGGAGGATTTGTCACCTCCAGGGACTAGGAGTCCTGAGGTAAACCAGAATTTCAGTCCCGCTCCATCAACCTGGCTCTAAAATGGGGGTAGGGGGTTAACCTTTTCCTGATTTTTTTAATCACCTGGTAAAATCTATCAGTAGGGTTTAAATTCTTACTTGAGTCATTTTAAAAGGCTCAAATGATGCAGCAGGAAATTTTTAATTTCCTTTGGCAATTGACAGGTCCTTTCTGGTTTGGGGGGCTGCCTATAACACAGTGCAGTAATGTGTACCCTTACTGCCACATCATGCTCTCCAGAAAGTTTGTTCCTGGTAGAAAGTATCCTCTCAAAGATACCCATATGGAAAATCTGCAAGTTTCTTTTGCTCTCTTTGCTTCTGTATATATCTTTTACCTGTTGATCCATTAGCTTAGTTCTGCTTCTTAGTTATTTACTGACCCTTCATGTGCCCTTCACAAGTATTCAGTGAAACAACGAATCCAGCTGCCCACAGGATTTCTTCCCAGGAGATTGCAAATATTTTTTCCAGTCTTACTTTCTTTCTTTGTCAGCTGACAGGGCATAAATACCACAGAGAGAAGATTTTTTTTGGATATGAATATAAAACGTAATGAAGGGCTTGTGCATCTTCTCAAGTGATAATATATATTTTTTTAAATATAATGTCCCTCTTGTCTGTCCAAGGACTGAAGAGGCTTCCTTTCCCCTAACAGCCAGGGGTGGAGAGAGCCCAGGGCTCCATTGATTGTGCACAATGGGACTCTTCTTGCAAACCTTCTCAGGGCAGTTAGGAAAGTCAGCTATTACCCAGAGTGATGAAAGGTCTGAAGATGGGAAATAGAGAACCTAAAGGACCATGAATAAAATCCACCCCTGTTAGGAAACCAGCCTCATCAGGCCCTAATCAGTGAGGAACCCACAGTACTGCCAGGGCTTGACATATTTAAATCCTGGTGACAGACAAGATATAAGCTGTGTGAGCCTGTATTTTAGGCTGCTGTCAAGGAGAAACTGTCTGGTTTTGTGTGAGGAATGAGCTGAGAGAAGAGGGAGGCAGCAATGGAGTTATTAATTGTTGTGTTTTGTACAGCGTTCATCTCCTTTCTTAGAAAGTCATAATTTAGGCACAGGCGAGAGGATCCTGCTGGCAGCACCAATCCAGCCGTGTTCCTCAAATTGGCCCGCCAGCCTTTCTGCTCCCTTGCAGCCCCGATGCGGAGGAAAATCCCACTCTGTGCCAAGCAAGGGGCCCTAGTATGATCACTAAAGCAAGGTCACTAAAAATATAAAGACAGGGCCAAATTCCAACATCACTTAAATGTTGTTAAATACTTAAATCTAGATGTGCTCAGCTCTGCTCCTTACTAGGCATCGAAGCCACTCTGGCTGTTTTCCTTTCTCAGAGTCAGCCCCCATCTCTCAAACCTCACCTCCTTGGCATCATCTTCAGATGTCACCATGAAGCACGGGTGATGCTTTCTGTAAAACAGAGTTGTTTTGGCAAAGGAACACCTGTCACCTGTAAGAGATAATGCATCGTCTTTCACTTAAAAGTAGGATAACTGTGGAAGAGGTATCTAAGAAAGCAGGTAAAAATTGTCATCACTTTACCCTGAGTGACAAGTAGTTATTTCCAGCATCTGCAATCTAAAATACCACTTCCATGGGTCACAGAATCTGACAGAAATTTGTCATTTCTCTGCTCATTTTTTCAAAGTGCCAACTTAAGTTGTACCTAGAGTTGTGGGTTAGGCACCAATCCGAGTTTGTACAAACATTGGACAATTGTGCAAACAAGGCAGATCAGGGCATACTTTGTGGCCTCCTGGGGAATATATTTTAAAATCTGGTCATTATTTGCTCGTTATTACCGTGCAATTGGGTTATGTCTGTATCATTACTAACATACATGTTTGCACCATGATAATAATACTTAGCCACACAGTACTGGCAAATAGATGTAGGGCAAATGAAATTACTTACTTTTTTGGTTGTGCTGTATTTTGCAAAAATCTATCCATTTTCAATTCTATATATGAAAGAGTCCTCAAAGAAGGCAAAATATAGGTCAGGAACACATTTTTGGCAATTAAAGAAAATATTTTCTTTTGGTTAAGAGCAGGATGCTACCATCTCTAATGCAGCATGAAGCCACATAGTGAACTCTTCTCTGTGGCTTTGGGAAAGGAAAACCACACTTGTGCTACAAATTATTATTATGGTAGAGCATGCACTGTGGTCCATGTCCAGGATTTCCAGATATTGAGCAGTCCATGCTGAAATTCTTTGCAGCCATACATCTAGCATGGCCCCAGAGTGAATCAAATTTACTGTGTGCTTACAGCAGACAGAGATGTTTAGGTCTATGGAAAAGAGTGCATCTTTTTGCTAGACACTTTGCAAAGACAGAATAGGAGGAAGTCTATGGCTGTTGGAGATTAAAAACCAAAATTTAAAGGGGAAGGAAAAAAAAGAAGTAACAAAGAGGGAAAGAAGAATACATGTGGAATAAGCACTAAAGGAAGGACAGAAAGGGATTACAGGAAATGGCTATGCTGAATGAGGAAGAAAACATCCCTGCAGATACAATTAATTATTAGTCCTGCACAAACATTTTGGTAAAATGGCTTTTGCCAGCTATTCCACACAGGTTTTCCCAAATACCAAACAGTCACACAGCAAAAGTGGCTCCTTCCCAGGTAGTGCCTCTTAAAGGTGAAGAATGCCTGTGTTTCCTGGGACCAGAGGAATTCAGAGAGGGCTTGAACAGGCTGGGTCCTAATGTCTTGTCTCTTGTCCTAGTACTGCCTTGCAGAAAACAGAGCAAGATTAGCATATCCATCTCAAGAAGGCAAACTTTTTTGTCCCTGGAGAAGATCAGTGCACTTCTAAAGATCTGGCACAGGTGTCTGAAAATAATTGCCAGAGCAGTATTTGCTTGTTTGTTGTTATTTTCTTCCCCCTAATATTTTGTCTCCCTTTCTAACTGTGTTATGAAATGATTGTAGAAATACAACGCTTAAAATTCCCAGTGACCAAGCCACAGTGTGTTTCTTGCTTATATAGTGGCTTCAGAGCAAAAGGAACCTTGCCAGAGATGTAGACTTCAGCTCCCAAGTGTAGTAGCACAGACGGATTCAGGTGGCTTAAAACCAAACAAACACTCTGAAGATATCACTGGCAAAATGACTTGTGTTAGTTCAGGTGCAACCAGGCAAGTACCAAACGGCCACATAGTCCTTCTCTCACTCAAGGGCAACATTATGGCAAACCTCTGGCACCTGGGAGAAAAAGCAATGTGAAAAAAGAAAGGAGAGAACCAGTGGTGGGATGCTGGAGCTGGAGGGCAGGGGGCTGATAACAACCAGAAGACGTTTGAGCTCCAGAGATTCACCACATAGTACAATTAATTATATCACAAACAGTATGAGAATTAGCACTGAAGAACTGGTGCCTAACAATCAAGGTTCACAGTTTTCATATGGATTTTTAAAATATATGTCTAATATACAGGTTCTTCCTTTTCATTTCAACAGTTTCCTTGGTTTTCATAACTGAACCTAGGAGATTATTTTCTCCCTGTCCTATTGAACACATAGACAGTATTGGGCTGGAATACTGTGACTGCTGGTCCCTTTGCAGAGTTTTTATCCTGGTATTCACACTAACAGAAAGTTCTGGGTAGACATAAGCTATATATTCAAATTACATCACCTAATCCTTGACTGCAATTTCCTAACCAGCTGGGAATGAAACGTGCCTTTTGACTAGATCTCTCGTTTACCCAGGCTTTGATCTTCTCCTCTATTCAGAATTGATCTGTTGTGAGGAAAGTGAGACCAAACTTGAGCGAACAGCCCAAGCTCAGCAGCTGACTTCGATCATCTGTGGCATGACCTTTCTTGAGGAAAAACCTGACTTGAGAGGTAAAAAGAAGAGACAGCTGGAGACAAAACACCTTTTGTTGGTGAGAGCAGCCCGCTGAGGCATTGTCATAGAAAATGCTTGTGATGCAGATATGGATCCACCTACACAGGGGAACTGAGCATGTAGTCAGGACCAGTAGGGTCCAAAGCAAGGTCTCCTGAGGAAAGGAGGACCCTGATATATCAACAGATTGAAGAAATCTGTGTGTAAAATAAATATAATGCACAACAGCTCATAACAGTGGCTGCTGTGCAGAAAATCAAGCCCAAAATAGCCTTCACCTGTTTCTATTCTGTGAGGGTTGCATGTCACTGGGCACCATCATTAGCATCTGGAGTGTCTCCCAAGTGTCTCCTCAACATGAACAATGCTAGTTTGGGAAACAACAAGCTACCTAGGTCTAACTAGCTTTCTAGGTGGCATATTTAGGTGTCACATGAAACATACTTCAACAGTTAGCAGCAAATATGAGAACTCAGGGTCATTCACAGAAGGTTTCTCTTACAGTGTCTTGCAAAAGCAGCTCTAATTTGTGGATCCAGCAGAATTTAGGCTACCTATAAGGGATAACAGTGACAACAGCTCCTGTGCTACAGGTAGCTGGAAGTATTCCTCACAATCCAGAGAGCAGTTTTCCCCCCTTTACTATAAAGAACTGTCCCTGCAATTATTACTGCTGCATGCAAGGTTTATTTCCTCAGGCAAAACAGGACTGAATGTCATGCTTTTCACTTTTAAACTGTTTTATAGGTTTAAATAGATAGGCAAAAAGGATTATTGCCATGAGTAAATACTGTAGTCATGATTTCCAAGGTTCCAACTCAGCAAGCCATCCATCATAGCGTATGCTCGGTGCCAAGCACATGCTGAATTGGAAAAACTGAAGAGTATGGTTTCAGGCTTCACTTAACTAGAGCCTGATTGAGTCAGGATAACAGAAAAACACCTCTTCCCTGGATAAGAAAGTTTCTATTTTTTTTTATAAAAATGTCAATGACAGTAACTTTTCATTAAATTCAGATGGTAATATTCCTGAAGATCCCTTCATGAGATACAGATGGATAAGGACATTCTCTCTGCCTTTCAGACAGCTTTAAAAATGAACAGATGCTGTTCAGTTATGTGCTTGATAAATGCATTACATTTTATTTCCTGCCATGCATAAAACTCAGCTAAACCCTATCTGTTCGTTGCATGTTGAGGCAGGGTATGCATAGGTGTATCTGTGTGTATATATTAATGGATAAACTTTATCAGCCTATTTTACATAAAAATAAGAAATGTCCTGTTTATCAGTTTATATTTCACCTCTCACTTCATGTATTATTTTCCTCTGTTTTTCCCAGTTTCTTTAACAGTATAATTTATTTTCTCTTTTTACATCCTCTCCCTGACTCTCTCCATACACCTCCATTACTTATGCTTTCTTCACGCCTAAGTTTTCCTTTTTTCCTTTCCCATCCTTCACTGCTACATTATACAAGATTTTTTTTCCTTCTTGTCCAGGCACAAACACCATGTGTGTCCTGCAAACACTTGGTCCAGCTTCTGCTGTTCAGTGGTGGTGGTCTCTCCTCTGCCATCACTGATCACTGAGCTCAAATAAAGGTGTGGAATCCATGAGCAGCTGCAATATAGAAGGGAAGGGAAGGGAAGGGAAGGGAAGGGAAGGGAAGGGAAGGGAAGGGAAGGGAAGGGAAGGGAAGGGAAGGGAAGGGAAGGGAAGGGAAGGGAAGGGAAGGGAAGGGAAGGGAAGGGAAGGGAAGGGAGGGGAAGGGAAGGGAGGGGAAGGGAAGGGAAGGGAAGGGAGGGGAAGGGAAGGGAAGGGAAGGGAAGGGAAGGGAAGGGAAGGGAAGGGAAGGGAAGGGAAGGGAAGGGAAGGGAAGGGAAGGGAAGGGAAGGGAAGGGAAGGGAAGGGAAGGGAAGGGAAGGGAAGGGAAGGGAAGGGAAGGGAAGGGAAGGGAAGGGAAGGGAAGGGAAGGGAAGGGAAGGGAAGGGAGACAACCACTTCAATGGACAGATGTAGCTCTGACTGACTATTTTAAATTTAAGAGTCCCTTATATTAGACAGTACAGCAACAACAGCTAAAGCAGTACACTTCAGGTGGCACACACTTGTTAAGCTTCTTATGAAAGAAACTGTGGCTTCTTTCTACACTTCTCCCCTTTCAGCTGCATTCATGCTGTTGGTCCCAAATTTTTGCTCAAGAGGAACCTTAAATATGCTGTAAATCCAGAGTTTCAACAATAAAGTCTCCATCTCTTGGAAATGACCCTTCAACTTTCTCAAATAATAAAAAGATTAATGATGGAGAATTTCTTGGGCTTGGCCAGGCATTGAGTGTAACATCTGGCTGTATGGAAAATACATGCTGTGAATCTTCAGATGAAGAGTTGGACATTGAGAAAGATTTTGTCCTTAAATGTAACTCACATTTGTCTTCCACTGCTATCTTAGAATCATTTCATGTTAACAGTATGTAACCTCAAATTCTGAATTTTGCTCTTTAATGAAAGCTACACCTGAGCTTGTAATGTAACTTCTTACCAGTTCTTTAATGCCCAGATAATATTTCTTGGGTATTTTTAGCAGTTTTGCCATCCATGCAAAGTGAAGAGCACACTAGTATATGCAATTATATGCAAATCTCACTATATTCATGTTGACTTGGGAACCACTTCCCACTTCAATATTCTTAGGAAAGTTTCCTTCAGGATCTCTCTCATGCTCTTCTGAGTCCCTCTCACTCAGTTTTGCACTTCTGTAAGACACGCTTCCTATTAGAGTGCACAATTTATTTATTCAGGAAATAAAAGGCCTCTCCTGGTCTTTCAAGCATTGGTAGTGGCCTCTGGTACTCTGTCTCATGGGATGTATGTTCAGGTATCATAATACTTCAGTCTCTATCTTCTAAATGTTTTGAAAATGGGAAAAAAACCAACCAACACTTGAAAAAAAGAACAGTGACTATTTAAGATGTTTAAGATGTTTGCTTTAGAAATGTTTCTGTAGGTTGTATTTGCTACTGGAATACTAGCACCAGCTTTTAAACCAAATAACATTACTGTCCTCCCTCCTTTTCCTTGGAGACTCAAAATTCATTTAGCCCACTCAATTGCTAATATATTTTACTAAAACTCTTCTTGTAGGGAAAAAAATGACAACTTTCACAACAAAATTGAAACCTCCAAAAACACATTAGCCTAGGAAAACCAAACAACCTTCTGTCTGAGCTAAAAACCTTCTAGAGAGAGTACAGAGATTTCAATTTTTAGCTGACAGCTATGAGAAGAGTCCATTTTTATCATTTTTTCCAATGAAGTACTAATGAGAAGAACCAGTAAAATAAAAATGACTGTGCTTTCACCTTACAAGAAAACAGCTGGCCTCATTTATTTGATTTATGTTAAGGAAACACCCAGACATTGGCCTGGGACTCTTACAAGAAACAAAAATGCTACTCAAAACCCAAAGGCAGACCTCGCTAGCAGACACCCCTGTTTCCTGCCTCCAGCAGCTCCCCAAAACAAAGCAGATATTCATCCCTGCCGGCAGCTGCCCCCCGCGTTCCCCATGGCCAGGTCTCCCTCTGCCCAGCACTACATCTGAGCCCCCACCTGACCTGGCCAAGCCCCCGCCATGCCTGGCAAGGGATGCACCATCCCCCTGGTCTTAGTGGGAACACCCTGAAATGCTCCCAAATGGCACCAGTTCCTCAGGACCCCTGGCAGAGTTAGCAGGGGCTCCAAGGGAGAGCGGGGCTGGACCCTGTGGCTGTTTGCGAAGAATCAGGGAGTGACTGAGTGGCCAGGAATCACCTGAGTGTGGGCAGAGAGGAGGAATGAGCCGGGAACTTTCTGGAATATGGAATATATCCATTCCATTTCTGGATTCTGTGGTCTTAGCCCACTTGTATGTCAACTCTCTGCTGCAGGGATGAACTTCCCTTCTTCTCAGCTGCTGTCTGCTCAGATTTCCCAGTGCAAGAGCTGCCTCTGCTGTGTGGTTGTGCCAGGTTACCTCCATAGCTGTCACTTCACACCCCCTTCCTTTTTTCCTCGATGTGTTTTGGCATTTCCTGAAGCCCTTCCTGCTGTGATGCGCCACAGACCCTCCCTTCTCATTCGCACTTTGAATCCCAGTCCAACAAGATTGGGGCTATTGTAGGACCCCAAGCAGGGATGCTGCCAGCGCTGCACAGTATCTCGTAGCACCAGGCTTGTGATTGCCTGTGTTGTCTGGCACAGTGGAACACACAACTGTGAAAATGCTGAATAGTAATACTAATAAACAATAATAATGCAATTTGCCCATAATTTGCAGTACCTGCTCAAACAGGACTTCATGGGAATACTGACTAGGAATCAGCTCAGTCGTCTGTTGAAAAACAAACAAAAAAAAACCAAACCAAAAAACAAACAAACAAAAGCAGAAACAAAAACAAACAAACAAACAAACAAACTTGATGCTCAAGCTGATCAGCATAGGAAGACTAAGAAACAGTCAAAACCAGACACACTAATGCTCAGCACGTTGTTCTGCAGCAGAGCAGAAGTGGTGTCTCCAAGGAGCCCAAAGCTTCTCAGTTTCTGTCTTCTGAATTAGCAAGAAATGCTCCCCTGTCCTTCTGTGGCTTCCATTTGAGGGTTTTGGCTATGCTGTGCATGATGGATGTTCAGATCATTAGGACAAATTCCTGCATTCTGTATCACTTGGGTGAGGAGTACATTTTCATCTCAAGGTGTTGTGTTAATGGATGTATCTGTCACTAACAACACAGTACCATTCTGGATCTTTAAGCTTGAACTCTGTAGAACTTCCATTTCCAATCAGAGTAAACATTGCAGTTTATTTTTGTTCTCACTAATAACATTTTCTTGAATTAACTCTACTCCATTTTGACTAAATAGAGACCTGAAAGGCGTTGTTCAGATTTGTTTCTTCAGGAATGGTTTTGGCCAGGTTCACATCTGAGAACAAGTTGAGACTGAAATTCAAGCTTTGTGGAAGCAACTGCTGTCACAGATTTAATCTCAAAACTTCAGGTGTATCCAAATCCCTTCTAAAGTATTAAAGATCTGACCAAGGCAGCAGATGGGGACTATTGCTTTGGATTTAGACTAAAGGCATCATCATGGAATTACATGCTGAACACATTTAGTATCAAATAACCCCATTTAGGTCTGACCATAAATCCCAGTTCCAGAGCACAACAACAACTCAGTGAAAGGTCTGGAGTATCATTTTTTTAATGTGGGCAAGCAGCTGATTCTCCCTCCCTCTTCCCATCTCACATTTTCATTCTCATAAATATTTCCATTCTAGCAGAAATTTTTCCCAGAAAAATCAACCTCATAGCAGACACTCAACATTTCAGCTTGAACTCTTTGGCAACGTGATAAGTAACTGAAAGCAGTACTTTTTAATGGGAAAAAGTATTGCACAGCAGTCTCTCTACCACTCATTTTTTTAATCTGTTTGTCTAGCTGTGGTATTGCCAAGCTGTTTATGACTAGAATATTTAGAGCACTGGCTAAATGTCAATTACTTCCCAAGCCTTGCTGCAAAGATTTAGCAAAATCAAAAGGGAAGGTTCCCTTCCCTCATGCTTTTTATGTACAGGTTTGTCATCACGGGCAAAGCATCTTGTTAAAGTGGGGATGCAGATGGCCTTTGGGGAGCTCAATAACTCCCAAGAACCCCAAACAGTCAATCTGAAACACATTTTTTCTTCTAAAGGTAGAGATATTTTAACTTTTCGTCAATTTTTACACTGACTTTAAGAAAGAGTTTGGTAATACTGTGCTTAATGGTGTTATAGTTACGCATGCTAAGACTAGAATAATTAAGACTCCTCCTGTGACCATAATTTGGATTTCCTGGCTGTGTTCCTACAGCTCATGCGTTGGTGATGGAATACGTTACTCACAAACCAATTAGTGCATCTGAATTTATACATCATTATTTGCTTCATGCCAAAATATATTTCGTATTTCACAAAGCATGAAAGTGGGCAGTGCCTGGCCTAAGGAAAAGTTGACACACACAGTAGATATGTTGGCTGGAACAAAGCTGCTTTTATGATTGATGGAAAAAGTACTTGAAGGAGAAACAAAGCTTTACTGCCTGCCAGACGTAATTAGACAAGAAACACAAGAAAGGCAATTGTGTGTCTAGATTTTAGTGGGTTAGGACCACTCAGAACTAGGTTTACAGTAGAGGTAGCTACACTTATGTCCACACCAGATCAAGAGACATGAATTCAGATGGGGCCTGATGCAGGGGAGAGTTAACAAAAGGATAAGGTGGCAAATCAGTCCCAAGTGAGAAAACAGAGGCTGTGGCCTCACAAAAGTCTGAAGTGTACGAAGGCATTGGAAGGCTGAGTGACAGCTGGGGCCCTAAAAAACAACTGGAAAACTGTTGCACGTGACATTCAAATGGTGGTTTAAGGTACAGAACAATGTCAACAGAAGAATTCATGGGGAGAAAGAAGGCATGGATTTATTTAAGGCAGAATCTAGATAGAGGTTTCTCACCCAGATGGCATGAGGCTCTGGGACAACCTTTCAATGGAACAGGAGGGCAAAAAGGGCACAGGGCTGTGGGATGGAGACTGGCCAGGTGTGAGGGAAATGGTAGGATGTAGACCCCAGGCAAGAGGAACCAGCACTGCTGGAGTTTCTCCCAGTGCTATATTAATTTGTGGCAACCTGTGGGAATCACTAAACTGTCAAACCATATTCTCTCAAAGGACAGGGGATATTGTATAAAAGATGTCTAGTTCTGCTCTTCCCAGTTTCAGAAAGACAAGGAACTACTGGTGGGAATCCAGCAGAGGGCTACGAAGATGACTAGGGTACTGGAGCATCTTTCTTATGAGGAAAGGCTGAGAGAGCTGAAGAAGACTGGGAGGGGATCTTATAAATGCTTATAAATATCTCAAGGGTGGGGGTCAAGAGTATGGGATCAGACTCTTTTCAGTGGTGCCTAACAACAGGATAAGAGACAATGGGCAGAAGCTGAAACACTGGAAGTTCCACCTCAATATGAAGAGAAACTTCTTTACTTTGAGGGTGACAGAGCACTGGAACAGGCTGTCCAGACAACCTGTTGTGGAGTCTCCTTCTCTCCTGTGCGACCTGTTCTGGGTGAACGTGCTTTAGAAGGGCGGTTGGACTAGATGATCTCCAGAGGTCCCTTCCAACCCCAATCATTTTGTGATTCAGTGACACGAAACCTCTATTTCACATATTGTATGTGCTGCAGGTGATACATTACATCC
This sequence comes from Patagioenas fasciata, assembly GCF_037038585.1. Lineage (NCBI taxonomy): Eukaryota > Metazoa > Chordata > Aves > Columbiformes > Columbidae > Patagioenas > Patagioenas fasciata. The sequence continues at coordinate 31,452,324 of NC_092560.1, forward strand.
AAATTCCAGTGTTTCCATCCTGTGTACAACTCACTGGTTCATCTCATAATACCAGCAAGATTCTAATCCTATTTCTACCCCTAACATGCAACTTCTTTTTATGAACTCTGATTGCCATCATCTCAATTTGCATGTACTAAAGGTCTAGTGCCAGTTTGCTAAACTTGAGGGACAGGTCTGAAGCAATTTCTTGGACCTTGGATGCCCTCTCTTTTCATCAGGTCTGTTCTGCCCACTGGTGTGTAGTAAGACTCAGGAGTAAGACTAATAACTACCTCTTTCCCTTCTACTTCTTCTGCCTTTGTTGGAGGCATCTAGTCTTTCACAAGACATATGAACTTTGATTTCAGCTGTTGCTTCCTTGCAAGATGTAAGAGAAGTTGTATGCCTTCACCTTCCTCCATATTAGCCAGGGATGGTTAGTCACAACCTCTCCTTCCATTAGCAGATGGGAAAGAATCTTCTGTTTTCAAACATTCACCTAAATATTTCATTTACTGTAATTAAACTTTTCTTTCAGTGTCCTTGAAAATCAAATAAATTAGCTGAAGTTACAGCATATACTTTCTTCCTTGTTGTTGGTAAAATGATATCACATCAGCAGAACACACTGTGCTAGAAGAACTCCAGTCCCCTGAGAAACCTTTTCACAGTTATCATAATATGCAGTCAGCACACATGAATGAAGAATGAGGAAAGCTAAACCTAAAGCAACTCCAATATTGTGGCTAGGGAATATACATAAAAATCTCTTCTATCACATATTGCCTTTGTTTTTACAAAGACCCTTATCCTTTAAAATTACTGGCCAAATAAAATGTCCAAAGCTGTTCTTTTTCTTTTTACTGCTTTTGTCAATGAAGATGGATCTACATCTCAGTCACTGAGTAAATGCTGAGTTGGATCCCTCCATTTTAGCCAGCAAAGGGTGCAACAAGACATGATGTGACCTTGGTCACAAGGCTGTGGAGCATCTCTCAGCTGAATCATTCTTTCTCTTTAAAAAGCATTGGGCAATGCTTTGGGACTCAGTGACCTGCAGGGACACTGTTTGAACTGATCTGCTTATGTGGGTGGGAGGGAAGAAGGACTAGTTTTACAAATGACAAGTCTGTTAAAAAAAAAAAAAAAAAAAGCTAAGCAAAACCAACAGCCTACCATCCTACTGCAAAATATGCCGGAGGGTTTCAGGGCTTGGCCTCCTGAAGGCCCTGAAATTCTGCTCCAGCCATAAATATGAGAACAAGTCAAGCTCTTCGTGGTTTTGGCTGATCCCAGCCATGTTTAGTCTTAATCTATCTCAATCACTAGCTACCTTTTAAAAATAACGTTTTGTGGTTCCAAAACATCTTTAGTTAATCCTTACTTAGTTTGGAAAGGAATTATATTTAGAAGGTTGCACATGTCCATGCGGCTTTGACGGATACTCTCTTTACTGTTCTCATCCATCATAAATTTTCTTGAACTACCATATATAATGCTCCAGCATCAGGCTACCAAACACTGGATTCTAAACTACATGGTTTTTTGCTTTCAGGGGAAACTAGATCCTGTAGTAGACACAAAATACTAAAGTCTTGAAAATATGCCAAGTTGATACATGAATGTTCTTGGATCTTCTCCATAATAGAAGCCAGAGGCATCAGTGCTGCTTACCACGCAACTAAGGAAGAAGAAATAAAAAAAACTAAAATATTTCAAAGATCACACCCACAAATGTCTCTGGAAATGTCTCTGTCCTGACATTTCACATGGAGATGTAGCTGTTCTCTGAAGAACAAGAACTTGGCTTTAATTACTGAATGTAAGGAAAATAGTTTCTGAGATTAGTTTCTGAGATTAGTTTCCAATCCATGGGTAATTGAAAGAAATCCTTTAAAACGGTTCATTCCAGGACATCTTCTGCACTCTTTTCTCAAGTGAAATATTAATTTTCATTTCTCATTCCCCTCTCAAATTAGAGCAGGCTGAGAGATGGCAAGTCTTGAGAAATCTGGTCTCAAATTCTCTTTTTATGCTTCTTAGGCAAACACTTCTTTATTTCCACTTCACCTTTTAGATATCCCTCTGAAATTTTTAACCAATCACATTATTCCACAACAATATATTTTTAACCACAGTTATTATCATTTCCAAAGAGAGAACTTTTCTCTTGTGCAAAGAACACATACGTTGCTTAAGCCTCTCTGAAGATCTTAAAATAGGCTTGCATGATGTGTAGGATAGATGTTATAAGTAGGAGAAAAAACTTGAAGCTGAATGCAACAATGCCATGCTAATCATCTGGGGGTTTCTTTCATTTATATTATGGTTAGAAATGTGTATGGTCCTCTCAAATAACTACTTTCCAGTAAGGGCCCTGTGGTTGTTGTACATTAAACGTAAGGGCTCTCAAACCACACAGTCACTTCTACAATGATGGCATTTTATGGGAAAGACCTTCACATTGCATTTGTGCTGGAATCAAGTGATTAAACAACACATCTGCTTGATCATGTGGATATGTGCTAATGTAGATAGCATGTACACATATGAGGCCACAGAGAGAAAAAAATCCATGTATGCACATAAATTTGTGGGGAGCCCTAACAGCTAAAACGTGCTTTAGTAAACAGGAACTATGACCTGGTGATTTCATGAAATATCCATAAATATCCATATCTCAGTGTACACGTGGATTTTTAATATTTTTTATGTATTTATTGCTTTTCTCTAATGAATTAAGATGAGCCACTGAGGCTTCCACGTTAGCAAGTCTTGCAGCCAGATCCTGGTGCTACTGTAACACCCATCTGAAGTGAATGCTTCTTGAATCAGCTTCACAGTAAAAGTCTAAAATCAGGGGTACTGTCTGTTTTGGTATCTTCTTTATCTCAATAAGTGGGATTTTCCAGGTGTTAGGCTGCTGTCCTTGTAGAGGAGGGCAGCCAAGTTTAGTTCCAAAGTCAGCATATATATTTGGTATTTTCAGTTTTTACAGTGCACAGGAAGTTACTGTGCAGCCATTGGATAAGTCAGATTTAGGAGAGGATTTTCATCCTCAAAACCTGTACATTCCTGGTCTGTAAAGGACACTTCTACAATGAGTCAGTGGGATACAGAGCCCTTTTGTTTACCGAAGACTGGGAAATCATTTCGTCTCAACCAACAGCCTCCTTAGTGACAACATCCTAACTCCTTCTAGCAACCAAATGGTATTTCACAGCAGGGCTCAGGCAATAATTTTCTCTAAGGAACCTGCTAGTATTTTTTCTTGTTAGAGGCCATTCGTCTTTACATTTAACCTGCCCCATACAGGAGGGAACACAGAAAATATCTGCAACTGGAATACAGCCATAGTGAGATAAGATGCCTGCCTTTCATAGCTGTATTTTAATTATGACCAGTTTAATCAGCTGCTGAAATGCTAGGTGAAAGCACGGGTTAACATGAGTGGATTGCACCCAGGGAGAGCAGATGTGAGAGAAGACTAAAGCCTGACACATCATATCCTTAGCATCACACTTTAAACTCCCAGTTTTGCTACTACTGACAACAGCAAACCCTGCAGAAACATACCTCTGAGTTTCAGCACTATTGAGTCAGAAGGTCTGCATGTAGAGGAGGACACTTATTTTGTCTAACATCACAAAAAGGAAGAGGAGAACAGCACGCTTCATGAAGCCAGGACTTGGAGACCAGTAAGTGCCATCTGCCTTCATTTTACATGTTGGTGGAAAAGTTCCTGTTCCTAGTGCAAACCCCTGCCCTTAAATCTGGTTATGTCAGCTTTTGTGGGCCTTGCAGCTCAGCAGACACAGGCATATCTCCTGTAATGTAAAGAGTTCCTCAAGGGTGATGAATTTCAATCTAAGGAAGGCGTGACACAAGCAGGGTTACCCATTACCTTCCTGAATCTTGCTTCACTTTGATGTCCATTTAAGATCACTCCCCTCCCTCTGATATGCTGTTATATGCCAAATGTCAGCGACTATCCAGATCTTGATCTTCATTGTATTTACATTGGAATAATCCCAGAGGGAAGAAAGGGGGAGTGATTTGACAAATGTCAGCAGTAAAAATTAATAAAATTTTTTCAGAAGTTTAAAATAAAAAAATTGCATCAAAACACAAAAACATAGAGCAGTGGAGGTTTAGTACCAGATAGTGTTACTTCAGATATGTACACAACGCTGTAGCTTGTGATTATACTTTTCTGCAACTTGATTCAGAAATCTGGAAGTAGGCGGCTGAGCTGATGCTTCCCATGAGCCAGGTGAACCAATAAGGGCATTCCATTACTCACCTTTCTGCTGTTTTCCCCACATGACATGAAACCAGAGCTGCTTAGGTGGCCACATGGCCTTCCACAGGTTTGTGCAAATTCATCAGCATTTCTTGAATGGACAGTGACCAAAGCAGAGATTTGTTCCCTTTTCACTGAATAAGAGAGGTCAGTCATGGAGAGACATCTGTACTGACATCTGAGCTCAAGCACCAGCAAGGTGGCACCAGTTTTGCTCTCCAGCCACCCAAGCACCGCTAAGCACACCAGCGAGGGAGAATAGCATCCTCGCGCAAGGGTGATACGGCTGCAAAGAAAGAAGCATCTGTGTTGAGGAATGAGTAGAAGCTGGAGGACAAGGCAGAGCAACCGCAAGAAGGCAGCCAAGAATGGCGAAATGCTAATATGGCAGCAATGGGGCCAGTGGGGCATGGGAGGGAGGCAAGACCTGGGGCACAGCTGGGATGCTGGACTTGCTGGACTGTGAAATGAGAGGAGCAGCTGGGCAACCTGGGCCTCAGTCTACTTGTGTAGTTTTTCTTCATTTGTGTGGCAGGTGGGTGTTGGTGACAACAGCATTGCAGGGCCAGTCACAGGACTGGTGGGGTGGTGGCTGGTCTGGGTTAGGAAGAAAAGGGAGAAGCTGCATGGTATGACATAGTTCTTCTCCACTCTTATTAACTGGGTAATTATCCATGATCCTTGTGCATCTTTAAAGAGTGAAATGGTTTAATTCAGGGAGGGGGGTTTGTGAGTGATGTGAATTTGTGAGGATAGGTATGTGGCAGAGTTTAAAATGTTGTTAATTTATATAATATCAGAAATTAGAATGTAGATCTACACCCATCATAGGCATCCTTTGACTCCTACATGAACTTGGCTTGTTATTTTTAGATTATTAAGATCAAACCAGTTCTCCAAATACCCATATATATCTATGCTTACCTAGTCTATACTCAGTTACTGAGCACACTGCAGCACACAGATACTACACATTTCATTATGTACATACGCACTATATGTTATGTTCTATATTTGTATGAACTCATTATATAAACACATTTGTACGGGGTGTACACAGCATGTACGCAACTGAATACCAAACAGTATTGCTGAGAGCAAAGAGTCTTTGGGGATTACACCTGTTTGTACAGGGATATAAATGTTTCTTTCCCAACTTACAGTCTATCCACAGATTGCCATTGAGAATTTGTTCATGATTTTATACTCTGACCACAAAATTGTCGTTCTTTTAATGTGCTCTTGGAAAAAAATCAAGATTATATTGTGGAAAAGAATCTAGACATGGAAATAACTTAGACATCAAAACTATTCCAACTCTCCCACTGAGCACCTCTTTCCTACTTATTCATGTAACCTTTCTCCTACTTAGAGCAGTTTTAAATTAAAACAAAAATGTTACTTTAGGAAGTTATGTACCTTATAGTTGTGGATAAGAATTTATTTTTCTTTTTGATGTCTGGTCACAAAATAGCTCCATTAAGGAAGGTGTCTGCTGAAGCAAATATCGTAAAACATACTCTACATTCTCAAAGTAGTATGTGTTAATAGTATTAGGTGATTATGACCATGGTGAGATGAGCTTTTGAGAGAAATATTTGAGGGCTGCCTCACAGAGGACCTATTATATCCCTGTGTTACCACACCAGCGCTCCCGATGAGGCCTTTTGGAGCAACCCAGGACACCAGACTTGGAGAGGAAGAAGTTGCTTTGTATCCATGGGTACAAGATAATGTAGCCCTTATGTTATGCATCACAGCATAAGAAATATACTACCTTTTATTAAGATATTAATTAAGATATGAATTATGGGTGTTTCATGTACCTAGCAATTACTGATCCTGTGAAGTCAGTTTCCACTAAGTTTCTGCACCCTGGGAAGAAATTATGAACAAGTCCTCATACAAAGCCTGGCTGTGCTCTCCATGTTTGTGCTTTGCTCTGCATTTATGTACTGGGTTGGAGGAATGGCAGCCCTGTGCTTGTGACAGTGCCCAGACACGGGAGTGCTGGGGCTCAGCAGGACTTGATCCACTTCAACACCCATGCAACTCCCGAAGTCCCGCAGACACGGCAGCAATGCAGACACTGCAGGTAAAGCCCAGCGATTACAGGCTCCACTGCCAAAGGTCATTTTGACCTGACTCTCAGTATTCTGGGACACAAAAGAGTGAAGATAGGTATGGCAGAGCTAAATATAAGTGTTTTCTTCTTCCTAATGCCAGCCTCCCTGTCCTGTCCTCCTCCTGCTTTTCACCCAGCCTAGCCTGAGTTCAAGATGGGTGTACGTAGACAGAGTTCATCTCCTTGCTTGTGCAATTTCTAGCAAGCTGTTCTTTTATGTAGTTTTATTACAGAAGAAATATCCATGCTATACTAGTAATCAGTAATGCCTTCTGCCTCCCTAAGGAAAAGTTTAGAGAGTAAAAAGATGGCAAGTACACACGATGCCTTCTCCCACCTCTCCACACTCACAGAGGCTTTGCAGGGCTAAAACCACAGAAATTTTGGGGGTCCTGGAGTTTAGTCTTTTGCATCTTTCCAGGCCCGTACATTATGACCTGTCAAAAGTTAAGAAAGAATTGCAAATCTGCAGACAATACAATTAGTATCCTTTCAAAATCACCATATTTTCCTAAATTGTTTTTGTACTAGCCCATCCCAGGAACCCTCTGTACTTTCCATTGCAGGGTAATGAGCCTGTTTGCTTTCTCTGCAAAGATACTGTGGTTTGATTTTTTTTTTTTTTTTTTTTCCTGCTCTCTGAGGCTGGTGTGATATAAGAAATTAAGTCCAGATGAGCCATATTTGGGTTAGAGAAAGCCTATACATATAGGGAAGCTTTCCATATGTCTGGGTTCCTCTGGGTGAGGATTCCAGGCATGTACATAACCCTGGTGAACGTTGTCAAATCGATAATCCTGTAATACCTGCCAAACCCCTCACAAAGTGAAAACTTTGGGCTTTGAACTTGCTGGGTGCCTCTTGCAGCACACTCTTGATCTGGACAGAAAGCAGCTGCATTTAAGGGAACACAGTATCTTGCTGGAAACAGTGCCATGGTAACATACAGGTCTGAGTTCTCTGAAAGACAGTGAGAGAGAAAGGAAAAGGCAAATGGCATAACAGATGAGAACTCTGAAACAAAATTAAAGGTAGAGAAATGTGAAGATGACAGCAATTTTGCTGACAACTGTAGTGCTGCTGGGAAGCTGTCTTCTTTTATTACAGCACAGAGCTAAGCATTACAAATACCAGAAAATACTACTTGGCAGAACACACAGGTCTGTTTATTCATGGATTTTTTTTTTTTTTACATATTATCCTTGGTGATACTATATCAGATTAAAATGCTCAGGAGCTGATATTTTGCCTACTTAGCCTGAGTTTGGTATGATTCCTTTTTCTGAGGCATCCCAAATTTGTCATGGTGTATGGGAGATGGAATCAGGCCTTCTGGGTATGAAATGCAGGTGAGTTCGTGTTGTAAATATTTGTCCTTTACCTAGAAGTTCCTAACAGCAGAGGGTTTCTCATTAGAATCAAATTAGAATGCAGTGGTCCTCTGGCAATTTATATTCATATTCTGATGCATTTATTTTCTTCTGCTGATGCCCATTCCTTCTTGTATTCAGTACCACAAAAGTGTTGTTTTTCAAATTATATATGTTGCTGCCACATTTAGAGGCCCTGGAGTCTACACGGACTAAAATTCCATGCTGTGAGGTGTTACACACAGTAAGTTACAGTCCTGGTCCCAAAGGGTTTCTAGTCTAAGTTGACATGACAGACAAAGTGGGGAGCATTTTCAAGTGTTCGATATTCATACTGTCTTAGGAGGCTAAAGCTCACTGAAAGGCAACAGACTTGGGACTCTGTTACTTTTTACACTAATGATTCATTGTATGTGTGCCCTATCCAATTCACATCACATGTCAGAGCAGCAGCTGTCATAGACCCAAAACATAAAATCCGTAAAACATTCTGAAGGATTTTAAAACTACTTTAAATGTTACTATAATAGCTAGTGTGCCTATTTAATCGCCAGATTGTCACTTGAGTATTTTCTTAGTCCTCCAACATCTCATTTGTCACAATCACAGTTTGAAATAGTTGAGTCAGAAAAGCCTTTACTGTACAGTATTTTTTCCATGCTCAATGCAAAAAAATTCTTCCTTATATCTAGTCTGAATCTCCCTTCTTTTAGTTTAAAACCATTACCCCTTGTTTTATTGCTACAGGCCCTACTAAAAAGTCTGTTCCCATCTTTCCAACAGGCTCCTTTTATAGTACTGAAAGGCCACAGTAATGTCTTCCCAGAGCCTCCCCTTCTCCAGTCTGAATGATCCCAACTCTCTCAGCCTGTCCTAGTAGGAAAGTCAATAGTGTATAAAATAAAAGCTGACTTTGCAGAAGTCAGTGCTGCAAAATTTCACTTTGGAAACAGGCCTCCAACTGCTAACAGGGATAACTCCGCAAAATACAATCCCTGCTTGTACTTGCAGGGCTCACAATTATACTAAGTATATTGCCATTAAATACAACAAAATGTAACTGAAAATATATGAAAATACATTAAAAATATGGGGTTTTCATACCTTTCATACCTTTAGAGGTACACACCATTAAATGTCAAGTAATATTAAGCAAACAGATAAGCAACATGTTTAGGCAGGATTTTGAATGGCTTCCTGCCAGTGCCTTGCCCCTCATCTAGAAAGACTGCTCACTAAAAGGCAGCACAAGCAGCCCAGGGCAGGCCTATAAGCACATATCTCATGTCTCATGCTGAAGATCCAGGAAAGTACGCTGTGTTATCAGTACCATGGAATTACTAATCTGTGATTTATCTTTTGTGAAATGACAGTATAAACTAAAAAAAAAAAGTGTGAAAGAGGCCAAGTGGCAGTAATGGGAGATTTTAACTACCAGCAATCAACCGGTACATTAGGAGAAGGAAATAAACTGGAGGCTCGTGATGTCTGGTTTTTGACTTAATACAGAGTATACATTAAGTGTAAGAGGCTGGAATAAAGCCTGGGTTGCAGACAAGGGAGAAAGAGGTTTAGGCACAGTCAGGTGGTTGCGAAAATGAGGAAGACATTTTTCTGCATCCAATTTCTTTGAATCTTTGTTATACAAACACAAATGGATGGCACAGTTACCTAATATAAAATTAAAACAAAACAAAACCAACAAAAACAAAACAAAAGGCCACCAAATTTTACCCCATTCACAGCTAAAAGAATAAATTCTTTCTTTCTTCCCTGTGAATGCACTGTGTCTGTTGGCTTGTCCTTTCAGACAATCAGTGTCTCTCTCTCATGCAATTTTTGCTGATCCAGGTTTCAACATTGCATGTTCTGAAGCAAAACATGGCATAGAAGTACCCCACTGAATGATTTCTTACAGAAGTGTTGCATTAGATATTCAGAATAAATAGAGTGGAATGGGATCAAAGTCACACGTATTTTAACTATAGCATGGCTACCTAAATGAGAATAAATGTACGAAGGGTTGTCTAGAAGTCGGAGCTGGAAATCAATCTTTAGGAACCCTGGACTGTATATATGATTTTGCCGCAGTCCTACTTCATGAGTTTAAAATTATGCATCAGCTCTATCCCCTTGTTTACTCTCTCAGACAGAGTGACTGTAATTGCTTTGTAAATTGTTTCACATTATTCAGATACTTTTACTATTATTTCAGTTAATGCGCAGAAAGCTAATGCATGATGAAAACTGTCTGTACAATAAATCGTGGCCTCCACACATATACTACTTCTCACAAGAAAAATGAGTGACACAGCACACACATACATGCTCAAAACCCTGGGCAACACTAAAACTCAGAAGGCTCATGCAGGACTCAGTGAGCTGAGAAGACTCTCTCAGTCCTAATTTTTCTGTCGTATATTTCCTGTGTTTTCTTTAAGTAATTGAAGGTAAGGTTTTCCCTGGGAGTGCAGCTCACTATACATGATGATGACAATTTCAGTTCCAGTGGTATTACCCAAAATAAAGAACATGGTGTAAGAGTCGGTCTGAAGAACAGCATTTTCCTCAACATTGCCATCAGGAAATTGGAGAACAGATGCCCTGATAGAAAGAACTGTACAAGGACTTGGAGAGAGGCCTGAGAGAAAGGCATTGTACAGGGCTCTTCGACCTGGGACTACAGGTCCAGAAGATGGATTTCACCTGCTGCCTCAGCCAAACTTGCTCCCCCTCCTCCCTGTTACTAAGGCAAATGAAGAGGAGCATGCACAGAGGCTCGCAGAGGATCTTGAGGTCACCCAGTGGACAAGTAAGAGACCCCTGAACACGAGACGGTGCAGGCACAGACGGGTTCTGGCAAGCAAATCGAGGACTTCTTGGGCCTGCTCAGTTAAGCCTGGATTGCAAAACAAAGGCAGAAATTGGCCTCAATCCATGGGAGAGGTGGGTGAAGAAGCATAAAAGATGTTTCCTGACTGAACATTGGACAGATCTCCCCACCAAAGGATCATGACGGAGGACTGGCAAGATGCTGCCTTGGGACCTGGGACCATAGGGACACCTTTGGACCTGTGGTGGTAGCTATTATCCTCTTTCCCCCTTTTTTCTTTCCTTTTTCTCCACTTTCTCTATCAAGTGCCGCTTTACAGGCAAAAATAATAAAGTAACACTGCTTGATTGAATTATAACCCCTGGCATTGTGGTCACCTTAATTTTGCGCTTCGAGATCAAGGTAAACAAGCTATCATAAGTCCATCACTGAATGGACCATGACACATGAAATCACAGAATCACAGAATTACAGAATGGTTTTGGTTGGAAGTGACCTTTGAAACCACCCAGTCTAATCACCCTGCCATGGGCAGGGTCATCTTTCACTAGATCCATCCAACCCTACCTTGAACACTTCCAGTGATGGGGCATTCACAACTACTCTGGGCAACCTGTTCCAGTGTCTCACCACCCTCATAATGAAAAATTTCTTCCTTATGTCCAATATAAACCTACCCTCTTCAGTTTACAAGACTGTTGCTCCTTGTCCTGTCACTATAGGTCTTGCTGAAACATCTTTCCCTGCCTTTCTCACAAGCCCTCCCTGGACCCTTCTTTTCTCCAGGCTGAACAACCCCTACTTTCTTGACCTTTCCTCACAGGAGAGGTGTTTCAGCCCTCTGATAATTTTTGTAGCCCTCCTCTGGACCTACTGCAAGAGGCCCATGTCCTTATGTTGGGAGTTCCAGAGCTGTATGCAATAGTCCAGGTAGGGTCTTAGGTAGAGGGGCAGAATCACCTCCCTCAACCTGCTGGCCACGCTGCTTTTGATGCAGCCCAAGATAAAACTGGCTTTCTGGGCTGCAAGTGCATATTGCCAGCTCATGTCCACTTTTTACCCACCAGTATCCCCAAGTCATTCTCCATAGGGCTGCTCTCATTCCCTTCACCTACCAGCCTGTATTAATACCCATGGCTGGCCCAACGCATCAGAACATTGCATTTGAACTTGTTGACTTCATGAAGCTCACATGGGCCAGCTCCTCAAGCCTGTCAATGTCTCTTTGGTTGGCAACCCTCCCTGTAGCGTCACCTGCAAGCTTGCTGAGAGTGCACTCAATCCCACTGTGTGTGTCACTGATGAAGCTATTAGTCTCAGTGCAAACCCCTCACCACTCATTACTAGTTTCTACTTGGACATTGAGACATTGACTATCAGTCATCCAGCCAGTTCCTTATCCACCTAACAGTCCATTGGTCAAACCCATATCTCTCCAATTTAGCAGTGAGAATGTTGTGGGTGACTATATCAAAGGCCTTATGGAAGTCTAGATAGATGATAACTTCATCAAGAGACTAGGTATGAGAAGATAGCACAGGGCTTACATATTATTTTGAGTTTATTCATTCTCATTTCTGGAGCAGGACAGAGATTCACTGATACAACCTGCATCTCTTAAAACAGGGATGTCCATACCTTGTTTTCTTGGGTGCTGCTATCAGAGGAAGTAGCAGCAACAGATGCCATGGGGTCTATACCGCATAGGTGTGTGTATGGGTTGAGGAATATAGTTGCTTGGACTATACATTTCTAAGCCCACCATTAGTAGCTTCAGGCACAAGTGCTGTGAATACAGTTTCCAAATAATATCTGTTAAAACACGTTGCAGTCTATGGGAAGGAAGGAAATCAGTTGGGTGATCTGTAGAAGCTTGAAATATTGCTGGCTCAGAATACTGAAAGTACACTTAAGTCCTCTTGAGTAAAGACTTGCTCTTTTCAAGGCCATCAGCCCAGTTTGACTTTTTTTTTTCCCCCTCAGGATTCATTAGCTGATAATAGGACTGGTACCGAAAAAACTCTTTTTAAAGAGCCAAAGTTCCTAAATTGATAAAAAATTTCCATATAGACTAGGTTTGTTTTTATGTAATAGCCGCATGTCCCAGAATCCAGAGCATGGTGTACAGTATCCAAAGCCCAGCTGTAAGGAAGACTCTCAAACTACCTGTTTTCCACATGCTGAACTGTGGAACGTGGGAATTCTGTCCTGCATGTCAGTACACCTTACTGTACTTACCTCTGCCAGCACTGAGACTGTAAGGCACAGTCTGTGATTT